>NW_027530995.1:1172272-1179017 GCF_008692635.1 Crocuta crocuta | reverse complement strand
TCTAAATATACCAAAATGGAGATAATCAGTATTGCACTGACATAAAGCATGAGTGAGAATCAAAAAGGAAACCAATTCTAACATTCTATAAAAAAGTCATCACCTGAAACTGGAAAAGTACCACCAGTGGTACCAGTTGTGGGTAAACCATTTATCTTTTCTGAGTTTCTTCCTTTGTACCTCCCACCTTTCCCTATGGACCACACCTTACTTGAGACAGCTGAACTGCTTTGTCACTTTCCTTTCCTAAGATCAAAGCTACTATACCTGAAGATCACTTCTATTTTAATTGTCTTTCCCATACAGAAAATATAAAACTTTTGACCCATTCTACTTAGGTTATAGTACAAACCTCAATTTGGCTGCTTACCTTTTTTTTTTTCCCCCATTCTGCCCTGTCTTAACCCGTCATCCAGAACAATAAAATATACTTACAAGACAGCTTCCCAAGGTTGTGACCAAAGTCTGTGGTCAAGCCTAATAGAATTTTAATTTGTATCATTGGCTTAACAACTCATAAACCTTGGACAATCTCAATGAGTGACTTCAACAAATCCACTCTAATGTTCCCTTTAAGATGTTTCCATCTTTTCAAACCCCAGATTTTAAGAGAAGAAATCTTAGAAATCTCATAGAACAGACAAGTGGTTCCTCAAGCCAAACCTAAGCTATTTCTCTCCTTATTTGTAACTAAGCTACTACCTTAAATACACAGGTATATTGAATACATTTATTACCTTCCAGAGGAAATACTTATTAGCAGTCCTCTTCTGTTTCCTTATCGGTACAGAGCTTTTCCCTCACCTGCTTTCTTAACTATCTTTTCCTCACATATTCATACAAATTTACATAGTGCATGAAAGAACGAAGTCTATCAGAAATAGACAAGCCGAGAATATATCATAAGAAGTTATGTATAATTCCAAAGCTAATGGCTAGGGGTTTTTTTTTTTTTTTTTTAGAAATATAAAACAGGAAGACCTTAATAGAAAAGAGACAAGAAGATGAGTAGACTCAAATACCATTTACCCAGAATGCTTCTGGAATCGGATCTACCAACTAATTCACTTTCTTAGTGAACAGTAACTAGAATTTATAGATATTTTCAGGAGTTCCTATGTTATTTGATCTTCACAGGTACTCAAGAAGGCAAGCCTCCCTTACAATTAATCTTTTAATTGTAAGAAACCATGGATTGGAAAAAGGGTGATGAGTTTTCAGGGCAGGTGTACCTCAAAACATCAAAATGTTTGTTTCAACAGCTTTTATCCACATTGTAAGTACTATTTTAAATCACATCTTAATCACACCAGAGAGGCCTATAAAAATTATTTTTAAATGTGAATAATCTGAACATCCATTTTGAAGGTTGAAGTTATCTTGCATTTAGTTTTTTCAGAAGAACTTCACGAAAACAGACCCCATTCGTCTTTACATCTGAGTCTGTTTTCTCATTTAGAGTCCTCTGCATTCAGAAGGATGGCACCAACATTAGGAGGACAGTTTTGTCTCACTGCTTAGGATTAGTTTAACAGTAGTGCTTAAACTGGTTTTTTTTCTAGCCTAAATACAAAACCCATATGCAAAGAAAATATATATACATTGAGTTACGTATTTTGAAAACCCATCAGGTGACTAATTGGAGAACTTGGAGAATTCGGGGGAAATGAAAGCAGAGTCACAATTCTAACACTAGATGAGCATTTGGACCCATTAGAGTGTCTTGCATACCTAAGATACTAAGAATCAGTGAGTCATTTCTAAATATCACTGTTCTCCTCACTATTCGCTCTGATGTCTTGCTAAATGACCTTCTATAACCACCCTTACTTACTGAATGATGCGTATATGCCTATGGCTAGAATTTGTGGCCATGCAAACACTGCTCCCAACAATCTTCCCAATTTATTTAATCTCCTATCTAACACAACCAGTGAAATGGAAAGCCACCTCTCAACAACAGTTTAAGAAACAAGTCCATAATTTGTAGCATTTGCCAATTTTCGTGGTTTCCATATTCCCACCATGATCAACTTCAGGCTACCCAAGATTTAAAACTGGCCCACAAAAACTCCTGAGTATTTAACATTTGTTTCTACCTAGGCTGTAGGAGTCCATCCAGCTCAAGAACACTGTTGACACTCCCCATATTCCAATCAGATAAATTTAACACAGCTCTATAAATATGCCCCCATTCTCTGTGACTGTGCATCTATATGTAACTGAGCGAACTATTTTTCATGTCAAATTTCTAGCCACTCTTAATTTTCAGCCTAAATGCTACTTCATTCTAAATTCCTGTAACTTTTATCTATCTTTCCTCTCGAACACATTGACTTCAAAGTTATTTGTTGAACATGTCATAATTCCCTACTCAACAGAGGAAAATCTCTTTCTTCATTCTAATATCACTATGGGCTTATGAAGTACCTTACAGATAGATAGTAATGCTTTTTAGATTTTTGGTTTGGGGGCAAGAACTGGGATGTGGCTTTTCAGTGACAAGGCCATGAATAAATATGTAGAATCCATAATAGTTTACTTGAGAGTAACTTTGAGAATGAAAAATAAAAAGCATGAATTCAAATTAGTTTAAACATGTAATCATTTAAAAATTATCCTCACAGGAATTCAGCCAAGTCGCAGGGTACAAAATCAACGCACAGAAATGAGTTGCATTTTTATACACCAATAATGAAGCAACGAAGAGAAATCAAGAAACTGATCCCATTTACAATTGCACCAAGAACCATAAAATACCTAGAAATAAACCTATCCAAAGATCTAAATGATATGTATGCTGAAAACTATAGAAAGCATATGAAGGAAATTGAAGAAGAAACAAAGAAACAGAAAACCATTCCATGCTCCTGGATTGGAAGAATAAATATCGTTAAAATGTCAAAACTACCCAAAGCAACCTACACATTCAATGCAATACCTATCCAAATTGCACCAGCATTCTTCTCAGAGCTAGAACAAACAATCCTCAAGTTTTTATGGCACCACAAAAGACCCTGAATAGCCAAAGTAATAATGAAGACAAAAACCAAAGCGGGAGGCATCACAATCCCAGACTTTAGCCTCTACTACAAAGCTGTCATCATCAAGACAATATGGTATTGGCACAAAAACAGACACATAGACCAATGGAACAGAATAGAGAACCCAGAATTGGACCCACAAATGTATGCCCAGCTTATCTTTGACAAAGCAGGAAAGAGCATCCAATGGGGAAAAAAAGTCTCTATAGCAAATGTAGAAGAATGAAACTAGACCACTTTCTTATACACAAAAATAAACTCACAATGGATGAAAGACCTAAATGAGAGACAGGAAACCATCAAAACCCTAGAGGACAGAGCAGGCAACAACCTCTTTGACCTGAGCCACAGCAATTTCTTACTTGACACATCTCCAAAGGCAAGGGAATTAAAGCCAAAGATGAACTAGTGGGACCTCATCAAGATAAAAAAGCTTCTGCACTGCAGAGGAAACCATCAACAAAACTAAAAGGCAACCGACAGAATGGGAAGAGATATTTGCAAATGACCTATCAGATAAAGGGCTAGTATCCAAAATCTATAAAGGACTTCCCAAACTCAACACCTGAAAAACAAATAATCCAGTGAAGAAATGGGGAGAACACATGAATAGTTACTTTTCCAAAGAAGACATCCAGATGGCCAACCAGACACATGAAAAGATGCTCAGCATCCCTCATCATCATGGAAATACAAATCAATGCCACACTGAGATAGCACCTCACATGGGTCAGAGGGACTAAAATGAACAAATCTAGAAACTACAGATGCTGGCAAGGATGTGGAGAAATGGGAATGCAAACTGGTTCAGCCACTCTGGAAAACAGTGTGGGGTTTCCTCAAAAAAGAAACTTTAAAAATAGAACTCCCCTGGGGCANCCCCTCTCTCCCACCCCAATCAGCCCTCCATTTGTTCTCAGTAATCAAGAGTCTCTCATGGTTTGCCTCCCTCCCTCTCCCCAATTATTTTACCCCTTCCCCTCCCCCATGGTCCTCTGTTAAGTTTCTCCTTTTCCACTCATAAGTGAAAACATGTGGTATCTGTCCTTCTCTGCCTATAGCAGTACTTTCAACAACAGCCAAATTATGGAAAGAGCCTAAATTTCCATCAACTGATGAATGGGTAAAGAAGATGTGGTTTATACATACAATGGAACACTACTTGGCAATGAGAAAGAATGAAACCATGCCCTTTGCAGCAACGTGGATGGAACTGGAAGGAATTATGCTGAGGGAAATAAGCCAATCAGAGAAGGACAGATACCGTATGTTTTAACTCATATGTGGACCTTGGGAAACTTAACAGAAGACCATGGGGGAAGGAAAGGGGAAAAAGATAGTTACAAACAGAGAGAGAGGGAAGCAAAACACAAGAGACTCTTAAATACAGATAACAAACTGAGGGTGGATGGGGTAGTGAAGGGAATATAGGTGATGGATATTGAGGAGGGCACTTGGGATGAGCACTGGGTGTTACATGTAAACCAATTTGACAATAAATTATATTCATAAACATTTTTAAAAATTGCTTTCAAATAATTAAATTAACTAAATAAAATTATCCTCAATGGGGCACCTGGGTGGCACTTTCAGTTAAGCATCCAACTTGGGCTCAGATCAAGATATTATGGTTCATGGGTTCTAATGTCTCACGGTCAGCACAGAGCCTGCTTTGGATCCTCTATCTCCCTCTCTCTCTGCCCCTCCTCCCCTCCCCTGCTTGCATGCTCACTCACTCTCTCTCCAAACTAAACATTAAAAAAAAATAATTAAGACTGTTGTTTGTTCTGTTGTAATACTATCTGGGTTCAAATACTATCCTTTTAAATAGTACCATTAATATTACCATGGTAATAGTACCATTAATAGCTGGGTGATCTTAGGCTAGTTACTTAACATCCAGTTTCCCAGCCTGTATTCACCTCATGTCCAACTACCCCACCAGGGTGCCTGTGTGGTGGCCCAGGTCCCCCTGGTATGCAGCCACTTTAGCTTCATATGTCCCGACAGGGTTCCCTCTGTCCACTAAACATCAGGAACCAGGCCATGCCCACTTCAGCTCAGGCCATCCCACCAGGGCAGCCCCCGCACAGAGTGCCTAGGGAACCCCAACCCATAACAGCGACAGCTTCAGCTAGCCAAAGTCACCAGGCACACAGTCTACACAGGGAATGGCTATACACAAGATTATCCCTTCAAGTCTATGAGGAGTAGATGTTTTGCGTATTTCATAGAAACAAAGAAAGTTGAGCAAAATGAGAAAACAGAGGAATATGCTCTAAAAGAACAAGACAAAACCTCATAAAAATAAATAGCTAATCTACCAGATAAGGAGTTCAAAGTAATGGGCATAAAGATGCTCAATGGACTGAAGAATGGATGAACTCAGTGAGTATTTCAACAAAGAGACAGAAAATATAAAAAAAAAATATTTTGTATTCTTCAAAGTTGAAGAACAACATAATTGAAGTGAAAAATGGAATCAACAGCAGATTAGAGGATGCAGAGGAACATAGCAGTGACTTGGAAGACAGGGAAATGTAAAGCACCCAAGCTGAATAGCAAAGAGAGAAAAAGAATTTTAAAAAATGAGAACAGGCTAAGAGATTTCTTGAAAAACACCAAGTGAACATTTGCATTACAGGGGTCCAAGAAAAGACAAGACAGAGAGAGATAAAGAAATGGGCAAAAAGCTTATTTGAAGAAATAATAGCTGAAAATTTTTCCTCACCCGGAGAAGGAAACAAACATCCAGGTTCAGAAGCAGACAGTGTTCTAAAGATGAACCCAAGGAAGTCCACACCATGACACATGACAAAATGTCAAAGATTAAAGATGAAGAGAATTTAAAAATCAGCAAGACAGAAGCAGCTAGTTACATACAAGGGAAACCCTGTAAGGCTATCAGCTCAATTTTTAGCAGAAACTTTGCAGGCTGGAAGAGAGTGGCATGATATATTTTAAGGGCTGAAAGGAAAAAAACCTACAACAAAGAATCTCTACTTGGCAAACTTATCATTCAGAATTGAAGGAGAAAGACAGAGTTTTCCAGAGGAACAAAAGCTAAAAGAGTTCATCCCCACTAAACCAGCCTTATCAGAAATGATAAAGGGACTTCTTTAAGTGGAAAAGATAAGGGCATAATTAGAAGAAAATTGTGAAAGCAGAGTATTTCATGAGTAAAGGCAAAAATACATTAAAGGCAGTAGAGCAAGCACTTATAAAGCTAGTATGAAGGCTAAAAGACCAAAGTAGTAAAATTAAGTATATCTTAAAAATCAGTGAGGAGGATTCACAAAATAAAAAGATGTAAAATATGACAACATATACATAAAANCTCTCTCTCCTAGAAATAAATAAAAAATAAAAAAAATAAAAAAAAAAAAGTTATTTATAAGCCTCATCATAACCACAAACTAAAAACCTATGATGCACAATGGAGAAAGAAAACCAAATATAACACTACAGAAAATCATTAATCACAAGGGAGAAGAGCCATAGAAGAAAGGAACAGAGAAGAACTACAAAAAATAACCAGAAAACAGTTAACAAAATGGCAATAAATATACCTATAAATAATTACTTTAAATGTAAATGATCTAAATGCTTCAATCAAAAGACATGGAGTGACAGAATGGATTTTAGAAAAAATCTATATGCTGCCTACAAGAGACTCACTTCAGGCCTAAAGGTAATAAAGA
>NW_027530995.1:1156693-1172189 GCF_008692635.1 Crocuta crocuta | reverse complement strand
GACTTAAATGGCAGGGTTAGAAAAATCTATTCCATGCTAATGGAGGTGAAAAAAAAAAGCTGGGGTAGTAATACTTACATCATACAAAATAGACTTTAAACGAACTGTAACAAGAGACAAAGAAGGGTGTATCATAAAGATAAAGAGATTAATCCAATAAGAAGCTATTATAATTTTAAGGATATGTGTACTCATCATTGGAGAATATAGAAAACAAATACTAACAGACATAAAAGTTGAAATTGATAGAATAATAGAGGCAAACCTTAACACCCCACTGACATCAATGGATAGATCATCCAGAGAGAAAATCAACAACAAAACAGTATCTTTGAATGACACATTAAACCAGATGGACTTAACAAATATATATAGAACACTCCATTCAAAAAACAACAGAATACACAGTCTATTTAAATCCACATGGAATATTCTCCAGGGTAGATTACATGTTAGGCCATAAAACAAATCTCAATAACCTTAAGAAGAATGAAATCATATCAAGCATATTTTCTAACTACAATACTATGAAACTAGAAGTCAATCACAGAAAGGAAAACTGGAAAAAGCACAAACACATGAAAGCAAAATAATATGCTTCTAAACCACCAATGGGTCAATGAAGAAGTCAAAGAGGAAATTAAAAAAACAATACATGGAAACAAATGAAAACGAAAACACACAGCAGTCCAACTATTAACTGGGATGTGGTAAAAGCAGTTCTTCAGAGGGAAATTTATAGCAATACCGGCCTACCTCAAGAAACAAGAAAAATCTCAAACAATCTAACCTTATACCTAAAGGAAATAGAAAAAGAAGAACAAAAAAGACTCAAAGTTAGTAGAAGGAAGGAATTAATAAAGATCAGAGCACACATGAAATAGAGTCTAAAAAAAAATCAACAACAGAAAAGATCAATGAAACCAAGAGCTGGTTCCTTGAAAAGATAAACAAAATTGATAAAACTTTACCCAGGTTCATCCCGAAAAAAAAGGAGAGGACCCAAATAAATACAATCAGAAATGAAAGAAGAGAATACTTCACATCATATAAAGAATTAAAAGAGACTACTATGACAAATTATATGCCAACAAATTGGACAACCTAGAAGACATAGATAAATTCTTGTAAGATTTAATCTTCCAAAACTGAATCAGGAAGACATAGAAAATCTGAACAGACCAATTACTAATAATGAAATTGAATCAGTAACCAAAAAAACTCTCAGTACACAAATGATCATGACCAGAGGGATTCAGAGGTAAATTCTACCAAACATTTAAAGAGGGGTTAATACCTATTCTCCTCAAACTATCCCAAAAAATAGAAGAAAGCAAGCTTCCAATACATTCTACAAGTTAAGTCTTACCCTGATACCAAAACCAGAGAAAGATACTACAAGAAAAGAAAACTACAGGCCAATATCCTTGATGAACATAGATGTAAAACTCCCTAAAAAGATATTAACAAACAGCATTCAACAATACTTTAAAACAATCATTCACTACGATCAAATGTGATTTATTTCAGAGATGCAAGAGTTGTTCAATATCTGCATATCTATCAACATGATGTGCCACCTTAACAAAATAAATGATAAAAGTCTTATGATCATCTCAAAAGATGAGAAAAAACATTTGACAAAATTCAACATTCACTGAGGATGAAAAAAAAAAAAAAAAACTCTCAACTAAGTAGGTTTAGAGGGAACATACCCCAACATAATAAAGGCCATATATGAAAAACCCACAGCTAGTATCATATACAATGAAGAAAAAGCAGAGCTTTTTCTCTAAGACGTGTAACAATACAGGATATGCACTTTCACCAATTTTATTCAACATAGTACTGGAAGTGCTCACCACAGCAATTATACTCCCCCCCAAAATAAGTAAAAGTTAGCATCCAGGTTGGTAAGGCACAAGTAAAACTTTCACTACTTGCAGGTGACAGGATACTGTACATAGAAAACCCTAAAGATTCCACCAAAAAACTAATAGAAGTAATAACATGAATTCAGTAAAGTTGCAGGATACAAAATTAATATATGGAAATCTTTTGCACTTCTATACAGTAGTAATAATGTAGCAGAAATGAAATTAAGAAAACAATCCCATTTACAATTATACCAAAAAGAATAAAATACCTAGGAATAAACTTAACCAAGGAGGTGAAACACCTGTACTCTGGAAACTATAAGACATTGATAAAACAAATTGAATAGGACACAAACAAATGGGAAGACATTTCATGCTCATGGATTGGAAAAACCAATATTGTTAAAGTGAGCATACTACGCAAAGCAATCTAAAGATTCAATGCAGTCTCTAGTAAAATACTAATAGCATTGTTCACAGAACTAGAATAAATAATCCCCTAAATTTGCATGGAACCATAAAAGAGAATAAACTGGAGGTATTATAATCCCGCATTTCAAGTTATACTACTAAGCTATAATAATAAAAACAGGAGTGTACTATTACAAAAATAGACATACAGATCAGCAGAATAGAGAGCCAAGAAAAAAAAATCCATGCTTACATGGTCAATTAATCCACAACAAAGGAGGCAAGAATATACAATGGGGAAAAGATGGTCTCTTCAACAAATGGTTTTAGGAAAACTGGACCACTATCTTACGTCATACACAAAAATAAACTCAAAACGGATTAAAGACCTAAATGTGAGACCTGAAACTGTAAAACTCTTAAAAGAAAACAATGGCGGTCATCTCTCTGACCTCAACCTTAGCAACATTTTTCTGGGTATATCTCCTCAGGCAATGGAAACAAAAGCAAAATTAAACTACTGGGACTATACCAAAATCAAAAGCTTTTTCATAGCGAGGAAAACCATTGACAACATGAAAAGGCAACCTACTGAATGGGAGAAGATATATGCAACTGATATATGTGATGAGGGGTTAATATTCAAAATATATAGAGAACTCATCTAACTCAATACACTAAAAAAGAAATAATTCAATTAAAACATGGACAGAGGACCCAAATAGACCTTTTTCCAAAGAAGGCATACAGACACATGAAAAGATGCTTAACATTACTAGTCCTCCGGGAAATGCAAATAAAAACTACAATGAGCTATCACCTTGTACCTGTCAGAATGGCTAGAATCAAGAAGTCAAGAAATAATAAGCATGGTGAGGATATAGAGAAAAATGAACCCTCGTGCTCTGCTGGTGGAAATGTAAACTGGCGCAGTCACTATGCAAAACAGTATGGAAGTTCCTTAAAATATTAAAAATAGAAATGCTGTATGATCCAGTAATTCTACCACTGAATATTCACCTGAAAAAAATGACAACATTAATTCAAGAAAATATATGCACTCTGATGATTACTACAGCATTATTTACAATAGCCAAGATATGGAAGCAACCTAGGTGTCTACTGACAGATGAATGGTTAAAGAAGATGTGGTATATATGTACAGTGGAATATTATTCAGCCTTAAAAATGAATCAGATCTTGCGATCTGTGATAAAATGCATGGAAGCAGACAGTATTATGCTAAATGAAATGAGCAAGACAAAGACAAATTCAGAATGATTTCACTTGCAAGTGGAATCTAAAAAATAAAGCAGAAACAGAGCCATAAATACAGAGAATTGGCAGTTGCCAGANGGGGGGGGGGGGAGGACAGTATTCCAGTTATGGAATAAGTAAGTCACAGGATGAAAGTTACAGCATAGGGAATATAGTCAGTGATATTATAACAGTATTGTATGGTGACAGATGGTAGTAGCTACACTTGTGGTTAGCAGAGTACCACATACAGACTTGCTGAATCACTATGTTGGGTACCTAAAACTAATGTAACATTGTGTGTCAACTACTCTTCAATAAGGAAAATATATACTGTCTCCATTCTAAATCCTGATGGATAGAAGGAAATGAGTGAAAGTAAAACTCTTCAAACATAACCAAGAAAGAAGAAAATATCCAGTCCCTTATCTAAAAGGAGTGAATCTGCTGTTTTGACTCACTTTGGAAATTTCTGAAAATACAAATGGAAGAAAGTAACAACTAATTGTCACTTAGCAGATAGGTGAAAAAACTAAAAAATTCTAGGGCATCTTGTCAACAGGTATAGGAGAAACTAGGAATGTAGGAAAAATAGTTGGAGATAATATCTTACTTGGAACTTTAAGATTTTGCATATGAACANTGATGGGTGGGGTGAGGAGGGGGGAGATGGGCATGGAGGAGGGCACTTGTGGGGATGAGCACTGGGTGTTATGTGGAAACCAACTTGACAATAAACTATATGTAAAAAAATAAATAAATAAAATAAACATGGTTTTACACCAGAAAGGAAAAAAAACAACTTTTTTTTTTTAACATTTATTCATTTTTGAAAGACAAAGCATGAGCGGGTGAGGGGCAGAGAGAGAGGGGGACACAGAATCCAAAGCAGGCTCCAGGCTCTGAGCTGTCAGCACAGAGCCTGACGCAGGGCTCGAACCCACGAACTGTGAGATCATGACCTGAGCCGAAGTTGGATGCTCAACCGACTGAGCCACCCAGGCGCCCCCAAAAGGAGTATTTTTAATGCCCATCTCAAAATGGCATCTAATCTCTCACTAGAATACATGATCTCTACAAATAGGAAGCATTCCATTGTATGCAATCTCTTTCCTTAGAAGTATCAACCACATACGCCTATTTTTTCCAATGCATAGCCAATGGTAGACAAATTTCAAATATGAACTCAGAATGCCCTGAGTACAGGCACCTACCCTGAGCTTGCTGTTTGCTTGTTGGGACATTTCCTTCCAGAGGAGCCAACTACTGTATTGTTGGTTTCATTCTCATTGTGTTTCTGTTCCCACCTGTAGCCCCCAGAACTATTTGATCTATAAATCACTGTTGATTATGTCCTTCCACATCTATTTTCCAAACAGTACTGACAACATAATATGCAGTGGAGCTTCTATGTTGTAGTTACTTTGTTCAGTGAAACAGAGTAAGGTTTGCTGGAGCCTAATTTTCCTCATTTTATGAGAAAATTTGGGGATCCCCTGAAATATCCAGAAAACAGTCTGGTAGCCCCTTTTACGCACCAAACTCCCCAGCATTTCCAGTGGTTGTCTGGCAGCCCCTTTTAGGCACCAACCCCCCTCTAGCATTTCCAATGGTTGTCATGGCCACATGTGGAAAAACGTTAGAAAATCTTATACCATTCCAGTGTTATAATTTCTAGCATATATGTTCTTTCCCTAGAGAAACTCAGTATCAGCTTATCTATGGTATAAGAACCCAGGGCTGAATTCCTAGGCTAGTTTAAGAAAACCATTTGAAAAGTAAACTGCCAAACAACCATGAGAATAAACAAATTACAGTTCCCCGCATAACATATGCGACTCTCCATGAGTGAAAGAAGCCAGATCCCAAACAGTACATAATAAGTTCATTCATTTAAAGTACAAGTAAAATAATATATAGTGTTAGAAGTTTGCATAGTGGTTGCCCTTATACAGAGAATAAAAAGTGACTTCATCAAGGAATAAAAAGAGCTTCTGAGAAGCTAATTAAGTTGTTTCTTGATCTGGGTTTTGATGATACATGGTTCACTTGGTGACGATACATTAAGCTGTACATGTTTGTGTACTTCTCTACATGTATGTTACAGTGCAATAAAAATTTACTAACGTGAAACTGGAGGAAGGAAATTTTAAAATTATTCACCAATACTGTAAATAGCTCAATGCTATTATATTCAAAAAGTAATAAATGGATAAATCTTAAGAAATATTTTTTCAAAGCTTGAATGGTAAGATGTCACATCGCAAGAATAGCAAAAAGAGTAGGCAATAATGAAGTGAGAAACAAAGTTCAGAAATACGTTTTATAACTGAGGAAAGTAAATTCATTGCCAAAATTTAAGCTCTTACTCAAGTGCATCTACCTGTTCAGCAGCAATGTGGAAACCATCACCCTAGCTTCCTCAGCCCTCCTTCCTCCCTTGTGCAGATGATAACAAGCTATCCCTTGCAGTGTGACTTTTCAACAGAATGATAGATCTGATGACATATAAATTTAGGGTGCAAGTAGATGGCTGCTTTGTGACTTTGCAAATTCCAGTGCTGCAGCCAATTGGGGATATTCCAGTAGTGACTTCCCCAAGGTTGCAATGAGTCATGAGAAGGGTTGGGAAGGCAACTTCAGCTCCTGCTGAGACTTCAGTGGAAGAAACTCTATCAAACTAAATAGGAATAGCAACTTGGAGCATTTGGAAAGACCATATTCCAAAGATGATCTGGCCTCATTTTAAGTGGCCTGGGAAATCTCCAGATCACTGGCTAAAGCTAAATGCAAGGAATACTTTCAATGATTAAATAACGGGAGGCTGACTTTGTACATGTCTCTAAATACTTTGTGCCTCTGAATAGGCCAAAGCCCCTTGTCAAAAGGCCCGCTTTGTAGAATAATCTTGCAGGAAAAGGGAATGAAATAGATACAAGAAGCTTTTTTCATTTCTTCTTTTCCCTAAGCAATGACTGACACTAGGCAATTCAAACAGATGACACTGTATAGGGAGAAAAGTTAGCAATGAGACTAAGGCATTTGGGTAAAGGGATTAATTTAAAAGGCAGAATCATTAGAGATGGGGTGATAAATGGTAACAAAGCAAAGTCAGAACATCCAACTCAAAGCAAATTTAGAACATCCAGTCAATCAAGAAAGGAAAAGAAAGGGGGACTGCTTCCGGAATTTTATTTTTGATTTCACCAAGTAGCAGGGTACTGTTGAATCACTTGACCAAAAGTGGGAACTTAAAACAGCCATGAAATGGTAATGGCAGAGATGAAAATTACGGCAATGACTATGAAATGACTCAGAGAAGAAAATGCCTCCATTAACATCTGTTTCTTAAGATTTTTTTCAGGCAGCATTTTCAGGCCCATTCATCATCCATTTCTCAGGTTCCATCAGGCTTTACAACACATGAAGCAATCCCAGGCCCTACAAAGAACAATGTTTCTCAAATCTCCCCCTGACAACCTACATTTGCTGTGAATGCCACACAGAGTGTGACGGCTGCCTGCCGGTTAGTTCTCTGCTAGGGGACTAATGGCTGCACCTAAGCACTCCTTTGAAAACATCATAGTGCTCAAGCCATTGGTTTGGGAATCACTTCCTTTGAAATCTGTCACAATCCGAGGCCTATCAAGACTAAGAGCCCATTTAAGGAGATAGCCATGAAAACTGAAAATCATACATTTCTAAGGATGTCACAGCACTTGGTGATAAATGCACAAAATGGTTGTGTGTTGTTGGTCTTTGGGCATAATCTCTCAAGGTTGGGAAATCAGGGTGGGAAAAGGATGTATAGCTCTGTCTCCCAACCTGAGGCCCCCGGAGAAGTAGTCCATGTACTGGGGTAGGTAACAGCCTGGAAGTATTAGTTTTCTATAAAAATCATGGAAATCCCAGAAGTCCTGAGAGTAGGTACAGGATTCATTACACAGGACCATAAACCATTGAACAGTTGCATGGTAGATGCCCTCTAAAAATGTCCTAGTCAAATCAGTGAGCAGGTGCCTAATTCTTCTTCAAGTCATCCTCCATGGTCACCCCATCTCAGTGCATCTCCTGAGCTGCTGGGGTTCAGAGAATGAGGTTTAACTGCTCTGTTATCAGTGGAGCAACCTCCCCAAGAGTGGGAAAAGCTAAGACAGCAATTATCATGAACCTATAAAAATTCTATAACCTAAACAATTAAATATAAACTATGTACCTTATAACTATCTGGCAAAACTCTACAGCAATGACATACATTTGTGTGTATATACACATATGTAGGTATGGTATAATTGATTTAGTTAGATTGTTGTGACCCCAACACTGCAAAATACTAACTAAAATACACAGTGTGGGGCTTCTTCCAAAAGACACCTCTCTTCAACAAATATACCCTCTACACAAAATTAAAAGCAATAAACACACCAACTGGAAGTCATGCCTCATTCTTCCCTTATCATTGTAGCCTTATTCCAAGACATTATCTCCTCTGGCCAGTCTCCCAGCCTTCTGTCCATCCACTATGAGGCTGCATCACTCTAGGAATGCTCCTTTTGTGGTTTTGGTTTTCACCCTGAGTCCCATCTCAAGGCTACCAGCCTCTCCCTTTGTCTCTCCAAAGCTTTTCCCAATAATATCAGTACTGAGGCTATATAGACAAGTGGAGGGATAATTGAAAATGAGAGCCTGGGGTCAAGATACTTAATTGACGAGGCCTATATCAATATGGCCAAATGGAGCCAGATGCCCAAATTCAATTTGTATACATTTACATAGCTGAGCTACCTGGCAAGGATTGGTAAATATCAGTTCCATCACTTATATGTCAGTAAGACTGCTCTGGGGAAACTACCAACTAAATTCTTAGGCTCTTGTGTTTACGTTTTCCAACTCCAAAAAGGCATAGTACATACTATTGAAGACACTAAACATAAGTGCTCTGTTTTCCTCTTTATCATTTATATAAGATTCACATAAAAGCCTCTGTTTACACTGAATCACACAGAAAAGTGCCTGTGTATGCCTTCCTTTCTAACTCAATTCCCTCTTCATCATCAGACATTCTTGATTCTTACTTCACAAGCATCTCCATCCCCAGCCACAATTCAATCCATCAATTGTGCTGTGAAATTTCATCAAGGCCTTTTGAAAAATCTAGGGGACAAGGGTCCAGCTGTATGACTTGGTAAACCACAGTCTCTGAAAGCCTTTAGTTTTCTTATCTGTTAAGGAGGAATGTAGAGTAAATTATCATCAAGGTTCCTTCAAATTCTAACAAGAATCCAAAGATGCTAGAAGAAAGGAGGGATAAACAAATGGAGAGAGATAATTAGCTTATCTGTTTTTGGAGCGATAAACCCTTTCCACTCTCTCTGAGCTTGTCACTGCCATCAAAAACTCAGGGCCTTCCTATTTCTCTAACTATCAAGAAAGAATTTAGTGTCAGTTATTGGCCTACACTATAAAGTCCTCAGGATATGTGATGCCTCTTCCAGGCATCTTTTAAATTAAAATCTTATTGCTAAAAAGAATGAAAGATTTCACCCCCTAATAAAGGAATTATAAGAGAAGCAGGGCATAGAGGATATTTTCTACAGAGCATCCTTCCAATATCCCTGAAATTTGGTTCTTGATTGCAGGGGGGTGTCTAAGCATGAAGCAGGTTAGAGGGCTGGAAGTAGACCTAGGGAGATGAACCCCCATGGGAGAATATGAGAGCTATTCCTAGTTGCCAGGGTCCTGGCATGGAAGAGGCACACTCAAATAGGGGTGAGTTTAATGAGGACTATTTAAGGGAATCTAACAATGGTTAATCCAATACTCTGAGGATAGCACAGCAGGGACCATTACCACTCTAAGCCTGAAAAGGCAAGGTCACAGGCTACCTAATTGGTTGTAGTCTTCTGCAAAGGAGACCAACCCACAAAGAGTGGGCAGGGAGGGAGCTGGGGGAATAAAAACCCTGATCTTATTCTCCCCCTGCCCACCCAGCTCTTACTGGGGCTTCACATTGGCCAAAAGCTAGTAGAAACCAAACAGAATGGAGCCCATAGAGCAATCCAGAAAAGTTATCCTGCTGGGACAAAGCAGGTTTGAAAAAGAACAGAAAGTGACCTGGAATGGCAAATGGAAATGATCCTGACCACTACTCAAACAGCTTACTGACAAGCACCACAACTTCTATGCAAGCTGTAGCAGGAAAAGCCCAGTTCTGACCCCATTTCACAAAATCTTTATGTTCATCTCTGGTCTCCACAGGTATGTCCCTCTGAAAATAAGAACAGGAGTTCCCATGCCTAGGAAAAAATAATCAGAGTTTAACATTTCTTTTGAAGGCACAGAGAAGCACCTCTACTGTGTTTGAGCTTTGCCTGAGGTAGGAGAGACTACTTTAAAGCCTTGGTATATGTTCAGAGTAATGAAGTCTCTCCACTCCAAAACTGAGCTGTGTGGGTGTCTGATTTAGTGGTCTTGCCCACAGCCCAGTCACATCTCATTCCACCTGAAAGGTTCTAAGCTCTTTACAATGACCAAATCTGCTGGGTTCCAGGTCTACAGCTTCCCTTCTGTGAAGACAAAAGAACTCGGGTGTCTTCTCAGACTGGATTCATCTTTTGTACAGGAAGCATTCTGGTAGAGAACAATAACTTCCTGTAGCTTCTGGAAAGTGCCAGTTACTTGAAAGAAATGCTCCCCCCACCCTCAGAGGATTTTGTAAGGAAACACAAGTGAGAAAGATCTGTTGGAGCCACAAAAGCAGACTGACTGACTGACTGACTGACTCTCTCTCTCTCTCTCTCTCTCTCTCTCTCTCTCTCTCCCCTCTCCTTCCCTCTTTCTTCCTTTGTATCTTATTTTACTTTGGCCATAAAACATGAATCAGACTGTAAAAATTAAAGTCCCATCTTACCTTTATGAAATACTTGACAGCAACATATGCTTGTTTATTCTTTACTGAAATGGATGCTCCCCCAGAATTTATGGGAAAATTACCCCTTCCAAGAAGCTAATGGAATAGTATTTTTTAATTTCTTGGAAAAACAAACCAAAATAATCACAAATTCTACATTAGTAAAAAGCATAAATAGAACCTTTTTCTGTATATAGTCCTTTTTGCTTGGGGACAAACTGTCAAAAGACTGTAGGTTTCAAAAAAAGGAGAGATTTAAGACAAGCCAGAATAATGTCAAATTTCATGGAGTCCAGATGGTTCTGTCAGACTTGTCTTTGGCTGCTTGGCTTGTGCTGGTTTTTTTGTTTTTCCCTGAGAGCTAAATAGACATGGGTGATAGAAGCACAGCAAGAAACCCCATGAAGACATCTGAACCACTGTAGTAAATTTGTTTTAGAAGGTGTGCCCACCCTGAGTTGCCCTTCTTTAGTAATCCTCTTCCTCCTAAGATCTAAGACTGAAGCCATATCAGTGTTATGCTCTCACCACTCTCTGACCCCAGCTGATTGGACCAGAAGTGGATGTTTGACTTAGAAAAACCAATTCAGAATCTAGACTGGCAGAAACAAATGTCTTTCACCATTTGTTACTGGTACTTAGAATGGTCAGGACAACAACTAACTGTAGGCATTTTGTAAGCTGATGTAAACTTGACTGAAGGCCACCATGTAGAGACAGCTATGACATGCCATTAAAAAAAAGAGAGAGAGCAGGGGCGCCTGGGTGGCTTAGTCGGTTAAACGTCCGACTTTCGCTTAGGTCATGATCTCGAGGTTCGTGGGTTCGAGCCCCGCGTCGGGCTCTGTGCTGACTGCCAGCTCAGAGCCTGGAGCCTGTTTCAGAGTCTGTGACTCCCTCTCTCTCTGACCCTCCCCTGCTCACGCTGTCTCTCTCTCTCCTAGAAATAAATAAAACATTAAAAAAAAAAAACAAAACAAAAGAGAGAGAAGAATCAGCCCAAAGAGAGAAATGAGCACAGATGGGAAAGGCCTGGCTTAACTTCCACTGACTTTCCAGATCCTGTTTCCAGTCCCTAGTGAGGTGTAAATTCAGGTCTTGCCCTTAGGATCTTAGGCGGTCTCTTGAATCCCACCAGGGAATATTCCCTTTTAGCCTAAACTGCTTTGGATGTTACCATCAAAACATAACTAACTCTGGAAAATCTGAATCAGGCATCTCAGGGCTTTAGCTCCCAGAAGCAATAGCACGCAGGCATAGGTATTCCTACCAAAATGTTGAGCTTGGTTCTCTAATGCCAAGATGAAATACATCAAAGGGAATTTTTTCTTCATGATCAAAGGAAACAAGAGGAATGGCAATCATTCAGCAGAAGATGGAGTTACACGAGGCAGCTCTAAATACGCTGGCACCAGGTGGAGAGGGAGCTGGGGAGGGAAGATGGCAGGGCTTCTTCGAGGGACTTGCTCCATTACCCTGTCCTTGTGTCAAGACTTTCAACTTAGCAAAATGCCCAGGAGGTCTGTTTACATTTTGCTGTCACCCACACTATTGCCTGTTTGAATGTGTCAGCCAGATATTCACTTTAACTACACCAAGCTTATGATTTTGTACCGACCCTATCACATCGGACTTGTTTAATTCAGCAAGGATAAAAACAGTAACGTTAATTTTTAAAGCAGTGCCTTATAAAATATGTAACATGTTCTGCAAAATGACACCATGTACTTTCATTTTTCAAAGCCCTTACTTGTTGATTGTTCGCATAATATCTCCAGGTAATGGCTAAGTTTGGGGTTATGGGCCATAGTGGCTTTTATATATTCTATGTTTCTCAGCTCTACAGCAACACTGGCAGTTTGGAAAGGCAGGCATTAGTAAATTCGCAATAAATGGAAAAAGTGAGGCTCAGAAGACAAATGCAGCTGCCCAAGGTTTTAAAGCTAATACATAAATAAGTCAGGACATAGATTTGGAAGTTCTAACTCAGAAGCCTATATTCCTTCCCCCATAGAGGAAATGCAGAATTGTGCAGAATCTCTACAATGCAGTCTTTACTGTGGGAATCCATTTACCATGGGTTCTTACCACAGTGTTCCCAGTTAATAAAACATGAGAGTAAAACTATGTTTGACTTGTTCACGGCTGCATTCCTAGCACCCAGAATAATATGGGGAATATGGAGGGTGCATGACTCCAGCTGGGTTTCCCGAAAGCAAATCCTGAGATAAAGATTCATGTGAAATCGGTTAGGAAGTGTCACCAGGAATTCATTAGGAGACTAAGGAAATGGGGACTAGGAAGGAAAGGAGATCAAGCAAGGATGGGGCAGTAACTCCCAAGGATGGTACCTTTGGCTCAGTCCTGCAAGGGAACTCTGGAGATAGTCTAGGTCATACCTTAGAGCTGTCCTCATTTGGAGACATGATGACCAGAGCATTTATTCTTTCCCACCTATCTATTATTAGTTAAGGGATGCCCACAGGGGATGTAAGTCTCAGGCCTTTTTGGTTCTTTGGCAAAGTAGGTTCTGCCAGCTCGAGGGCAACCCCTTCTGGGAGTAAAAGCACGTGGAGAGTCAAGTGCACAAAAATTGTAAAGGGATCCAAGGGAATATGGACAGAGCACTGACAGCATCTGGAACGGTGCTCAATAAATATTGGTGAAAGAAATGAAGAAATGGAAAGGAAGGGAAGGGAGAGAGAAAGAGAGAAAGGAGAGAGAGGGAAAAAAAAGAGCAAGGGACAAAGGATGGAAGGAAGAGAAATCATAAGGGAGGGGCAAGGAATATTGTGTCCAAGGTGCTTAGCAATATTCTCTAAGCTAAATATCCTGGCAACCTTTGAAGATAGATGTTTTTCTCCATTTTACTAAGAAGGGACCTGAAGCTCAGAATGGTTAAGTAAATTGTCTAAGGTCACACAGCTTATAATAGGAGAGCCAAAATTCAAACTGGCTCATCTAGCTCCACAGTCTCTGTACTCTCCACTACTCTGCTCTATCACTTCTGTCATGTTCACATACTGCCTGACCTCCACACAAACTGTCTAACATCCCTTTCAACTCACCAAGAGTAAGTGCAAACGGGTTGTGATTTGGGTCCCTTGACAGCATCTATTTTCCTTGGTCCTGTGCATGTATTTTCTCTTCTCCCTTCAGATCTTATCCATTTGAAACAGGATCAGGAAAAAAAAAAAAGACTTGGACAAATAGATGATCAGATAAAAAAGTGTTGATCTATTCCTATGCAAAACCAATGAAAGATGCCAAGTCCTAATGAAGAGTCCAGTCTCCTGAAATCTCCTGGCATTTTCAGCAGACTGCAGTTTCCTGAGAATGTCTGAGTTTTCCAGAGCATGTCTGCTCAGAATATATGAGCCAAAAACTCCTAGGGATTTTCCATCACTTGTTTATATTGTGTCTGGATCTACTCGAATGAGTTTATTATAAATAAGATAGAGTGATGGGGTTTTTTTCATGAATTGAGACTGAAAATTGGTTTTAAATATTGTTTTCTGTTCTAGACTAACTATAAACGGCATTTAGACTGATTGCACTATTAGTAGGTAAAGGGTGCTGAGTTTTTAAGGGATTACAACCTGATTTAATTTAATTATGAAACAAAATTACAATCAGAAGGGTTTGGTAGGAGCCATGTTTTTCTGTGTAATACTCAAGCCTATCCCAGTAAACATACATTTCCCTCTCAAAGGAAAAGGAAAGGAAATAGAATTGCAAATGGTTTGAGAGCCTTGTGCTCCAGTTGTGTCATTAACTAGCCTCTGCTTTCCTCCAGGAAATTTCTATGACGTTTTCTCCACCAGCCTCCATCATATCCATCCAATTTGTCTCAAACATCCAAACCACCTCTTAACTTTGATTGTGTAACAGGATTAATCTAAGACTGACAGAGGTGGGTTGGATCTATTCAGAGTCTTCCCTAGGGAAAAAGTGTGAAATCAAACTGAATTTCATCTTTAGCATCTTTTCTTGTAGCCTCTCAACCTATCAGTGGCCCCCTCTTTCCCCACCAAATTTCTCGAAGTGTTCACACCCGAAAGTGTTCACTGATAATCACTTAAGTTTTGATGCTGTCTCAAGGGCACTGCCTTTTATAGGAGACCAAAACAACAACAAAAACAAAGACTAATGCTTAACCTAAAAATAGATAGAACAGTGTGTCGACCTCATGAGGACATTTGTCAGGATGAAGTTTCTCAACGTAGTCCACATAGGCTGTGATCTAGTCCAGTGATGGGGAATGTACACAAAGGGAATGCCTGCTCTTACATCTCCTTTGAATAGTAATTATAACCACATGTATTATTATTATCTGATTTATATTAAGTAAAAGTGTTTCCTCCCCAAAATGGAAAAAAAAATACAACTCTAATACTGATAATCTCTTTTAATCTCCCTTACAGACATCAAAATAGACTGACCTCTTTTTTAGCTAGCATAGAGTTGACCTCAGGAACATAAGTCAGTCCCACACAGGCTAGCTTAGTTTAGAAAAATCATCCAGCCAACCTTTAGATTCATAAGGACTAATAAATGGCTTTAAGCCACTAAGTTTTGGAGTAGTTTGTTATGCGGCCAGAACTGATACAGGTCTTGTCCATCATCATAAATAAGTTAATACTATGCAAGATTTACACTCATGAAGAAGAACTTCCTTGGAAGAAAGACACAGATTCCTATACTATAAATAACAAAGCTAACTACACACACACACACAACCTGATCTAGTGTGTTCCTTTACTATTTATTAAACATGAAAAAACTAAGTATGAGCACTGCCCATGATTTATAAAGGTTTAGCTTTTAAGTTATATTCCATTATATGAAGATTACAAAAACAGCCCACTTCAGCTCCCACCAACTTTGCATTTTTCCATTATTAAAACATTCTTTCAGCCCTGAAGTCTTGACTTATGTGGCCCAGGAACATTTTTCAGGTTTTGTTTTTTGTTTTTGTTTTTTTATTGTTTTTTACCTATCAATTATCCTGTGTGATAAAAAGATGAAAATGGCGGCTCTG
>NW_027530995.1:1155387-1156675 GCF_008692635.1 Crocuta crocuta | reverse complement strand
CTTTGGGTTTACCTTGAAAAATGTATATCCTAGGAGTTAGGTCTAAAGCAAACCCTTCCCCTATAGCTGATGGCTGAAATTACTCATAAGGCACACCCTTAAATATTCCATAATGGCATAGATGTCCAGTCCGTGACTGATAGGCACTTTTCCTAGAAATGATCTGAATGTGACTTAGGGGACCATCTGAATGTTATAGAAAATTTCAATTACTCCTATTAGCTGCACTGGGGACTATGAATTNATCACATTTTATCTTGATAACAATCTTGAGAGAGAGGGAACTAAGAATTAGAAATTTTAATTGGTTTGCCCAGGGCCACACCAGATAGTTACATGCAAAGGTTCAATTCACTACAAATTTCTACTGATTTTTCAAGCCCAATTTTATTTTTTAATTTTAAATATTTATTGTAGAAAATAATGTGTCATATTTTAGTCATTATTTAATGCTTCTATGAAATTATAAATAACAATAAAAGTGTAAATTGCTACCTCATCATTAGATACTCTGCTGAAATACCTGAGAAAAATAGAGTCTTAACCCACAATATACCAATAAAAGTAGTCATTACCATTGTGTGTCTTGAGCCAGTGGATCCTTATAACTGTTCAATACCTAAATCATATTGTGAATAAATTTTTAGAATAAGTGTAATGAAACATAATGATAAGCATAATGAAAAATAATTACAATTTTTTCATCAAGAATTAGGGGAAACTTCCTTGTATCAGGTAAATTCTGGCATTGAAATGTCACAAAAGATGCNTTCTTAATTTTCCTATTGAATGACTGAATAAGAATATCATATGTCATTTTTTTCCTAAAATCATATACCTGAATCAATCAAGGCCAATTTTCTATGTGTCCTACTCTGTGAGGCATCTCACACTCCACAGGCAGAGACAGAGGCAGCTCCATCCTTCATGGTCCTTCAGCTCTTTATGATATTACTGTGTGTGTTAGTTATTGATGATGATGCCAAAAAGGAGAAGGAAGTTTTCCAAACCTCAGAAGAACCAGGTCTGGTTCACCTTACTTCACTGCTTAGCATAAGACAAAGAGCTCTTCAACACACATTTAGNTCACTGAGCTCCGCTTTCCTTACCTACCAAGGATTTCTTCTACAACCACATGGTTAAGGGTAGTTTCCAACATATATATGGCATTTTATTTATACAAACACATATATATGTATGTATATATATACATATACATATATAGTTTGACATATATGTAACATATATATACATACATATATAGTTTCACATATATATAGCAGGAAAA
>NW_027530995.1:1152843-1155302 GCF_008692635.1 Crocuta crocuta | reverse complement strand
AAGTTTCATGGGGAAACAAGAACTACGAGAATTCAGAGGTCCTTTAATTCTATTTCTAACTTTATTTAATCATTTGGGGCATAACTTTTAAACTCCTGCAGTGCATAAAACACTAGACGCTAGGCATGTAGTTGGATGAAAACACAATCTCTGTAATCTGTAATATAGCACCTCTGTTGTCTTGGGGGGAGTGTCCCATCTTCACTACTAGGATTTGGATAAAGAAAACAATTTTTTTTAGTAACAGTGCCTATTCAAACTCGATTAGTATTTTCACACTTCATTGGTGGTGGTGATTTTACAAAATATACAGCGTTCCCACGTCAGAGATACTAATATACAAGCTAGGTCCCCATCTAGCTGCCCTTTCACCTCACGCACATATATCACTGGAGAACCACCACGGATCTAGACAGATGTGTTTTAGCTCCAACCCAAAACAGCTCAAATGGACACTCCCATCACCTGCTCTCCATCTCAGAAGGGACAGAAGCTGGCCGAGCCCTGGGCAGACTGGGAACCTGGGCAAATAATAAATGCACTCCTGCATGTCAAGCATGATATTAAAGAGTTTCAATATGACTGTCATTTTCTCTACTGGCAGGGAGCGATAAATGAAACATACATTTCTTATTATCTGCCCACCCTTCAGAGTGATGGATTACCTGAATGGGGAGGGATATTACTCCTGGGCTCCAGAGAATTATAGCTATCTCTTCATGAATGTTAATATCAAAGAGTGGGGCCAAATTGCCACAGCAAAGACAAGAACTATCTGTAATTCATTCTTTTATTTTGTACTCCAAAAAAATAGTAATAGCAAGGAATGTCTTTTGCCTTCCCCCATTTTCCATATATTTTTTCCTTTAGAAAGTGAGTAATAACATCATCCTTCCCTCACTAGTGGCAGTATTGGCCATGATTTGAGGCTTAAAAGCAAAGTGATGTGTTTTGAATAGAGCTCCTAGGAGGCTGAACATCAACATTTTGCTACAAACAAATACTGGTAATGTTTTTCCAACCGCAAGGTTGACCGCATCTGGCACAGTGGAAAAGTTTAACAAGTAGAATATCACAAACAAAGCCTATAGGTATTAATACTAAATAACAAGACTTTAACTAAAATTGTCTAGGAATGAGATGTTTGCAAAAAAAAAAAAAAAACAAACACAAAGATTTATCCAAAACCCTGCTTTATTTCACCATTTGCAGCTCACACTTTTACAACTGGCTTTCCTCCGTTATCAACTTAGTAAATCTGAGCTACCCTCTATCACGTGAAGAATGTACGGTGCTCCAAAGTCCTCACTGCAAAGATGACTATACTTAAGATGGAGAGGCAAAAATACATGTGAACAATCAGCCTTAATGGGTGTGACACAGGACCATTCCCTGGAAGCTATTATCATTAGCTAAATCCCTGATTTCAGTTGGTTTCCTGGGCACTGGCCTCTTTCTCTTCTATGTCTAAGCCAAAGCAATTCCCAACATTTGGTTCACCATGTCGAGGTCTATGGTAGGAGGAGGCAATGGCCGTGCTTTGTGAAGAGGGCCACTAGCATCCCTTTAACAACTTTTTACAAACAAACAAACAAAACAAACAAACCTCAAAGAGATTTTGAAGGGAAATCGAGAGTGATTCTACTATAGGGACACATGCTTCATTTCACTGCCTTCTACCCACCTCACCCCATCCTGGCAGTATTTAAGAACATACAAATGGCTGTGTGAATTTTCAGTCATCAAGGCACTAAACACTGGGTGCTTTTTTTAGTGGGCAAAATACTGCTATAAATGTCAGACTCTGCAGGGATCATTAAGACTATAGACCAAAATCGACAGAAACATATTTTCTCAGGAAATAATTCTAAACTACTGTGGTCCAACTTGATTTATAAGAGAAACGAAACTATTCTAAGAAGTGAACATGAGGATTTTTTTTCCTGACCCTAAAGGAGTACCATTTATTTGCTATGAACAAAAATTCCCAAGATCTGTTGCACACAATTCAGTCTGAGAACAATCTGTTGTGGAGTCATTTAAAATCCCTGCTCAGGGAACATCAGGGATGCCCACAAGAGCTGAGCAGGAAGAATGCTCAGGAAGGGGAAAATAAAAACATTAGGCGTGCATTCCCGACTGTATTATCAACTTTAGACTCCTTCTTCTGAAAGATCAAATTGTGCCTTTGTAAATGTTTCATTTTTCATATTTTACCTTTGAGACTCTGAGGGAGAATATACTTGTTATTTGAAACAGCCAATGACTTTTTCAACTTTCTGGATACAAAGAGCCAAGCCAATGTGACCCTCTGGGTGTCTTATGGATGTCCTCATGAGAAGCCTGAGATGGAAAGGACAAAATTCTATAATTGTCAACTGTTTTAGCAGTGGAGAGATGAATGTCTGCGTGTGTGCATGTGCACGTGTTTTCATTTTCTGAATCTAATCTATACTGAT
>NW_027530995.1:1134342-1152724 GCF_008692635.1 Crocuta crocuta | reverse complement strand
ATAGAGGAACCACTATTTAAATAACCATTCATTGGCTGTCTTCAAAAACTGGAAGCTGCTGTTTCCATGATTAAAGATCTAATTTATAATAACAGTTCACCACATTAAAAATGAAAAAAATACCAGTCTAGTGCATCAACCTAAATTAGGCTTTAGTAAATGTTCAGACTTAGATAAATCATCTCTGTAAGAACTGAAGAAAAATTCTTTCATATCTGATCAAGACCAAATCTGAGTTGCATATCTTATTGCATATGCAAAATGAGCTAGCACTCATTTCCTAAAGGAGTTCATGATCTTATGACATAACATATTAGAACTTGAAAATGTATGGTTTACAGTGGATATTTAATGGGTATATGACATCACATTTTTGTGCATATTCAGAATTTCTATACCAATGCCACCTGGGTCCATAGCTGCTTGCCCTGCATCAGCCACTTCTGTGGCGCCTCAGCTCCCTCAAGCCTGTGTGGTTCTACCATCTGGTATCAATCATTCATTTGCTTAGAAATTCTGAATGTTTTGCCTTGGTCTTTCCCGTGCAACCTGGTGATCAGCCATTTGCTTCATGTTTCTGGCTCTTCATACACTGAATTAGGATGGAACACCACTCCAGAGAGCATGGGATGAAACATCCTCTTAGATACCAAAGAACCAGGATACAATCTAGCGGTATGGAGGAGCTCACTACCTAACCAATGGCAAAGAGGGGATGGGAGGGAGCCCGGCACATAAATTCTCTCTCCATCCTCTCCCATGAACTGTTTGGAGGTACAGTTTATCCACACGTCTTATGCACAGACATTCACAGACATCCTGACTAAGTGGACACATCTGCCAAGTGATCTGTTTGTCTCTTTGTGGCTTACTGTGAAACACTGTCACACATCACCTTGCATCATTTCCTTTCTCTCTGCCTTACTTCCTTTCCCCTCACTCTCACTGTCCTGTATTTGTACCTCACCAATTAAGTATCAGCACTTAATCTTTGTCACAAGCTCTAGAGAATCTGAGCTAACAGAGATGGTTAGAAATCAGCCCTACATTTTCAAGTGCATGTATTTCTCATCAAAATAAAGGGGCACAAGAGCAACAAAAGCAAAAATAAACAAATGGAACTACATCAAACTAAGAAGCTTTCGCATAGTGAAAGAAACCATCANAAAATGCCCTAAAGGAGAAGGTAGTTTTCCAAACCTCAGAAGAACCAGGTCTGGTTCACCTTACTTCACTGCTTAGCATAAGACAAAGAGCTCTTCAACACACATTTAGCACATGCCTTAATTAATTCACAGATGACATTTCTTAGTACAAATCATATAAATATTGCCTGGCAGCAGTAGAGAGAAGCGTAAAAATCCTGGTCCCTAGAAGATAGCCAGAACTGAGTTTGAATCCTGGTTATCATTAACTTATTCATTTNATAAAGGGGCACAAGAGCAACAAAAGCAAAAATAAACAAATGGAACTACATCAAACTAAGAAGCTTTCGCATAGTGAAAGAAACCATCAACAAAATGAAAAGACAACCTACTGAATGGGAGGAAGTATTTTCAAATTATATAACTGATAAGGGGTGAATAGCCAAAATGGATAAAGAATTCACACAACCCAATATAAAAACAATCCATTTAAAAAATGGGCAGAGGACCTGAATAGACATATCTCCAAAGTACACATTCAGATGGCCAACAGACATATGAAAAGATGCTCAGCATTACTAAGCATGAGGGAAATGCAAAACAAAACCACAATGAAAAATCACCTCATATCTGTCAAAATGCCTATTATCAGGAAGAAATATTGACAAAGAAGTGGAGGAAAGCAAACACTTGTGCACTGTTGACAGGAATACAAAATGGTGCAGCCACTATGGAAAACAGTATGGAAGTTCCTCAAAAAATTAAAAACAAAAATTCCATACAATCCAGCAATTTCACTTGTCGGTATTTGTCCTAAGAAAATTAAAACAGCAATTTGAAAATTTATATGCATCCATATGTTCATTGCAGCATTATTTACAATAGCCTAGATGCAAAAGCAACGTAAGTGTCCATCAATAGATGAATAAAAATGTTATATACACACACTCACAATGGATTATTAGCCATAAAAAAGAATGAAATCTTGCCATATGCGATAGCATGGATGGATCTAGGGGATATTACACTAAGTGAGATAATTCAGATGGAGAAAGACAAATACCGTATGATTTCACTTACATGTGGAATCCAAAAAACAAAACAGACAAAACAGAAACATATTCATCAATACAGAGAACAATCTAGTGGTTGCCAGAGGGGAGAGGCAGGGAGGTGGGTGAAATAGGGCAAGAGTACTAAAAGGTATAAACTTCCAGCTATAAAATAACTAAGACACAGGGATGCAAAGTACAGCAGAGGGAGTATAGGTAATAATGAACAACTTTGTTTGGAGACAGATGGCACCTAGATTTATCGTGGTATTCACTACATAATGTATATAAATGTTGACTATTGTTGTACATCTGAAACTCATATACTGTGTGTCAACTACACTTCAATAAAAAAAAAAAATCAAAATTTAAAAAATGGGGCACAATACACTTTATAAATCCCTATGATGTTTTCAGTCCCCACAAGAGTAACAGTCTAAATGTTAACATATATTTGAAATTTTTATATTTATATGCAATAAGAAAATGAAGTTGTTCCATTTAAACCCTAAAATGTCAATGAGGAAGTCAGTATCAACTTATTGTTATGCTGTGTTCAGAGGGAAGAGCATGATAAGATCTTATTTTGTCAGATCACTTAAATCCCATGACCATATTAAATGTATGTGAACTCTGAGTCACAATGTGGAATGTATTTCACCTTTGCCACCTATTTAGCAGTGAGATCTTAATCAAATTAAACTCTGAGTTTTGTTCCTTCATCTGTAATGTGGTAGCAATAACACATACTTCATCATGTAATAAAATAACCAGCTACTTATTTACAACATTGAGAGCGCTCAGTAATTGGTAGCTATATACATTATTGTTGCAGCTTTCCAATTAAGAACAAAAGAAAAATCAAGTTTGTGCTGAACTTTGGGAAGAGCTGTGACATATTTGAATTGTGAAGAGTTGTTTTGCTTACAAGTAGTAGAATTGCAACTCAAACAACAAAGGGAGATTGCTGGCTCAGATAACGCAGAGAAAAACAAATCTGTCCTCCAGTGTCACCACTTACATGCTTTGGGTTGTGCCCTCTTTTTCTGCATCTGTCAGGCCCACTTCCCTCCACTCATTAACTCCATTCTCTCCTACTGCAGATGTTTCTCTGAAGTTCACCAGCATGACCAGGCTTATCCCATCTCAGCTTACCAACCCCAGTAAAAGGAGAAGAGGCCTTTTCCCAACATCTACGTATCAATTTTATGAGAAGGATACTGATGACCCTGGCTGGTTTCACATGCTCAGCCTTTAGACCCATCTTAATTCCTAGAGTGATGACTTNTGCCAAGTCTGATCACTTGTTAATCCTGGTGGTCTAGAGGACAAAAATCTATTAGCTAGAGAGGCTGAGGAAATGCCCTGCATACATGTGTGCACACACACACACACGTGTGTGCATGCCATTATGGAGGGATCAGCTAACTTTTTCTGTAAAGGGCCAAATAGTAAATAGTTTANATTTTTGCTTTGTGACTATAAAAAAAATATCCCAAAAGCCATAGTTTGCCAACCACTGCACTATAGTAGAACATAAGCAAAATAAGGGGCACCTGGCTGCCCCAGTCAGGTGGGCATCTGACTATTGATTTCAGCTCAGGTCTTGATCTCACAGTTACTGAGATTGAGCCCTGCGTTGGGCTCTGTGCTGACAACACGGAGCCTGCTTGGGATTCTCTCTCTCCCTTTCTCTCTGCCCCACCCCTACTCACACTCTCTATCTCTCAAAGTAAATAAACTTTTAAAAAGTTTTTAAAAACACAAGCAAAATAACTATGAAGGACTGTTCATCACAGAATTGGTAATATATTGGATACAAGTGTAAATGTTTAGACTTTTGGAATACCCCATTCATGGGGAGATGCAGCGTAGAAGAGGAGAAAGGAAATCATTTCAATCTAGCAGTCAACAAACAACTAATTTTTGAGCACGTACCTTGACATTCCAAAATTACCAGCACACCCATAAATTGGGCATTGTACTTTAAATACCACCAAGTTACCTATATTTTGAATATCAGTATGTAATTACGGGGAGAGAGGAATATAATAGGTATTCAAGAACTTTAAAGGAGGCAATAGAAAGAACAAAAGAACAAAGGTAGAACCTTTATACAAATGTCTATCCTTCTTCCCTATAAAGTATTCTGAATATCAGATAATGGGAGTAGAGGCAGATTTAAACGTTTTCTGCCCTAATAAATTCAATTCCAAATCCGTTTTAATATTAGATGTCTTTATGAATATTAATATTTCTCAACATAAGTAACTCGAGAAAAGATTATTCAGTATTCATTCCCCTCCCCTTTCCACCCACTTCCTTTGTCATTGCTCTATGCCCTCTTAATGTCATTTTTCTAACAGTGACACAGAACCTTAACATGCCTAAGAGTAGTGCTCAAGATTAACAAGTATAGCAAATTAAGTCACTATTTAGAAGAATCCACACCGCTGAGTTCTATTTCTGAAGACTTACCTTTTAACATTAAACCAATAGTTTTGAAATCAGTCTATAAACTTGCATGGGGGAAAAATGTCTTTATTTTCACTAATATCTGACTGAAATTTAGTGTTGAGTTTGAAACATAACCAATAAACCACAATGTTAGAGACAAACCAATATTACAAGTACCTGTGACTTTGTCACAAAATCACATATTTTCATACATCTTATACATATGACATTTTCATATTACATATTACATTGAAGATGTTGCAGCTATCTCAAGTATCATCTCTGCTCATCACTACTTAGAGATTACAACAGTAACTCACCACCAGATCTAGTTATAGAATATGTTAATAAAAAACAAATATAAAATCTATTTGAAATGGTGAATGAATTCAAATAAACTGCAGGACACAGAACTGAGATAGACAAATCTACTGCATTTCTATACACTATTAAGGAAGTAGTAGAAAGAGAAATTAAGAAAACAGTCCCATTTACAATTGCATCAAAAAGATTAAAATACCTAGGAATGAACTTAATCAAGGAGGTAAAAGACCTATACTCTGTCAACTATAAATCACTGATGAAAGAAATGGAAGATGACACAAACAAATGGAAACATATTCCATGCTCATGGATTGGGAGAAAAAATATTGTTAAAATGTCCACACTATCCAAAGCAATGTACAGATTCAATGCAATTCCTGTAAAAAGACTAATAATATTTTTCACAGAACTACAACAAATACTCCCCAAAGTCTGTAAAGAACTACAAAAGATCTGAATAGCCAAAGTAATCTTGAAAAAGAACAAAAAATCTGGGGGTATCACAATTCCAGACTTCAAGTTATATTACAAAGCTATAGTCATCAAAACACTATGGTATTGGCATAAAAACAGACACATAGATCAACGGGTCAGAATAGAGAGCCCAGAAATAAACCCACACTTATATGGTTAATTAATCTATACAAAGAAGGCAAGAATATGCAATGGGAAAAAGACAATTTCCTCAACAAATGATGCTGAGAAAGCCTGAAAGCTACATACAGAAGAATAAAATTGGACCTCTTTCTTACACTATACACAAAAATAAACTCAAAATAGATTAAAGACCTACATGTGAGACATGAAACCATAAAACTCCTAAAAGAAAACACAGGCAATAATTTATTTAACATTGGCTATGGAAACATTTTTCTAGATATGTCTGCTGAGGCAAGGGAAATAACAGCAAAAATAAACCACTGGGACTATACCAAAATAACAAGCTTTTGCACAGCAAAGGAAATAATCAACAGAAACAAAGGGAGGGGGGAGAATGGGAGATTCCCTGAATGGGAGAAGTTTTGTGCCAATGATATATCCCATAAGAAGTTAGTATCAAATAGAATTAATATCAAATAGTTAATATCAAATAGACATAAAGAACTTAAACATGACACCAAAACAAAAACAAAAATTCTGCTTAAGAAATGGACACAGGACCTGAATACTTTTCCAAATAAGATGTACAGATGTCCAACAGACACATGAAAAGATGCTCAACATCATTAGTCATCAAGGAAATGCAAATCAAAACTACAATCATCTATCATCACCTTGGACCTGTCAGAATGGCTAGAATCAGAAAGATAAGAAACAACAAGTATTAGGGAGGATGTGGAGGGAAAAAGAACCCTCACACATTGTTGGGAGGAATGTAAATTGGTGCATCCACTGTGAAAAACAGTATGGAGATTCCTCAAAATATTAAAAATAGGAAAACTGTATAGTCCAGTAATTACTGCAAAGCATACAGATGCTAGTTTACACATCGTTTAGCATGGTTTGTAATCCTATGTATTTTATATGAGGCATTTAAAAATGTTTTTCTGAGAAGTGTTCCATAGGCCTCAGTATCTGACAAAAGACACTATGGCACAAAATTGTTTAAAAATTGTTGCTTTAGACAAAGTTGACTATTCCCTCCAACTTGAAGTATTTTATTTTCTCGACTTTCTCAGATTTATACTCCTGATTGTCTCACTGGCCAATCTCTTCTGTTGGTTTCTCCTCTTCTCTGACTTCTGCATTGGAGTATTCTATGGCTCACTCCTGGGTCTCTTTGTCTTCTTGATCTAAACTCTACCTGGGTGATCTCATCATATTCATGGTCTTAAAGACCAATGATAAGCTGATGATCCTAGTTCTTCATCTTTAGCCTATTGTATCCAATCCTGACTTGAAGATCTGATGATCCTAGATCTTCATCTTTAGCCTGCTGTATCTAATCCTGACTTGAAGCTCTGATAGGAATCTTATGCTTAAGATGACTGTAAGAAAATTTCTGATCACCCTACCAGAACCCAAACCTGTGTGACCCCTAGTTTAACTCTTTAGCATGGCTTACAAGGCCCTGCATAATATAGTCCTTGCCTGTATCTATAATCTTGTCCCCATACTTCTCTTCCCATCCCTCACCAGTCACTCAGAGTGACCTCACTGCTGGTACTCAAACTCACCAAGCTCACCCTCACCTAAGAAGCTTTGCAATAACCATTGCCTCTGTCTGCAATTCTCTTCCACCAGATTTTTGCATGGCTGGTTCTTTCTTGTCCCAGCTTAAAGCCTCATGATAAGACCATTTCTGCTCACTCAGCCTAAGAAATTCACTTGCTAATCCCTCTCTATCATACCACCCTATTTTCTCCTGACAATATTTTTAAATGGACATTTCTCTTGATTCTTTGATTTTTTATTTCTATAAACACCCCTCTGCCCCACAGACAAACCATGAGATGTGAGATGTTGTCAGATGTGTTTAACCTTTTAAACTCTGGCACCTAGTATGTGCTCAATAAATATGAAGAAGGAAGGAGGGAAAGAGAGAGAGGCAAGGGAGAAACAAAGGAAAAGAGAGGGAGTAAGGGAGGAGAGACAGGAGGAAAGGAAGAAAGGAATTTAGCATTTTTAAGTACTCCATTTAAAAATCTGTCATAAAAAGATTTAGAGCAGCATCTCAAAAGACATTTCCAGAGGATGAAATTATTCACAGCACCCAGTAACTTAAAAAAAAATGTCATGCTCCTATCTTAAGGACAAGAGACTACTGTAAAAGATGAAGACTGAACACTCATTGTTACAGCTCAAGAGGTCTAATTGCAAAGAGTGCCTGCCCACTCATCTTTCCATCACTCTTGTCTGCATCCATAATGCCAAGTCACCCAGGAAGAGCACAGTGTGGTCACTCAACCAAAGAACAGTGCACTGTCCTTCCACCCAGATGAGCTGATCATCTCCTTGAGAAAAATGGGCATTAACAAGAAAATGGTTAAATGGAGACAAAGCACAGAAATTTTTCCTACAAGTGCAAATTCTGACTTTCCTCCTTTATGTTTTCAAAATATTAAGTATTGGAGGGAGGCAAGATGGCAGAGAAGTAGGGAGGTCCATACATTTCGCTTGCCTCCATCTCTCAAACAAAGAAGGCCTAAAGCCATAAGACACTGAACCACAGGAGTTTGGTAGGAAAAGACACAGAGTCCACTAAGAAGACAACCTCATAAGTGCATGAGTGTGAACTGGGGAAGATAAAAATGGGCCGGGACCCAGAGACACCAAGGGAGGAGAGGGAACCCCCTTAGTGGGGATCCACAGAGAGTTGAAGGGAAGAGAAAGAGCAGCTGAAACTGCTCATAGAACTGTCCCTGGAGAAGAGAAAAACTTCGGCTCGGGATGGAGAGTGATCCTGTTTCTAGCTGTGGCACAGACTCTGGGTTGGGTGCCCCGGTCCCAGGTGGTGCCAGGAGAAACTGCTCTGCTACTCTCCTGGCTCGATCTGGCAGGGAAGCGACCCGGCCTGAAACAGCTCTGCTGCTCTCCCGGTTCAATCCCCAGCTGGTAACCGGCCCATCCTGTGGAATTATATTTTGGGTGGTATCAATAAAGTGCGCAGACTAAGATCTGAAAACGAGGCCGGGCTTGGGATATAGAACATGGCCCACCTTGGCTATGCCCACGGCACAGGGAGACTGTACCCAAAAGAGTGAGTTGCAACACTTGGTTCAAGAAGGAACTGGGGCANTCCCCTCTGCTGGAATGGGCACTCTGGTCACTGGTTTGCTTAAACAGTCACATTTAATCCATTCTGTAGATGTGTATTCTACACCGTCACTGCTACCTTTGCATCTCTCTTTCTCTCTCCGGAGTAATCAGACTATATAGTTTCTCTGAGTAACATTATCTTCGTTTCTTTCACCTTGCCTCCTACCATATTCTCCTCTATCTCTCTCTGAATTAAGCCGCTTAGTATCTCTGCCTGGTCATTGTCCAATTTTGCTTTCTCCCTGTCCTGTCATTTCTCTCTTTGTATATGCTCTTCCATCAGCTGCATATACCCTGCTTTTTATTCGGAGCTGGGAATTCTGTCTTTATGCTTTTAGACTGTCCTTTGTCTTTTTTTTCTTTATTCATTTTTTTCTTTTTTTTTTCTTTTTCCCTTTCAGTTTGCTTGTTTCCTGGATTTGTCTGTGCGTTTGCGTGCCTTTGTTCCCTGTGTGTTTGTCTGTCTGTTTTCCTTTCAAGGGTTACCTCAAGAAACAAGCCAAAGTACACGTGGTGGAGAGTACCAAATACCACTACAAGTAGGGAAATAAAATAACCAAAGTCTCAACAAGAGACACCAAGAGACACCATTCAAACAACACTTCCTGGATGGACAGGCCATGAACAGTCAATGACACTTCTTTAATACAGCAGTACTTGCAGGTGCAGAATGCATAAAAAGATTTTAAAACTAACAAGAGACAGAAAACTAGGCAAAATGACGAAATGTAAGAACTCTCCCCTAAAGAAATTCCAGGAAGAAATGACAGCTAAAGAACTGCTCAAAACAGATATAAGCAACATAACTGAACAAGAATTTCAAACAATTGTCATAAAATTAATCGCTGGGCTTAAAAAAGGCATAGAAAACATCAGAGAAGCTAGCGCCACAAAGACTATGAAGCTTAAAAATAATTGTGATGAATTTAAAAATGCTATAAATGAGGTACATATTAAAATGGAGGCGGCCACAGCAGGGATTGAAGAAGCAGAGAGGAGAATAGGTGCATTCAAAGACACAATTATAGAAAAAGAGGCAGCTGAGAAAAAGACAGATAAACTGATCCAGGAGCATGAAAGGAGAGTTCGAGAACTAAGTGATACAATCAAGTAGAACAATATCTGTATCATAGGAATCCCAGAAGGGGAAGAGAGAGTGAAAGCCGCTGAAGGAGTCCTTGAAGAAATTATAGGTGAGAACTTCCCCAGTCTGGGGAAGGAAACAGACATTGAAATCCAAGAGGCACAGAGAACTCCCCTCAGATGTAACTTGAATCGATCTTCTGCATGACATATCATACTGAAACTGGCAAAACATAAGGACAAAGAGAGAATTCTGAAAGCAGCTAGGGATAAAAGGGCCCTAACATACAAAGGGAAACCTATCAAAGTAGTTACAGACCTATCTACTGAAACTTGGCAGGCCAGAAAGGAATGGCAGGAGATCTTCAATGTGATGAACAGTAAAAATATGCAGCCAAGAATCCTCTATCCAGCAAGCCTGTCATTCAAAATAGAAGGAGAGATAAAAACCTTTCCAAATAAACAGAAATTGAAAGAATTTGTCACCACGAAGCCAGCCCTACAAGAAATCCTGAGGGGGATGCTCTGAAGGAAAGGTTGCAAGGAACAAAGATACCAGAGACACCACCACAAACATGAACCCTACAAAAGATACAAAGACTCTAAACCCACATATTTCAATAATAACACTGAATGTAAATGGGCTGAATGCTCCAATCAAAAGACGTAGGGTAGCACAATGGATAAAAAAACAAAATCCATCTATTTCCTGTCTACAAGAGACCTATTTTAGACCTGAGGACACCTTTAGATTGAAAGTAAGGGGATGGAGAAATATCTATCATGCTACTGGAAGTCAAAAGAAAGTTGGAGTAGACATACTTATACCACACAAACTGGACTTGAAAGTAAAGGCAGTAACAAGGGATGAAGAAGGGCATTATATCATAATTACAGGGTCTATCCATCAGGAAGAGCGAACAATTATAAATGTCTATGCACAGAATATGGGAACACCCAAATACAGAAAACAATGAGTCACAAACAGAAGCAATCTTATGGATAAGAATGTGCTAATAGCAGGGGACTTTAATACTCCACTTACAGCAATGGATAGATCAACTAGACAGAAAATCACTAAAGAAACAATGGACTTGAATGACACATTGGACCAGATGGATTTCACAGATATATTTACAACTCTACATCCTGAGGCCATGGAATTCACTTTCTTCTCAAGTGCACATGGCACATTCTCCAAGATAGATCACATACTAGATCATGAAGCAGCCCTCAGTAAATATAAAAGAAGTCAGATCATACCATGCACACTTTCAGATCACAATGCTATGAAACGTGAAATCAATCACAGAAAGAAGTCTGGAAAACCTCCAAAAACATGGAGGTTAAAGAACACCCTACTAAAGAACGAAAGGGCCAATCAGACAATTAGAGAAGAAATTTTAAAAATATATGGAAACAAAAGAAAATGAAAATACAACAATCCAAAATCTATGGTATGCAGCAAAGGCAGTCTTAAAAGGAAATTACATTGTACTCTAGGCCTATTTCAAGAAATTAGAAAAAGCACAATTGCAAAATCTAACAGTGCACCTGAAGGAAATAGAAGGAAAGCAACAAGAGCACCACAAACCCAGGAGGCTAAGAGAAATAATAAAAATTAGGGCAGAAATAAACAATATAGAGGCCAAAAAAACAAAAAAACAAAAAAAACAGTTGAACAGAGCAATGAAACCAAGAGTTGGTTTTTTGAAAAAATAAACAAAATTGACAAAGCTCTAGCCAGGCTTCTCTAAAAGAAAAGAGAGAGCACCCAAATAGACAAAAGCATGAATGTAAATGGACTTATTACAACCAACCCCTCAGAAATACAAGCAATTATCAGGGAATACTCGAAAAATTATATGCCAACAAATTGGACAATTTAGAAGAAATGGACAAATTCCTAAACACACACTCACTACCAAAATTCACACAGTAAGACATAGAAAATCTGAACAGACCCATAACTAGTGAAGAAATTGATCAGTTATCAACAATCTCCCAACAAATAAGAGCCCAGGGCCAGATGGCTTCCCTGGGAAATTCTACAAGACACTTAAAATCTTCTCAAGCTATTTCAAAAAAGAGAAATTGAAGGAAAACTTCCAGACTCATTTTATGAAGCCAGCATCNAGGAGCACATGTGCCCCAATGTTCATAGCAGCACTCTCAACAACAGCCAAAACATGGAAAGAGCCTAAGTGTCCATCCCTTGACGAATTGGTCAAGAAGACGTGGCTTATCTATACAATGGAATACTACATGGCAATAAGAAAGAATGAAATCTGGCCATGTGTTGCAACATGGATGCAACTCGAAGGTATTATGCTGAGCAAAATAGGTCAGGCAGAGTAGGACAGATACCATATGTTTGTACGTATAGGAGGATTAGGAGGAACTTAACAGAGGACCATGGGGGAGAAGAAGGGAAAAAATAGTGAGGGAGAGTGAGGGAGGCAAACCATGAGAGACTCTTGAATGCCGAGAACAAACTGAGGCAGATGGGGATGGGGGGTTGGGAAAGGGGGTGATGGGAATGGAGGAGGGCACTTGTGGGGATGAGCACTGGGTGTTATATGGAAACCAACTTGACAATAAACTATTTAAAAATTTTTTATTTAGTTTAGAGAGAGCACGCATAAGCAGGGAAGAGGGGCAGAGGGAGGGAGGAAGAGAGACAAAGAGAGAGACAGGGGTTGGGTGGGAGAAAATCAATCTCAATCAGGCTCCATGCTCAGCACAGAGCCAGATGCAGGGCTCTACCTCATGACCCTGGGATCATGACCTGAGCCAAAATCAAGAGTTATTAACTCAACCAACTGAGCCACCCAGGCGGCCCTATCCTCTTTTAAAGGCTGATTTCAAAGAGTAACTTCAGGTACCAAATTATATCCAAGAGGAGGCTTTCTTCAACCATTTGACAAAAACCCTCACCATTAAGCTACATTCAAACCAATCCCTATGGCTGGGGGATGTCATTTGCTAAATGACTCAGTTGTATGATTTTGCAAGGAAATGTGCTTTTATACATCCATCTCCATGATGCTGGTGTGAGGATCCAACAGATGGATTTATGAATGTAGGGGTACCCTGAAGATCTACTGAGGTGCACGGAGAACGTCCAGGACTCCTTGGGGTGTGACAGTGTATCACAGTGGAACAACTCAGGGCTATTCCCAGGTACCCCAAACCAAAACTGCAGCACATTGAGCACACCCCAGAACTACAGTGTCTCATGCCAATAGATATAACTTCCAAATTTCCCTGAAATTTGACTTCATATACCAATTTCAGGACCAGGGAAATGACCCAACCTGAACCAGCAGCCTATGCCTGACCAGCTGATAGAATAAGCTTGGAATTGTATTTAATCATGGCATTTCAAGATTTCTTTTCAAAATACTCTTTTTGCCCCTCAAATTTTCCAGGCCTTCACATCTCTCAAGATATCAAATATGATACTTTTAGGAGCCAACCAAGTTATACATAATGCATTTTTATGTTCCTAAATTAACAAAGTGACTTTAGATCTGTGAAGGGTGCTAAAAATTATATAAGCTATGTAAGTATTTTTATTTGTTCAAACATTTCCAGTTTCCCTCAGGGCTTAAAAGTTTCCAAGAACTTTATATTTCTAAGTAGGGCTTGCTTGTTGTGGATGAAATAAAGGCACTCCAAAAATGTCCATTTTTTTTTTTTTTTCTGAGGGGTCTCACAGCCAGGATTTTTTTCATCTTCTAGAACATCAAACAATCATTTGGATATAAGTAGCCTCAAACCATTGAGTACTTAGACCTCTTGCTTATTTCTAATCACCATTCAATGAGGTGAAGCAGACCCTGAGACAAGGATTTGAGTGCAACTAGTTTATTTGCAAGGTGATCCCAAAAACTACTAGCAGAGGAAAAGGTAAGTGAGGTAAGGAAAGAAAGCAACCAATTCAGGATGTACTGCCAGTGAGCAGGTTTCTACTGTGGGCTCCTAAGGCTCAGTCTTGCTGGGGACTTCTGACAGAGAGAGTATAGAATAAGCTTCAGTGTGTGTGTAATCACATCTGAGGGGCAAGTACCTGGGGTATTTTTTTCTTCACATCTTTTCCATCGTTGGTGGGGATGTCCTCCTGGGTGTCCCCAGGAGGACCTAGCTCTTGAGTATTTCTGACCTAAGCAAACAAAGGTCAGGAAAAATCCCCAAGACAGAGAGTTATAGATGCCTGTAGAAGGATGCTAATAGCATGGACTGGTCCAATGACCAGAGGAGCTATGGATGGGGGCGGGGGGGTGGTGTGTACAGCAACCTATTTGCATCAATGCCTATGGTCAAAAGATTAATATATATTTGTTGACACTAGTCCTAAGTTCACTGGCTGCTCTTGGCTGTTACCTTAAATAGGTATTGCAGGGACGCCTGGGTGGCTCAGTCAGTTAAGCATCTGACTCTTGATTTCGGCTTAGGTCATGATCTCACAGTTTGTGGGATCAAGCCCTGCATTGGGATTTGTGCTGATGGCATAAAGCCTGTTTGGGATTCTCTCTCTCCTTCTCTCTTTGTCTCTCCCCTACTCATGTGCTCTCATATGCTCTCTCTCCCTCAAAATAAATAAATAAACTTTAAAAAATTGCATCCAATCAAATTCCAATTTTTTGAGGTTTACTGAAGTCGTTTAATTCACCTAATAAGTCATCATGCCAGAGCAACAAAACAAAACAAAAACAACAACAACCCTGAATTTATAATGAGCATAGCTATGCTCTAGCCTAGTCTCCATGGCCTTATGTACAAGCACTCATGACTATGGAACTCAGTTTCTTCTATGCAAATCAAAGTCTTCAGCTAATGATAATAGAAAACACTTAGATAGCCTTATTACATGTTAGGCACCATTATGAGTGCTTTGTAGATATTAACTCACATAACCCCCACTATAAGCAATGAGATGAAGACTATTATTAGCTCCATTTTACAGAGAAGTAAACTGTGTCACTAGGTAGTTAGGTCACTTGAACATAGTCATATGAGTAGTAAGTGGTAGAACCAGGATTGGAAACTGAGTTGTCTGGCTCCAAAATCATGACCCTTAACTACCACCAGGCTTCCTCTTGATGCAATAACCTGTAGCCCTTCATTAGTAGTGACCTGTAATCTTTGACGTCTGATAAAATCAGGCCAGAGTAATGGTATATTCATCTGCCACATGTTTTAACTTCCTCTGATTGACTCTACCGTTTGTATTTGACAGAAGCTCAACTTGTGTCATTCTTCTTGTGGGAGAGTTTATAAGACACATTTATATAAGCTAGCATTAAGCATAAAGTATCATGTACCCAATAGGTCCTAATATATCCCCTCCTCTGGAAAAGGCATTCCATGTCTTCACGAGGAAGAGATTTAAATCCTTTCCTTACAAAAAAATGAACTGTCATATCTTTCTAATACCCTTGCAAATATTTCACTAACTGTGGAAGCTTTAAACCATCAAAAACCCATCTTCTGCCTGTTTTATTACTAGAGTATATCCTCTCAAAATTTAACCTACATTTGTTCAAGTAAGATGCCAATGAACCAGTCATCATCAGTACCAAGCTAGAATTTTCAGTTTCCACTGGAGATTACTCATATATATCAGCTCAAGGTGATCATTAGAAGCCAATTTCTAACATCTCTTAAAGTCTGATCCCAAAATCCCTTAAAATATCACTTTCAGATGTTTCATAGTTTCCCTTTGAAGTCATAGTATTATGATGAATGTTATTAAATTTATTTATGAAACACATGCTAATTTCCTATTAAATATAGCCCATTATGCTAGGAATTGAGATCTGAGGATAATGATATCTATTTGATGTCCCTGACCTTCAAGATGCTTCAAATATACCAGGTGAGAGGGATACATGGCAGTACTATGAGAAAGTGAATGATATGTAGAGAGCTGGACTCCAAATGTAAAGTTGTTATGGAATTAGCCATACTGAATGGTCTAAATAATTGCACTGGTATCTAGTGGTTATGATGGAATGTCCTCCTTCATTCATTCACCAAATAACATTGAGCACCTATTATGTGCCAGGAATTTTCTTGGAAAAAGATAATTTTTAACAATCAAGAAGATAGATATGGATCCTGCCTTTGTGGAGTTCACAGTTTAGTCGGGTAATTGGCAGATGAACAACAGCCACTCTGCCTTGGGCATGTCCCTCCAGTCCCTTACCATTTTAACCTTTCAGGAGCCAATTCTCACTCCTGAAACCGCATCCTAACTGATCTTTTTCCACTTCATGCTCTTACTGGCTCTCCCCGTCATGTCAAGGAGGGCTACAAAGATGTGTTTTTCAAAGAAAAAGAAATGGCCATCTTTTTTTACTGTAAAATTCTCCACACAGAGCCAAAGCCACCTCAGGCACCAAAGGAGGAGGAACATGGAAGGAAAAGAGAGCCATGCAGAAAAAGGAATGAGCATAGAATTTTCCACATATTGAAGGGGTGATGTATGGAAAGAAGTGTAAGAAGCAACCATGCCAATAAACACCAGAAGAGATTACAGGAAGCCACCTAACCTGGCTTCCCTGGGGTCGCCCTCAGATCACATTCCCTTTTGAGTTTTTGGAGGTAAATTCATCATTAGGTATGGTTTTTTCTGCTATTTAAGAGAAAAAGGCAAGAAACAAAAAACTGCTGAGGAGAGAAATAAGAGAGGAAAGAATGGAGCGATGGTGCTATAAAATGTTAGTGATAGCCATTGTAAATAAAAACGATCATCTGAAGTGAAATATGCCCCTGACATTCTTTCAAGCTTCTAAATATCCTGCTCACCCTTCTGAGCAGAATTCATTTGGTTCTTTGCTAACTTTACACTTGGATTTCTCACTATGAACAGCAACTAAGGAAGTGACTCTGGCTATGATAACGTATGACTCAAGCACACTCCCTTGGCACCTACTTTGGTCTCTTATCAGATGACCTGCCTGACCTTGACAGCCTTCTCTGCTTTAGGACAATTTGCAGGATGGAATTTAAGTGTAACCAGTCCTAATTCCTTTTATCCCCAAAGGCTCCCAAGACAGCAATCTTGGAATGATCCATGCCTTGCAATTCTCACATTTCTCTTATCTCTGAGACTACTTTTCATGTTCGCTTTGATGCTACTTGAAAATATTCTCACCTTGACCTCCAATAAAACTGAAATCCCCATATATACCTTGACCTCTTCTTGTGTCAACTCTTGCAATACTACCTCCTAATACCTTTCTAAATCCCTCTTGAACATGAGAATTCTATTTAGTAGAATAACTCACTTATCTCAACTATAGTTATTCTAATCTTTAAAAAAAACACCTTGCTTTTGAAAACTTCTCATATATTGCTTCTTGTGGCTCAGTTTATAGCTAAGGGTTTCATTCCATCTACGTCAGGCTTCCACTATAAAATTTAATTGGAGAATTGATGCAAAAATATGGATAATCCAGAGAAGAGCTGAAAGAAAATTTATAAACTGAAATGGTTTTACCACCAATACTGGCTATCTCCCATCATCTATGTGCTTACTGCTTTGAGTTAGAAAAGGAATTGAGACGAAGGAAAAGATCAGGGTAAGAGAAAGGTGACTAGGAAGACACTTAGCTAGACTAGCCAGACTAACAGGAAGACTTGAGCCAGAATCAAGTCTGGCTAAAAAAGAACTAAACTTTTGCCTCCCATCTTTTCCCACCCTACCCCCATAAAGTACTGCTTCATATTGGACTTTGGCTTGGAAGATGCCTTGGAAAGACTCTTTGTGTCTTGAAAATAGCATGCATGTTGGGAGTGGATGAATTTGGACTCTACTCCCAGCTCTGTCACTTACTTGCTGTATGACTTTGGGCAAGTTACTTAACGTCTTTGAAATTGTTTTCACCTCTACAGAATGAGGATAACAAAGGCTTCCTCATAGGATTTTGTAAAACTGAAATGATATCATCTATAGAAAGCCTCTGTCAATAGCACACACTTAATATATGGTAGTTCCCTTCCGTTACCCTCGACTGAATGACTCAAAGAATGTGTTAAGTAGCAAGGTAGCTAATTCAAAATTCCACGGAAATGCCAAATTGCAAACCCAGCAACACATCAGATGTCTTGTAATATTTACCCAAGGTATCCAAGTTGTTGGACTAGCTTTCCTCCATTGATCAAGTGACCAAGGTATCCAAGTTGTTGGACTAGCTTTCCTCCATTGATCAAGTGACCAAGGTATCCAAGTTGTTGGACTAGCTTTCCTCCATTGATCAAGTGACCAAGGTATCCAAGTTGTTGGACTAGCTTTCCTCCATTGATCAAGTGAAGTACAAATAGGCTGGCCTTAAACCACTGTCATCAACAAGTATTTACTGATGGCTCACTATATATGCAACACCGTACTGGTGCCATAGGGGAAGACAGATCAATATGAAACATGGCCTTGGTCACCAGGGAGTTAATAACTGAGGTGGACTAAACTTCACTTAGACAGGTTATGTGGTTTTAATACGTTTCAGATAACAATTCTCAAACCTGCAAGCTCTTCAGACTGATCGGTTTGCATAT
>NW_027530995.1:1131134-1134166 GCF_008692635.1 Crocuta crocuta | reverse complement strand
GTAGGATGGGTTCCAGAAATCTGTATTTGTGACAAGCTTCTGGGTGATTCTGATATTCACCCAAGCTTGAGAGCCTCGCTTGTTTGAAAGATGCCTCATTACTGCACAGATTAATTTATAAATCAAGTCACAGCCACACTACCCTAAAAAGTCCAGGGAGATGTGCCTGTTTAAACACTAATAAATATGTTATTTCTTAACACCACTGTTTTCTGTTGGTTGCACTGTGTGTGAATTAACTTTTTGAATTTTTTTCTCTTAATATTTAAAGTAACTTAGCAGGTCCTGAATGCAAGTGGCCTGAAGAAAATTATTAAACATAAAATAAAAATCAAATGTAGTAGAATCTTTTCAGATGCTTATCCCTGGCAAAACCAAATGGATAAATGAAACAACTTACAACTAATGTGAACAAATGATGCATCAGTCAACGTATTAACACAGCCTGTGCCAAAACTTCTAGACAGAGCTCCTTCCCACGTACCTTGCTCAAACCCTTCAACTCCCTTCCTCTAGGATGGACGGACTCCATCCTTTGTACACTGTATTAAAAAACAAACCATTACAATCAGATACTGCTGTACTCTGTAATGTTGTATAGGTTATTTCAGTCAGGGGAGCTCAAAGTATTCAAGAGAGGAAAGTAAGCAAAGAATACTGAGTCTATTAGTAGAAATCACAAGTTCTGATTTTAAAAGACATGTTCTGAAAAAATTTTAATTTAAGAAAAATTATTTTGGGGGAAAGCTACTTATCATCTCTGAAATTGTTTTCACATCTTCAGAATGAGGATAATAAAAGCTTCCTCCTAGGATTTTTGAAAAAATTCCATGAGATAACTTACAGAAAGCACTTGTCAATAGAATGCACTTAATATATGGTAAAATAAAGTAAAAACATTTTATTTTTTCTCAATTTGGCATCAAAAAAGTCACTCACAATGATGTCATTCAACCCACATGTATTGATTACCTATTATTTTCCAGGCATGCACTGTTGCAGATGCTCTACAGGTCCCCATCCACCCTCTTCTTAGCTCTCACCAGGCCCTTACACAACACTGGCTTTCTTCATCGCCCACGTGACTTTCCACCCAAGAGTGTTCTTGGGCTAAACTAGAGTACAAGGCAGACCCAAATGCCAAGAGCTAATACCTCTTAATCAATGAATGATGGGAGTTGGTGGATAAATATCCCAAGTTCCTCACCCTTGCATGGGACAAGCCTAACGAGGGTTATGTAACTGATTCTCAGAAGTCCCCAGTGAGATCAAGCCCCGCTTGCTCACAATAATAACATGATTATGAACATATTCTACACTGTCTTCCTTCCTTTCCCCATCTTCCTGCCCACTCCTTCTTAGAGCTTCTTGGAATCACCTTCCAAATAAAAGGTGATAAAGCATTCAAAGCTTTATCTCAAGGTCTATTTCTAGAAGAACTCAGACTAAAACCCTAGATCACAGGAGAGTGAAAAAGACACAGCCATACCCTTAAGAGGTTCAAATACAGTTTGAGGGACAGACTCAAACAAGCTGTGAAGTGCTCTATAATAATATAAAATGTATCCAAGCAGCACAGTAGGAATGACCTTCCACACAAGTTAAGGAAGGCCTCACAGATGAAGTAAACATTTTAACTGTCACAGTGCAGGAGTAGAAGGTTTACATCTAAATAAGAAGAGAAAGGGCGTTTTAGACAACGGGAAGATCTTGTGCAAGCATGGCTCCCCTACCTACCACCTTTTATACGCATATGTACAAAATCCTTGAAAGATCGTGGGCACTTAGACTGCAATGTACACTGGGAAGAAATACAGATATAAAAGTAACTTTAAAAATTGGTTGCTTGGTAGCTGGTATCCCAATGCATGTTGCCTCCCCATAACCAGGCTTTTGTGTGATGCTTAACCAAAATGTATCCGGGGTAGCCTTGGGATTCCTTTGTAGTCAATAAAACACAATGGAGGAGACCTGTGAGGTTCTGGGCCTCAGCTTTAAAGAGACCTGACCACTTCTGTTTTACATTTTACACTTTACAGAGCCCTGAACTACCACGTAAGAAGTCTGGGCACCTTGCTAGAGCCATTAGAGACAGAGAGACCAAATGAAGAGACAGAGATCCTAGAGTCCTAGGGTCCCTGCTGAGCACAGCTGTCCAAGCCAAGGCACCAGATAGAGAAACTCAGTCATCCAGTTGCTATAGGACTTCAAAGATCCCAAGAGAAACCAGAAGAAACACCCAACCCACAGAGTTATGAGAAATAATTAAAAGGTTGTTTTAAGCAACTAGGTTGTTAGGGGCTGGTTTATTCTGCAGCAACAGAGAAACAAAACAGTTGCCAAAATGTGAACAGTGCTGAAAGCCTTAATGAGAGGTCTGCACTTAATTTGGACAAAAGAAATTAACAGGCAACCCTAATTTGAGTTCAGTGCAACAGTTTTAGACAGAGAGATGAGGGATTTGAAAGGGGAGCTAGCATTTATCACAGGTCCATTATGCTCCAGACACTTTCTAACTCTTATCTCATTTAATCACAGACACTGTGAGGTAGACACTGTTAACCCCATCTTATACAGAATGGAGAATGGGAGAGCTTGTCAAGCTCACCCCCGATCCCATTGTCAGAGCTGAGACTAAGCCCAGGACTCTTGTTCCAAAAGCCTTATTCTTTTCATTTCTACTCCATGATGCCTTGTGGGTGGGAGCGGTGCTAAGAAATATATTTGAAAGAGATTTAGAAGGTAGAATTCACAAACATCGTGAATGACTGAGATGTATCTCATAATTCAAGTGATGGGTTATTACAAAAGATACACAGTTGCATGCTATAGAAATAAAGAATCAGGTAAAAATTAACCAATTTTACATATAAAGGAGTAAGATGAATAAGGTCCCACTTTAGGGTTTTGAATTTGGATAGTGTTTTACAGAACTGATGGTAATATGTATAAAGAAGATCTACAAATATAAGAAACTCCAAAACCTCTCACATGGGGAAGAAAATATTTCTAACTCAGTTCTCCTGGCTTCA
>NW_027530995.1:1115771-1131121 GCF_008692635.1 Crocuta crocuta | reverse complement strand
ACTAGCCACCACGTAAGATTTTATATTTGATTTATAATAAAACTACCTCTCTCTTGAACCTTCAATGAATACAGAAAATCAAGAAACTAAGTGAACTCAGGCCTTGCTGATTGCATAGCCCATGGACTCTCCAGTATACCAGACTGCCTGTTACAGAATCAAAAGAATGTCCTTCCTTAGAATACAGGCCCTGAAAAGGAAGAAGTAAAATAAAGATTCCCAGCAGAACATTATGCTGTAGTCAGTGAACTTTCTGCTCCCCTTAACACACCGTGCTCTGTTAATACGGTGTGATGAATTGAATATTCCCAAGGCCACACCAGTATCTGCAGGACTTCTATGGGTCAATGAAAAGAAGCCATTAAGGGGCATCTGGGTGGCTCAGCTGGATGAGCGTCCAACTTGATTTCAGCTAGGGCAATGATCTCAGGGTCGCGGGACTGAGCCCCATATTGGGCTCAGTCCTGAGCGAGGAGCCGGCTTATAATTCTCTCTCTTTCTCCCTTTCCCCCTGTCTCTCATTCATTCATTCATTCATTCATTTGCTCTCTCAAATAAAACATAAACAATAAAATAATAAATAGTAAAATTAAAATGAAAAAAAAAAAACAAGAAGCACCAATTTAAAAAAAAGGAGCTGCAGCATTGCAGTTTTTCCCATGGGCCTTTGGAATCCTCACTCCCTCATCCTTTTTGGATGCTCTCTTAGGAACCCAGGCACATTCTGTGAGAGGCCAAAGCCACATGGGCAAGCCACATGTAGGTCCTCTGGTCAATAGTCCTGCTGAGCCCAACCACTGAGTCATCCCAGATATGATAGAAGAAGCCTCCAGATAATTCCAGGTCCTGGCTCTCAAGCCAAATAAGTCTTCTCAAAGGAAATATCAGACACTGTAGAACAAAAATNNNCTGACCAAAATATTCTGTGATTATTAAAAAAACAAAAAAGAAAAAAAAAGGAATTTTGTTTTGCACCACTATTATGACAGTTTGTTATGTGGCAAAAGATAACCAAAATATATATACTTGGTAGATACTGTACCCTCTTTACTGCCTAGCTGCCTCCGACTCCTATTTTTATGTCTTATTTTCCCCACCCTTTTCTCCAGGAAACATCTCACTATTCCCACACTTACCCATACAGAGGACAGATCACACCGTATCTTAACTACCTGTTCATCAGTTGGCCTCTCCCATTACCCTGGGGTGCTCTGAGGATTGAATGGTATATGTTTACTACTGCTTTACCAGAGTCTAGTATAGTGTATGATACCAAATAGCTATGCCTGGATCGATACATGGCTCCGGCTCTACAAACAGTGCCCTGAGGAGGGCACACAGCAGTTCACACAGTTATGCTAAGAAAGTTAAGTGAGCTGCAAAGACTACATGTTCATGAGCCTGATCCTTCTTTCCATACCTGGGAAGTTGTTAGGATATATTGTTCAAAACTCAAAAAGCATAGAAAAAATAGGCCACATATAGCACTACTATTATCAAATAAATATGATTAACATGCTAATGGCATTGGTGGGAAAATGCAGACAACATGCAAGAACAGATGAGTAACAGAAGCAGAGAGGTGGAAATTCTCATCAAGAGCCAAAAGGAAATGCTGGAAATCAAAAACACTATACAGGAAATGAAAAATGCCTTTACTGGGTTCATCAGAAGAATGGATACGGTCACACAAAGAATGACTGGGCTTGAAGATTTGTCAAAAGGAACTTCCAAAACTGAAATGCAGAGGGGAAAAAAAGTCTAGAAAAATGGGTCAGAATATCCAAGAGCTGAGGGCCAGTTATATTATACTTTGGATATAAGAACAGCATCGGCAGCCATCATCTGTACTTGTCAAGAACTTAATCAGAGATCATCAATCCAATACTTATATGAATATTCACCCATGTAAGAGGCCTATAGTATCACACATATGCATGGAAATCTGAGATGTTGATAAAAACCTCAGTATTTTGAGTAATAAAAATAGCATGTCTAGCATATATACTTCCATGAGGAAAAACATTCTCTAAGGATGGTTTTGTAATTATCATTACAAATTTTCTTTTGATTATCACTAAACTGGTGTTGCTTTCAGAGAATGAACTTGAGGTGGATTTTTAATGGATAATATACTTAAGGGAACTCAGAGAGTCTTCTCAAATGGTATTATCTACCAGAATTATAACATGAGTCACATATGTGCTTATAAATTTTCTAGTAACTTCATTAAAAATGTAAAAAGAAACTAAATGTGAAACTATATTTTATTTAATCCAATCTATCAAAAATATCATTGTGATATAGAATCAATATCAAAAAATATTAGAAGAATTTATATTTTTTCTTCCATACTCAGCTTCAAAACCCCTTGTTTCAAATGCTCAATAGCTACATGTAGCTAGAGCCACCATCATGGGTAGCATACTTACAGGACCTTAAATATAAATTATGGTTTCTAGACCAGAAATATCAGAATAAGCTGGGAACTTTTTTTCAAATTCAGACTCTTGGGTCTCACCCAGACCTACTGAGTCAGAATCTGCATTTCAACAGGATCCACCCCAGGTGATTCATGAATATTAAAACTTGAGAAGCACTGGTTTAATACAATGGGCCTGCAGAAGAAATTAGAGAGATACAGAAGAGCGACAGAATAGTGCAAATTTAATGTGCTCTAATATGCTCCCAGGTGATGTTTGATGCTGCTGGTTCTTTGGCCACATTTTTAACAGCAAAGTCCTAGAGGGCTTAGTCCAGAAGTATCCATTGAGTACTTCCTATTTTCCCAGCATTATGCCAATAAAAATATACTGCACGCATTCTAGTCCCAGAACAACTTATGTCTACTTGGAAAGACAACACCATTGCAGACGAAAACACTAGAAAGCAATAAAGGGCAGTATTAGTAAAACAACAGGATACTGAACCAGACAAGGAACGCTATGAGCTATCAGCGATATGAACAGGTTGAGTATGGGTCCAAGTTATGAGACAATGAAGCATCTCTGGTTACCAAGGAGGAGTTTAAGCTGGGCCATAAAAGCTGAATGGCTGCCTTTAAAGTAAAGCTAATGGGGAAAAATGGGGAGTCTGGGTTCCACTTACTCTATGCCATGATTCTTGATTATTCATTGCTTTCTTTATGTAATCTCTAAATTTTTTAGTATACACACCTATCAGTAAAAACATTAACACACACCCTAAGATGATGTCTATTTATATAACTATATCTATACACTATGCCAATCGATAAGTTAAATATTTAACAAGATTAATTTCCTTATCTTTTAGAATAAAAGTATACATACATATTCCAGTATCATCTTCTCGCTTTGTAACAGATTGGGAAGCCACTGCTCTAAGCTAGCATTTTTGTTTTCAGGAAAACATCTTAGTAGCCAGCACAGCGTGATTCAAGAAATAGAGTGGGGGAGGGGAGAATGCCAGGAGACCGCAGAGTGGTCCCAACTGGACCTTGCAGTGGTAGGCCTCACCAGTGGAAAGAATTGAGCCTATCACAAGAGAGTTAGCTGTGACAGAGTGGGGCAGACCTCAGTGGAGATTCAACAAGTGCTCTTCCTCTGACAAACCCTTTAATTATCCTTCAGGTCTCAGCCTAAATGTTCCTCAAAGACACCTTCTCAGACCTCACAATCTAACTGATGGTCTGTTGGTGAACACATTCAGCCCATCATGTTCTTTTCCTACAGAATATTCATTATAACTTGTACTCTTAGTTTATTTGGGGAACTATACCTTTCACAGCTGTCTTCCCTCACTGAACTTACAGTTCTTCATCACTATGAGCAATGAGCCCTGGGTCTGACATAGCAGGTGCTCAGTATATTTTTGCACATGGAAAGACAAAGAAAGTTAAATATGGCCATTGTGGTCCTTTTAGGTCATCCATATGCTAAAATTTTCTACTACTTCATATCGCTCTTCTATCTCTAAGCAAAAGAGTCAGAAATGACCAGACCTTATCCACTAGAACTCACATGGGGGACTACTCCACCACACTGCTATATGGACCGTAGGGGTGATAGGACACACAATGCAAAAATTCCTCACATTTTTATTTCCATTTTGGTCCATTCTTAATCATGGCTCTTTTCAGAAATGCTTTTCCAGTATGTTAGGAAGACATATATTGTTTGGGCCTGTGATCCATATTGGGCCTAATGGGCAAATGTCAGCAACTGTCAAAATCACAACTCTTGGCTGAGGTTGAGGGAATCCAATCAATCAACATATGGTCAACAGCAGAGGATTTGTTCTCAACTTTCTTCGGGTTTTTATTTGGTTATTTATACAACTGATGCAGTTGGCCATAGGTTACTTGATTCACTTTAAGCAGTGCATATGAGCTGAAATTTCTATTTGCTGTGTTTGTGTAAAAACAAAACATGTCCTGATGTAAAAAAAACAAAAAACAAAAAACAAAAAACTGATTATATCTGACGTGAACAAGATGCTAACAGCCAAGGTCTCCAGTCACTATTACACTCAACATTTGATTATATTCTTTTCCATCCACATCTTTCAACATTGTATACACTTGCCTTTGAGGTCATTATTAAACCACTCTTACTCTTATTAGAGTCAGGTTGGTTTGCTTAGCTCACTTTAGGGATCACTATCTAACCTGTGCTACCTGAGCACAAGTTTGCATCTTGTTGTCATGTTAGTGTATGTTTTAATAAATGCATTTAGTATAGCCTCATTTTGATGGGGAAATTTCACAAACATGCAGTAATTGATCCTGCCACAGCTGCCTTCAATCAATTTTATTATTTTCTTCAATAGAGTCTATACATGTATCATTTTGTCATTTCTCAATTGAGAGAGGGTTCAGACATTGCCAGAAGCAGCAGAAGTTCCCATTTATAGAATATCTTTTCACTTTACTGATATTTTTCATCTTTCATAATCTTTCTGGAAGATGTTTCTGAGGGATATCTCTGAAGACAGATGCATCAGTTTCTGTGACTGATGACAGTCTGACTTCACAAGTGGCCTTTTTGAGAGGTTACTAAGACTTCACATTAACATCTCATAAATCTACTATGTTCCAATTCTAAAACATGCATTTCCTTTCCACCAGCCCGAGCACTGAGAAATGCCTGTGCTCCTTTGCGGTCATGCCTAAGAGAGGTAAGGGGGAGCCACTTCTGTACAGACACAAACCTCAAGGTCTCAGATATTTTATGTTCATACCCCACTTCTCTCTTGCAGCCTCCAAGAAAACATGTGTGACCTTTCATAGTTGAGAAAAGTCTTGTAAACCTCTCTCTGATGTCTAATAATGTCATTATTCTTACTGGAATGATGTACCAGCCGGTAAAGACAGCTTGTGGAACTCAGCTCATGGGTAAATGTTCAGTCTCACGCTGTTTTAACAACATTGGCTCTATCATCGGTGCAAATAGAAACAGTGGAAAGAATCTGAGTAGTGAGATATTTATTTGGAATTTTGGCTGCGATTATGTTTTCCCAGGCACTGCAGTGAAGGTGCACTTTCTGGGAGATGAGGCAGCCACACGGTGCTACTGAGTCCCCTGGGAGGGTTTGCTCAATATTTGCTGCTAATGATTATGATATAAGCCCATGAGGCAGCAGTCAGTTAACAAACCCTGTGAGTCTAAATCAGCTCTGATTTAACTTGCCCTTCAAGTAAAGGTTAAAACATGGAGAAACTCAAAATACACATTTTGTAGAAGAAATACACTGCAGTTTTTGAATGGATGCAGAAGCCAAATATACCCTTTTTAAAGGAAGGTATTCTTTTTTTCCACTGTTTCTTTCTGACTATGTCTTTCTCTGAGCAAAAAAATCTCTTTCCCCCTCTCCTCCCTTTCTGTCCATAAACAAACACACACACACACACACCTACCTTAGTATAACTGTACACAAATAAGGAAATTCCGGAACGTAATGCAACAGTCTTCATCATCACAAAACCGAAAGTATATGTAGTATTACCTGTAGTTGGACTCACAAACTGCAACATTTCCAAGATGGGCTGAAAACTATGAATCACTTACCCTTCTTTTCCTCTTTTCCTGTTTATTGTACTACTGGTTTACTCATTACAAAATACCTCACACTATGACCACGGTCTTCTAGGGCTAGACTTACAACTGTCTACACTAGTGGGTCTCAACCTTAGTTGCACATTAGAATCACCTGGGAAGCTTTTAAAGTTCACCACGCCCAGGTTGCACCCCAAGCTGGTGAAATCAGAACCTGGAAGTTATGGGACCCAGGGTCAGTACTTCCAGAGCTCCTGTAGGGTATCCACTAGGTAGCTATGGGTGAGAACCCATGGTCTACACAAACGAATGGTTTCATCATTAATACACAGTTGTGAGTTAAAAATCTAAGCTCCAGGGGAGGAGCGAAGATGGTGGAGCAGCATAGAACTGTTTTTGCCTCTGCTGTCCCTGAAATGAGCTTGATCAACACTGAACCAGCTTGCACACCTAGAAAACTGATTTAAGGATTGACACAACAATCTGCACAACTTGAACCACAGAACTCAGCAGGTAGACGGCATGAAGAGGTGAACTGGGGGAGAGAGAACCCACGGAGGGCAGGGAGCTGTTTTCGCTTGTGGAGAGAGGATGGAGACAGGGGAAAGTATGGAAAAAGCACTCCCCCCACCCTTAAAAGCAGACAGAGAGAAAGACAAAGAGTCAAAAGAACAAGAAATGGAGGAAGGAGAAAGAGACTGCAAGGGATTCAACAAAAAAAGGGAAAAGGAGAAAGAATAGGTTTAAATTCCATTTAGACTTTGTAAACAGGGGGAGCACAGAGTCTTAAACCCCACAGCTTGATATCTGGTGGTGCTTTGATGGGAAGGACAAATCCCCAGGGGCAGAGAGTGAGGAGTGAGAGGCCCGTGGGCCTCACAGGGAGAGGCAGTTTTCCTGTGGGGAGGACATTTGGTAGAAGCTGTATGGCACCCCCAGTGGCAAAGGTCCCAGAGGACCCTGAATAACAGCCACATTTGCTGGTGTTGGAACAAAGATGTTAAGGGTGAAGCCTGGCACTAGATGTGTGTTGTGATTTACCATCATCTCTGAAATGCTGCTGCTACATTGCACAAAGTTTTTCTGGGGTGGGCTGGCACCCCACCACACTTTCTGAGCATTGGCAGCAGCACAGTCTCCTGAACATGCTGGGGGGGTGGGGAGTGGGCCAGCTCTTGGCCACTGCTCGGGGAGACCCTTCCCCAGAGGGTCTGAATGGATCAAAGCTGCAGGGCCTTCAGAAGTGAGGGGTTTGGAGAAACAGCCCCATCAGAGATAAAACTCAAGAGGGAGGTGCCCCTTGGCCAACTAATGTCTTGGTCACAGGCAGTGTAGAAGCAGGGAGTGGACAGAAGCCAGGACAAAGGAGGGGTGCTTGAATGCCTGTCAGGGGGAGCACGGAGTTCTGCTACTAGAGACCGGGAAGCTGGGAGATACCATGTTCATCCGTTCTCTGCATGTGCATACACGCCTACACACACCACAGTGATCCACCACAGTAAACAAAGCAGTGCCATCTAGTGGAGAATGGAGTCGTTACACCTAACCCTGCCCAACTGGGCAAATACAGAGAAACACAAGTCTCTCCACCTTAGTTTACAGACTATAAAGTACTTCACAGTTTGACTTCTAGGGGAAAATGGACAAAATTTCATTTGCATTTCACTCTGTCTGCTGGTCCATCTATTCTTTTTTTTTCTTTTATTCTTGAATATATAAAGAGAAAAAAATTTATTTTCCATTCTTATAAAAAAGATTTTTCTTCAATTTTTTCTACTGTATTTTTTACTTCTTAGTAGTTTTTTAAAATACTATTTTACTTTCATCATTTTGTTTATGCTATTTTATTGTATTCATTTTTATTTTAAAGTGTATTCCTTTTTTCATTTTTTTCATTCTCTTTTTTTGCTATTCTGTCAAGCTTCTTTCAACAACTAGACCAAAACACACCTAAGAGCTAGCATCCTTTACTTGACTTTTTGTGTTGTTTTTAATTTTTAATTTATTATTTTTTTTATTCTATTAATTCTTTTTCAAAATGATGAAGGAATTCACCCCAAAACAAAGAACAGGNGGGACAGAACACAGATACTAGCAAGATGTCTGAACCAGAATTTAAAATCACAATAATAAAAATACTAGCTGGGGTTGAAAATGCATAGAATCCCTTTCTACAGAGATAAAAGAAGTAAAATCTAAATCAGGGCAAAATTAAAAATGCTATAACGGAGTTGCAATCTCAAATGGATGCCACGGCGGCAAGGATGGATGAATCAGAGAAGAGAATCAATCATATAGAGGACAAACTTACGCAGAATAATGAAGCAGAGAAAAAGAGGGAGACTAAGGCAAAAGAGCATGATTTAAGAATTAGAGAATGCAGTGACTCATTAGAAAGGAGTAAAATACCAATCATAGGGGGTCCCAGAAGAAGAAGAGAGAGACAAAGGGGTATAAGGTTTATGTGAGCAAAATGTGAGCAAATCATAGCAGGTAACTTTTCCTGGGGACAGACAGACATCAAAATCCAGGAATCACAGGGAACTCCCATTAGATTAAATAAAAACCGACCATCAACAAGGCATATCATAGTCATATTCACAAAATACTCAGGCAAGCAAAGAATCATGAAAGCAGCAAGGGAAAAAAGTCCTTAACATACAAGGGAACACAGATCAGGTTCACAACAAACCTATCCACAGAAACGTGGCAGGCCAGAAAGGAGTGGCAGGACATAGTCAATGTGCTGAATCAGAAAAATATGCAGCCAAGAATTTTTTTAAATGTTTATTTTATTTTTGAGACAGAGAGAGACAGAGTGTGAGCAAAGGAGGGGCAGAGAGAAAGGGAGACACAGAACCTGAAACAGGCTCCGGGCTCTGAGCTATCAACACAGAACCTGATGTGGGGCTCAAACCCACAAACTGCAAGATCATGACCTGAGTTGAAGTCAGGTGCTTAACCAACTGAGCCACCCAGGTGCCCCACAGCCAAGAATTCTTTATCCAGCAAAGCTGTCATTCAAAATAGAGGGAGATTTAAAAAGTTTCCCAGACAAACAAAAATTAAAGGAGTTCGTGGCCACTAAAACAGCCCTGAAAGAAATTTTAAGGGGGATGTTCTGAGGGGAAAAGAAACAAAACAAAAAAGACCAAAAGCAACAAAGACTAGAAATGACCAGAAACTACCACCAGAAACTCCAACTCTACAGGCAATATAATGGCAATAAATTCTTATCTTTCAGTATTCACTTTTAATGTCAATGGATGAAACTCCAATCAAAAGACACAGGGTAACAGAATGGAGAAGAAAACAAGATCCATCTATATGCAGTTTACAAGAGACCCACTTTAGACCTAAAGACACCTTCAGATGGAAAGTAAGGGGATGGAGAACCATCTATCATGCTAATGGTTGCCAAAAGAAAGCCAGAGAAGCCATTCTTATTCCAGACAATCTAGATTTTAAAATAAAAATTGTAACAAGAGATGAAGAACAGCATTAGATCATCATTAAGGGGTCTACCCACCAAGATCTAACAACTGTATACATTGATACCCCTAACATGAAGCACCCAAATATATAAATCAATTACTCACAAACATAAAGAAACTTAATGATAATAATACCATAATACCAGGGGACTTCAACACCCCACTTACAGCAATGGGCAGATCATCTGAACAGAAAATCAACAAGGAAACCATGGCTTTGAATGACACACTAGACCAGATGGTCTTAACAGATATATTCATGACATTTCATCCTAAAGCAGCAGAAGACACATTCTTCTCAAGTACACATGGAACATTCTCCAGAATACATCACATACTGGGAGACAAATCAGCCCTCAACAAGTACAAAAAGATCGAGATCATACAATGAATATTTTCAGACCACAATGCTATGAAACTCGAAATCAACCACAAGAAAAAATGTCAAAAGAGAACACATACTTGGAGACTAAAGAACATACTACTAAAGAATTAATGGACTAACCAAAAAATTAAAGAGGAAATGAAAAAGTACCTGGAAGCCAATGAAAAAGGTAACACCACAGACCAAAACCTTTGGGATGAAGCAAAGGTGGTCATAAGAGGGAAGAGTATAGCAAGCCAGGCCTTCCTAAAGAAGGAACAAAGGTCTAGATACACAACCTAACCTTACACCTTAAAGAACTGGAAAAAGAACAGCAAATAAAACCCCAAACCAGCAGAAGATGGGAAATAAGAAAGATTAGAACAGAAATCTATGCTATCGAAACCAAAACAACAAAACAATAGAACAGATCCTTGAAACCAGGAGCTGGTTCTTTTCAAGAATTAACAAAATTGATAAACCCCTAGCCAGTTTGATCAAAAAGAAAAGGACCCAAATAAATAAAATCAAGAATGAAAGAGGAGAGATCACGACCAACACAGCAGTAATACAAACAATAATACGAGAATATTATGAGCAATTATATGCCAATAAAATTGGCAATCTGGAAGAAATGGACAAATTCCTAGAAACATATCAACTACCAAAACTGAAACAGGAAGAAACAGAAAATTTGAACAGACCCATAACCAGTAAAGACATCGAATTAGTAATCAAAAATCTCCCAACAAACAAGAGTCCAGGGCCAGACAGATTTCCAGGGGAATTCTACCAAACATTTAAAGAGTTACCACCTATTCTTTTAAAGCTGTTCTAAAAAAAATAGAAACAAAAGTAAAACTTCCAAACACATTTGATGAAGCCAGCATTTCCTTGATTCCAAAATCAGACAAATACTCCACTAAAAGGAAGAACTACAGACCAATTTCTCTGATGAACATGGATGCAAAACTCTTCAACAAGGTACTAGCTAACTGGACCCAAAAATACATTAAAAGAATTATTCACCACAACCAAGTGGAATTTGTACCTGGGATGCAGGGCTGGTTCAGTATCTGCAAAATAATCAATGTGACACATCACATCAATTAAAGAAAGGAAAAGAACCACAGAATCCTCTCAATAGATGCAGAGAAAACATTTGACAAAATACAGCATCCTTTCTTGACAAAAAACCTCAAAAATGTTGGGATAGAAGGATCATACCTCAAGATCATAAAAACCATATATGAAAGACCCATAGCTGGGCAACTGGGTAGCTCAGTCAGTTAAGCATCCATCTTAGGCCCAGGTCATGATCTCACAGTTCATGAGTTCAAGCCCCACATCAGGCTCTGTACTGACAGCTCAGAGCCTGGAGCCTGCCTCAGATTCTGTGTCTTCCTCTCTCTGCCCCTCTCCTGCTCATGCTCTGTCTCTCTCCAAAATAAATCAATGTTAAAAATTTTTAAAAAGAAGAACGACCCACCACTAATATCATCCTCAATGGGGAAAAACTGAGAGCTTTCTCCCTAAGGTCAAGAATAAGGCAGGGATGCCCACTCTCACCACTATTATTCAACATAGAATTGGAAGTCCTAGCTTCAGCAATCAGACAACAGAAAGAAATAAAAGGCATCCAAATCGCCAAGGACAAAGTCAAACTTTCACTCTTCTCAGACAATATGATACTCTGTATGGAAAACCCAAAAGATTCCACCAAAAAACTGCTATAAATGATCCATCAATTCAGCAAAATTGCAATAAGATATAAAATCAATGCACAGAAATTGGTTGCATTCCTTTACACCAATAATGAAGCAACAGAAAGAGAAATCAAGGAATTGATTCCATTTATAATTGCACCAAAAACCATAAAGTACTTAGGAATAAATCTAACCAAAGACTTGAAAAAATCTATACACTGAAAACTATAGAAATCTTATGAAAGAAATTGAAGAAGTCACAAAAATATGGAAAAATATTCCATGCTCCTGGATTGGAAGAACAAATATTGTTAAAATCTCAATACTACCCAAAGGAATCTACATGTTCAACGCAATCCCTATCAAAATCACACCAGCATTCTTCACAGGGCTAGAACAAACAATCCAAAAATTTGTATGGAACCAGTAAAGACCCTGAATAACCAAAGCAATCCTGAAAAAGAAAACCAAAGCCGGAGGAATCACAATCCTGAACTTCAACATGTATTACAAAGCGGTAATCATCAAGATAGTATGGTAATGGCACAAAAACAGACACTCAAATCACTGGTACAGAATACNAAAAACAAATAATCCAGTGAAGAAATGGGCAAAAGACATGAACAGACACTTCACCAAAGAAGACATCCAGATGGCCAACTGACACATTAAAAAATGTTCAACAACATGCATCATCAGAGAAATACAAATTAAAACCACAATGAGCTACCACCTCACACCTGTCAGGATGGCTAACATTAACAACTCGGGCAACAAGTTGTGTTGGAGGCGAGGATGTGGAGAAAGAGGATCTCTTTTGCACTGCTGGTGGGAATGCAAACTGCTGCAAAACAGTATGGAGTTTCCTCAAAAACCTAAAAATATAACTACCCTATAACCCAGCAACTGCACTACGAGGTATTTATCCAAGGGATACATGTGTGTTGTTTCAAAGGGGCACATGCACCCCAATGTTTATAACAGCGCTATTGACAATAGCCCAAGTATGGAAAGAGCCCAAATGTCCATCAATGGATGAATGGCTAAAGAAGATGTGGTGTGTGTGTGTGTGTGTATATATATACACACACATATATATACATATATATGTATATATATGTATGTACACACACACACACACACACACACACACAATGGAGCATTACTCAGCAATCGAAAAGAATGAAATCTTGCCATTTCCAACTATGTGGATGGAATTAGAGGGTATTATACTAAGCGAAATTAGCTCGTCAGATAAAGACAAATATGCATGACTTCACTCTATGAGGAATTTAAGACATAAAACAGATGAAAAGAGGAAAAAAAATAATATAAAAACAAGGAAGGGGACAAAACAGACTCTTAAATACAACCAACAGAGGGTAACTGGAGGGGTTGTGGGTGGGGGGATGGATAACTGGGTAAGAGGCATTAAGGAGGACACTTGTTGGGATGAGCACTGGGTGTTAAACATAGGGGATGAATCACTGGAATCTCCTCCTGAAATCATTATTGCACTATATGCTAACTAACTTGGATGTAATTTAAAAAATAAGAAAAAATCTAAGCTCCATAAAGCCATTAGGCAATTGACAATTATATAACCTGGAAAGACTTCACAAAGCAAAACTTTGTGAGGATGGAAAGAAATAGGACATGTTAATGTGACAGGCTTGGCAATTACTGCCTTCTCTGAGTAGCTCTTGAAGGCAGACTCACTGAGTTCTAATTCTTTCTCTCCATGTCTTAGTAGCTGCAAGACCTTAGGCACATTACCTATGGTCTCAGAGCCTCAGGTTCCTCTTCCGTGAAATGGTGTTGGGATTACCAAAATCTACTTTGTATCCTGAAGATTAAGTGGACTAAGACAGCATCAGCAAACATTGTTTGAAAGTGGCCTAGAATTTTGTTTCTATAGCTCATGGAGTTGCTGTGTAACCACTCAGCTCTGCCGTTGCAGCATAAAAGCAGCCATACACATTAAGTAAATGAATGGGCATCGCTGTGTTCCAACAAAACATTATTTACAAAAATAGGTAGTGGGCCAAATTTAGCCCACAGGCTGTAGTTTGCCAATGCCTGGACTAACACATGCTATGTGGCTGGTAAGGAGGATGCTATTTTGGTCATCGTTGTTAGGAAGTATGGAATATAGGCCGTCTCCCTAAGATCTCCACGTTTTACCATCCTCACTCAGCTCCATCCAAGCCTCCTTTCTAGCCGACCAGACTCAAGCTGGTAGAATAGAGCCACAACAGCTGCAGTTTCTAGGAAAGGAGAAGGCAGCAGGTCTCCTCTGTTTAGGAGTGTTTTCTCTTCTTATAGTCATCACGGTCACAGAGCTGAGGAAAAGGAAAACGAGGGCCAGAGCACAGGGCCAGCACTTTACAGGAGCTCTCAGAGCAAACACCACAGACACCGAAGCCATTAAGGAAACTGTGAATTAAACCATGAGTCATAAGGAGCTGCTGAAATCCCAGAGATGCAATAAATCATTTCTGTCAACTGCTCAGCACGAGTAATAAAAAAAAAATCAATCCACTTAGCTAGAAATGAATTTGAAAATCGTGCTTTAAAGAATAGTAATGCGTGAGCAAAATAAACAGAGAAACAGCTCTGCTATTTCATTTTTCAAGAAAGGACAGAGGAGAGGGATACCAGAGGGGTTAGTTTCTTTTACATCAAGAGAGAAGGAATCAATGAAGAATGGCTGTGTGAGTCAGCAGTTAGAAGCAAAGCTCAATGTGGTGGTTCATTCCTTCCTGAGAATATTAAACCCATTTCTTTTCAGGCTGTATTTCACAGTCCAGATACTTCCCACGGCCTAAGCTGTTCCTTGGATACTTTCAACAAGTACGTTATTACCTAATCATTTTATAATTGCCTCTGATGTGCCAGGCTTGTGCCCAGCACTGACAATGCAGTGCCCAGGGAGCCTCTGTTCTTGCCTCTAAGACCTCGCCTGCCCCTCTTTGAATTTGCTAATTCAAATGCCCACATTCGTAACTTTTTCCCCAGGAAAGATCCTAAGGACCAAATCCTATCTATTTCCTCAAATGGCTTCAAAGACCCATGTCATCACTGGGTGTCATAGATTTCTTTGCTCATGTACTTTCATCTTTGACTTTTGCTTGCTTTGTGTAGCTATTCAAGACACAGTGTGGGGGTGTCTTTCTCATTAAATCCTTTCTCACAAAACTCCAGGGTGTTTTCAGCATTTAAGAAGAAACTAAAAGCTATGGGACTTGTTTAAATGTGTACAAAGGCTTGTGGGGAGAGGGAAAGAAAGTGAGAACAACTTGTCAGAATTTAACCATAGTTATAACTTGCAAACTCATAAAAATAAGGTTGAGACAGTTAATTGCCTGGATGGCATCGAAGGTCTCATTTATGAGGGCACCTGTAGTAGGTGCAGGGACAATGGTGCCCAGCCCCCGCCCCCCCCAAAGGTGTCCATCTCCTAATGCCTGGAATCTGTGAATATGTTACTCTGCTAATAATGATTACCTGGCAAAAGAGATTTTGCAGGTGTGATGAAGTTAAAGGACCTCAAGATGGAACATTCTCCTGGATTATCTGAGTGGGCCAATGTAATCAAAAATGATCCTCATAAAGCAAAGAGGGAGGCAGGAGAGTCAGAGTCCAAGAGAAAAAGATTTGAAGATGCAACACTGCAGGCTGTGAAGATGGAAGGAGTAGCCATGAGGTGAGGAGAGCAGCCAGCCTCTAGAAGGTGAAAAAAAGCATCGAG
>NW_027530995.1:1110582-1115440 GCF_008692635.1 Crocuta crocuta | reverse complement strand
GAGCACCATCAGTAGCAGAGCCCCCAGCAAACAATGCAGCCCTGCTGACTCATTTCAGACTTCTAGCCTCCAGAACGGACAAATAATAAATTCATGTTTAAGCCACTAAGATGATGGTATTTGGCTACATCAGTGGTCGGGAGCTAATAGAGCACACCTGTATGTGTACATTGCTAACAGATGTGGGGGGGGGGCGCGGTACCCTTTAACGCGAGTGTGCTAATTTGCCACCCTAGTGGATTTGCTTATAGTCGTGATAAGCAAAGCAGTTTATTTTATTTTTTTTCACCTCCTGCTTCTCTGTTCTAAATAAAATAAGACCATCACAGTGGTTTGTTGGGAATCTGAGGATATTTTATCGGCACAGCATGTTTCTTCTGTCAGATTATTTGTTGCAATAATGAATGAAAAACAGGAAAATACAAAATAGCACATGGGGAGCTGGAGAAAATGTTCTCTAAGATATAGGAACAATAATGTATTTGTGGATATGTGTAGGCATTAACCATCTTCTAGCCCATGAGAGCTTCAGGATTCATATAAACACAATACATAAGTAATGATAAGTAAATAATAAGTAAATAAACACAATACATAAGTAATAAGTAAATAATAAGTAAATAATCCCACAATAATTTTAAAATAGTTTCATCTTAAAAATCAAACAGACCTGGTTTATTTTTTTTTATTTTTTAATGTTTACTTATTTTTGAGAGAGAGAGAGAAGGTGGGCAAGTAGGAGAGGGGCAGAAATAGAGGGAGACACAGAATCTGAAGCAGGCTCCAGGCTCCAGGCTCTGAGCTATTAGCACACTGCCTGAGGCAGGGCTCAAACTCACAGACTGCGAGGTCATGACCTAAACTGAAGTCGGATGCTTAACCAACTGAGCCACCGAGGCGCCCCATAATGTCCCTGTTTTAAAAAGAATACAATACATTGTGTTCATATATTCTTAGTTCTATTTTATAGTCCTTTTTATATCTCCATTTAAAAGACCCTCATTTGTGCACAAATTAGTGCTCCAAAATAGGGACGTTTCAGGGTAACATTTCTAATTGCTCAAGAAATCAGGGTCACAGTGGGTTGCAGAACAGGATTCTGGCTCTCATCACTCTGAGCTCTCAGAATTGTGAGGTTATTATTTATCCTTAACCCTTCACAGACCCCTTGGAGCAGGATACTGCTCCAAGCACTTTATAAACATTAACTGGTTGGGGGCATCTGGGTGGCTCAGTCGGTTAAGCATCCAACTTCGCCTCAGGTCATGATCTCATGGTTCGTGGGTTCCAGCCCCGCATCGGGCTCTGTGCTGACAGCTAGCTCAGAGTCTGGAGCCTGTTTCAGATACTGTGTCTCCCTCTCTCTCTGACCCTCCCTTGCTCACGCTGTGTGTGTGTGTGTGTGTGTGTGTCTCCCTCTCAGAAATAAATTTTAAAAAATTAAACATTAACTGGTTGGATCCTCATAGCAACCTTTTGAGGTAAATGCTTATCATCCCCACTTTACAAACTAGGAGACTGATGCACACTTGCCCAAGGTTCTTGAGAATTTTAGCCTTCTAGAAATTATCATAAAGCTAACTTGCCCAAGGTTCTTGAGAATTTTAGCCTCCTGGAAATTATCATAAAGGGAACTTAAGGACTGTCAGCCAACTCCCAGGATACCCCAGGAGCTCTCCAGCAGGAAGGCAAGGAACTGGCCCCAAAGAAGGGAGAGCAGAAGTCATGTGAATGATGACGTGACAAAGCTCTGACACACCCACAGCCATGGCGGTGCAGTCCCCAAGGAAGGTGGTAGAAGGTCCTTGATAGAGGGAAACTACTGGGACAAAAGAGCTGTTGGTGCTCAAAATTAAAAAAAAAAAAAAAAAAAAGAATCATCATTTAGCATTTCTATTATGCTCCTCTGACTGAAGACTCTTCCCACCGGAAGGGAAAATCTACTTCCTCTTGGAGCTAAAATGGCTCATGTTACCTCTGAGCTAAACAGAAATGTAGGCCATGGTGAGAGCAAAAAAAACTCAGCACAGGCCAGATCACAAGTGTCACAAGTGGAAAGTAGAGTGATCACCAAAGAGGAGGAGAAAGGATGTTGGTAAGAGAACCTATCATAAAAGTTCTCATCACAAGGAACGAAACCAATGCGTGACTGTGTGTGGTGACAGATGTTAGCTTATTATGGTAATCTTCTTGCAGTATATACACACAGCAAGTTATATTGTGAACTCCAAACTTATACATTATTATATGTCACTTGTGTCTTATTAAAACTGGTGGGGGGTAGGTTGCTGGTCCAGTTTGATTCCCACAACATCATAAACACAGTTCATCACATGGGTCCAGGGGGAAAATAAACCATGACAGTTAATAGCAAAGCCAGCAGTCTTTCAACTGTTTATTCTAGAACAGTAAAAATATCAAAGTATTTCACTATTTTAAAAGTTGAAACTTAATTATTTCCATGTAATATAGGAAGTTGAAGTGGCTCATAAAAGCTTATAACCAGTGACCATAACAAATGTGGTTTTTTTCATTACCATGTCAGTAACAGGTAATTAGGTCTTTTTAAATGTCTTGTGATACTAAAATTTCATCTTTAAGTTTGTTTATCTCTAAGTATTTTAATATTCCATGCTCACTTCTACCATAATTTTTAAAAGTTCTTTATTCCTACTAAACCAAAGTTCTGTCTCCTATCACCTCAAAAAAAGCAAAATAGAACCCAGAAAGTTTCATTCATCAGAACTCTGAATTAGAGTTCCACAAACTATAAATAAGAAACAAACACACTGAAAACTGAAACAAGGAAACATTTGGTTTATTTAAGAATAAGTACCCAAACGTGTGTCTAAATTTCTTGAGTTTTCAAATCTTGGCCCAAAATTTCTTGGGTAAAGCAGATATATCCAAGAGGTTTCTTGGCATACATCTTTCTGAGTTGTAAATACTAGGAAAATAACATCCCTCTAAATAATTTTGGCATATTTGGTGTTAAGAACAACATTTCGAACAGAATCTGACTCCATCAAAAGTTAGTGTTGAACTATAATTTTAATCAAATTATATAAAAACTACTAATTTTAACAGCTTGTTTATTTCTATCTATTCTGACACAAAGTAGAAGAGCAACATGGGGTTGGTGTCTCATTAGCACTAGAGTACTGGGGAGCCTGGTGAGTATGCAGGTGCCCTGATGACTTGGGATAGAGCCGTGACCCAGGAGATAGCCTGCAGCAGAGGCCAAAGGCTTCACTAGGCAATGCCACAGAAGACCACAGATTTATGGATGTGCGTACAGAAATCTTTCTGCAGGTTCCCGCTTATTAGAGCAGACCTGATAAAATGATCTCTTTTGCGACTTCTTCCCCTATGGCCAATGTTCAGAAACTTATAAACTCGCTGACTTTAACAGCTCAAGTCACTTTGCTCTTTAGTCTTTGGGTAACAAAGTAGTAGACGAGGCATCAATTTTGTGGGTGAAATAAAACCCGGCCCAACCCATGCAGGGGACAGAAAGTCTTTATTTTGAAGAGCTCATTGGACAAATGAGAGAAGAGGTCTGCAGAAAGCTGTTTACTGAGGTAGTAAAAACAGAAAATGCAAGCAAAATACTCATAAATGAGGGAACAGTTTATGCATGGTGCACCCATACAATGGAGTACTGCGTGGTCATTAAAAGCCATGCTATAGATCTGTATTTGTTGTGAAACAATATCCATGAAATAGAAATGAATGAAAGGGAGAAATCATAAAATAACATGTGCAGGGTGGTCCTATTTAAGTAAAATTGAACACATATAGTGCATTTCTATGTATGTGCAAAGATATCTCAAAGGATCCAAAATGGTAACTCTGGTTACCTGAGAATGTAATTTCCAGTGATCATTACTTCCATATTTTCACCTCTACAATGAGCATGTAAGCTTTCTATAGAAATAAAGCCGGAGTACTATAGAATAGTTTGAACAAACCAACCAGATCAATATGGATGTATTTTAAAAACAGAGCACCAGGAATAAAAGAAACTGAATAAAATACACAAGAAAAGAGCAATTATGTAAAATAAAAATAGAAGGATTTAATACAAGACATTTTACAAGAGCATACTTGGATAACAAGATACACGTGAACCATTTTTCAATAGCTACCCCTGGTGGGGGGTAGGGGAGGAGGGAATGAATGAGTGGAATGGGGGGAAATGAATAAACTGATAAATCAATTGCCTAAATCAGTGATAATAACTTACCCTGTACTATTACTCAATCCCCTATACCTGAGGTCCCCAAAATGTAGACGAAAACATTAAGGGGCACCTGGGTGGCTCAGTCGGTTGAGCGTCCGACTTCGGCTCAGGTCATGATCTCACAGTTTGTGGGTTCGAGCCCCACATCAGGCTCTGTGCTGACAGCTAGCTCAGAGCCTGGAGCCTGTTTCAGATTCTGTGTCTCCCTCTCTCTCTGACCCTCCCCCACTCATGTTCCATCTCTCTCTGTCTCAAAAATAAACTAAAAAAAAAAAAAAACCATAAAATGTTTCAATACATATCAACATATGCAGACATAAAAATTGATACTTTATTAGCTATTTTCAAAGAAACTAAGATATATAGATTTTAAAAGTATTTAGACCTGCAGACAAATGGTCTTGGACATAAAACTCAACCTCACTACAGCCCCATTTGTTTATCTATAAAACAAAGGAAAATAGTAACTATCTTTCTGAGGTGTTAAGATTTGTGGTAATGTTCTCAAAAATAATTGTTGTGATTCCCATTTCAGCTCCCGCATTTAAAGAGCTTAGAACTCTCATCCTTACAATAAGAAAAAGCTGGACCAACTAAAAATCAGTAACTTGTCTG
>NW_027530995.1:1107621-1110531 GCF_008692635.1 Crocuta crocuta | reverse complement strand
GATCAGAGAAGCAAGTTTTCAAAGAAAATCACCACCCTGAAACCTGGAGACACAGGAAGGTCAAGAGTCACAGCCACAGCTTGCTTGTCTAAAACAGAAGCCACTGGAGCCATAAACTGGTTGAAACATCTAGATACTGCTCGAGTGTGGACTAGCCCAAGATTGAGAAACTCCTGAAAACTACCATCTTCGGAGGGTCTCCATACTCTCATGGGCTTTATCTTCAGAATTCCATCGGGTTCTCATGGTCAAGAGCCCAGAAAGATCCCTTTAAGACTCAAGGAGGGAAAGCAGTAGAGCAATCTTGGTAAAACATGTCCAGAGCCTCTGCCTTAACAGAGGCCTAGTCTTTGGAAGCCAAGATTTTACCAGAGCCTTCTCCCAGAGATCATCTCACTAAAGGCCATCTAGCATTCCTACCTCACCTAGGTCAGAGAGGGGAAAGCTATACAAGAAGAAACCTATGTGATGATCACAGGTCAGAGTCCCATTCACTAGAAGACCAAGATTTAATTGAAGATTATAGAATGTTTCACCTCCTCCACACCTCAGCACCACACAAACAGGGCTCCAGTACAATAGCAGATTACAACTCAAAGCCCTGAAAGACACAGATCCCCGCTAAGAAGGAGTACTTAGGGAAATTCAAGGTCAAAAGGAGAGACATAACCCAAGACATGAGAGGAATCTGAAGCCCATAAAACAAATCCCAAATCCTAGCCTGATTAGCACAAATCCTCACACTTAGAGGCCTTTTTTTTTTTTACCTTAGTTCCTATTACCCAATACAGCAAATTTAAAACAATACAAGTCATGCCAGAAATCAAGAAAAACAATCTGAAGAGACAAAGCATCAGAACCAGATTCAGGTATGACACAAATGTTGGACTTACCCAACAGAATATTTAGAATAACTCTAATGAAGTAAGAACTCTAATGAAAAGAATAGACAACATGTAGGGAGAGAGGACTAATAGAGATTCGAAAAGAATGAATGGGAAATGCTGAAAATCAAAACCACTGCAACAGAAATGAAGAATGCCTTCAGTGGACTCACGAGCAGACTCAGTACCACTGGGGTATTTGTGAGCTTGAAGAGAAGTCAATACAAACTTCCCAAAGTGAAATGCAAAGAGAAAATTAAAAAAAAAAAAACAAACAACAGAACAAAACATTAAAGAAATGGGGGCAATTTCCAAAGATAAAACATGTGTGTAAGTAGAATACCAAAAGGAAAAGAGAACATAAGAAATTTTTGAAATAATAATGGCTGAGAACTATCTAAAATTAATGATAACAGCAAATCCCTATCAAAATAACACCAGCATTCTTCACAGAGCTAGAACATACAATCATAAAATTTGTATGGAACCAGAAAAGACCCTGAATAGCCAAAACAATCTTGAAAAAGAAAACAAAAGCAGGAGGCATCACAATCCCAGACTTCAAGCTGTATTACAAAGCTGTAATCATCAAGACAGTATGGTACTAGCACAAGAACAGATACTCACATCAATGGAACAGAACAGAAAACCCTGAACTGGACTCACAAATGTATGGCCAACTAATCTTTGACAGAGCAGGAAAGAATATTCAATGGAATAAATATTGTTTCTTCAGCAAGTGGTACTGGGAAAACTGAGCAGCAACATGCAGAAAAATGAACCTGGACCACTTTCTTACACCATGCACAAAAATAAACTCAAAATGGATGAAAAACCTAAATGTAAGACAGGAAGCCATCAAAATCCTCGAGGAGAAAGCAGGCAGGAACCTCTTTGACCCTGGCGGCAGCAACTTCTTACTCAACACGCCCCCAGAGGCAAGAGAAACAAAAGCAAAAATGAACTATTGGGACCTCATCATAATAAAAAGCTTCTGCACAGTGAAGGAAACAATCAGCAAAACTATGAGATGGGATAATTGGGTAAGAGGCATTAAGGAATCTACTCCTGAAATCATTCTTGCACTATATGCTAACTAACTTGGATGTAAATTTAAAAAGTTAATTTAAAAAATAAAAAATTAAAATAAAACAAAATTAATGATAACAACAAACCACATCCAAGGAGCTCAGAGAACATCAAGCAAGATAAATACTAAATATATGTTTGGTATAAATANGAACAAAAATATAAATTATATCTGACTTATGAGAAACTATGCTAATAAGAGGATAAAGTGAAAATTTAAATAGTTGAAAGAAAAAAATCACCAACCTGGTATTCTCTATCAAGCAAAATTATTATTCAAATATGAAGGACAAATAAAGTCTTTCTTGATAGCAAGATAATTCATCACCAGCAGACCTCTCCTGCAAGAAGGGTTACATAATTTTCCTTCTATCTAAAGAAGATCTTTTAAGTTAGAAGTTTGGCTCTACGTAAAGAAAAGGAGAGCAGCAGCAGAGAAATAAATGAAGCTAAAGGAAAATATTTTATTTTTCTTTTACTCAATTGATCTATAACCTAACTGTCAAAGTAATAAGTAGTAACACATTGTGTCATTATACCATATGGATAAACAATGTCCTAAGGGACGGGATGGGGGAGCTGGGAATGCATTGTTATCAGGTACCAGCATTACACATGAAACGCAATATGTTATTTAAAGGTGGACATATATTAGTGTAAAATGTAGACTTTAAACTTTAGGTCAATCACTGCAAAGTTTTTTTTTAAACAAGTGTAATTACTACACTAAAAGAATATAAAAAGTTGTATTATATAAAATACTCAGTTAAAATCAGAGAAGGCAGGGGCACTTGGTTGGCTCAGTTGGTTAAGCATCTGACTTCCTCTCAGGTCATGATCTCACGGTTTGTGAGCTCAAGCTCTGCTTAGGATGAGCCCCGCTTCTCTCTCTCTCTCCCTTTCTCTCTGCCCCTCTCTCACTTGCGTCCTCTCTCAA
>NW_027530995.1:1107127-1107474 GCF_008692635.1 Crocuta crocuta | reverse complement strand
CTGGAGTAGCTTTATTAATTTCAGACCAAGCAGATTTCAGAACAAGGAAAATTATCAGAGATAAAAAGAGGCACTACTTAGTAGTAAAGGGATCAATCCTCTAAGAAGACATAATATTCCTAAACATGTATGTACCCAAAAATAAAACATCAAAATCCAAGAAGCAAAAAATTATGGAACTTAAAGGATAAAATGAGAAATCCACTACTGTCGTTGGGGACTCCAGCTCCACCTATTCCATCAATAACTGTGAGATCAAGCAGGCAGAAAATCAGTAAGGATACATTTGACCTCAATGGTACTGTTCTTCAACATAATCTAATTGACATCTGTGGAAGACACCATGA
>NW_027530995.1:1097647-1106894 GCF_008692635.1 Crocuta crocuta | reverse complement strand
AGACCCCATGAACCAGCAGAACACACTTTCTACTCAAGCTTGCATGCAATGCTCACCAAGTTAGACCACATTGTGGGCAATAAAATATACCCTACCAAACTTAAAAGAAAAATTCACACAAAGTATGTTCTCAGACCACAGTGAAATTAAACTAGAAATCCATGACTAAAAGATATCTGGAAAAATCCCCACATATTTAGAACCCAGTTCTAAATACCGCACTGGTTACAGTAGAATTTTGAGAGAAATTTCAAAATAGCTTGAACAAAATAAAAAATGGAAATATAACTTAGGAAAATTTGTGGGATGTATCAAAATCAGCGTTTAGAAGAAAATTTATAGCATTAAATCCATGTATCAGAAAAGAGATTAAAAAATCAATAACCTAAGCTTCCACCTCAGGGAACTAGAGAAATAAGAACAATTTAAGCTTACAGCAAGCAGAAGAATAGAATCTAGGGCAGAAATCAATGAAACTGAAAATAAGGATAGAAAAATAATCAACAAAACCAGAAGTTGGTTCTTTGTCTTAGGAAAAAAATCAGCAAGATTGATCAACTCCTAGCCAAGCTAACCAAGAAAAAAGAAAGAAGACACAAATTATCGCTATTAGGAATGAAAGGGATGTCATCCCTACTATTCTATGGACAGAAAAGGATCATACAGGAATACTGTGAACAACTCGATGTCCACAAGTCTGATGATTTAGATGAAATGGACCAATTCCTTGAGACATACCAACTACCAAAAATTATTCAAGGAGAAATAGATATAGGGCTATTGAAATTATTAAAGAAAGTGAATGACTAAAATAACCTTGTAAAAAAGAAATCACCAGATCCAGATGGTGTCACTGGTAAATGCTACTCAACATTTAAGGAAGAAATGTTATCCATACTTCCCAATCTCCCCCAGAAGGCAGAGGGAACACTTCTTCATTCTATGAGGTCATCATTACCCTAATATCAAAACAAAATGACAAAAGAAAAAAGAAAAACACAGACCAGTATCTCTCATTAACATCCATGTAAAAATCCTTAACAAATATTGGCAAATCAAATCCAAAAAACAAAAAAAGAAAGAAAGAAAGAAAGAAAAACACTACCCACTTCCATCAAATTGGATGTATTCCAGGTGTGCAAAGCTGGTTCAGTATTCAAAATAATGAATCAATGTAATTCACCACATAGGCCTAGAGCACCTCTTAGAGCCAGGAAGTAAAAAAGTGCTTGAGAAAACAAAAACAAAAAAATCTCGACAAAGATGGAGGTACGTGAAAGGGATATAAGAGCCAACTAGAAGATATGGAACAATCTGGGCAAAAAAATAAAGTAGCATTAGATTATAATCCACAGTGTAATATAAATAGCTGTGAATCTACACTGATGTAAACAAATGAGTGGATAAATGGGGAATAATAAAGAAATCCCCCAAGGAGAAAAGTTCTAACTGATTTATGTAGATACTCTGCCCTTAAGGAAGTGGAGCATAAATTCACACTGTTTAAGTATGTGTTATGCCTAGTAACTTTCTTCCAAAGAGGACAGTGTGGAAAGGGAGGGGAAATCAAGTGTAATGATAGTGGAGAAACCTGACAAATGCTACCTCAGCCAGGTGATCAAGGTCAACATCAACAGTGGAAAGTCATATTCATAATACGTACTCACAATACAAATGTGGGGAGGATGGCACTTCACCTGTGTAATCTTCCTACCAAAACCAGATTCTCCAGTATCATCATGAAGAAAACATCACACAAACCCCCAATGAGAGACATTCTCCAAAAATCTGACCAGTAATCCTCAAAACTGCCAAGATCATCAAAAATAAACGAAGTTGTGACAGCCTGTGACAACCTAGAGGCACCAACGGAGACATGAAGACTAAATGGGATGTAATATCCTGGAAAGGATCTCAGAACAGAAACTGGACATTAGGAAACAACTGAGGAAATCTGAATAAAGTACGGAGCTTAGCTTACCATTATCTATCAATATTGGGCTATTAATAGACAAATGTGCCATACTATTAATGCAAGAGGTCAATGGGTGACACCGGATATGGGGCATGTAAGAGCTCTCTGTACTATCTTCACAATAATTTTGTAAATCTAAAACTGCTCTAAAATACAAACTTTACCTCTAAAATGATCATTAGGTTAAATTAATAAAGCATGTTGAAATATTTTTTAGGGTGTTCGACATAGGTAGTGTACCTCCTCATCTTCTAGTATAATGTCCAGGTACACAAATACATTTGTCCAACTGTGCAGTTTGTCTATCAGCCACACATCAATAGGGGACAGCTGGCAAAGCAGTATCTATTTCTAAGAGAGTAAGTTCAGCCTGGAGACACCCCAGACTAGCTGCAAACTTGCACCTTCACACCCAAATGCTGCAGATGTATTCACTAGATTGACAGATGATTCAATGAGCATTATCTGGCTTTGAGAAAGTGACAAAGAAAAAAAGTCAAAACCTGACTATTTTGTTCCACCTTTGAATTGTCATGCTTGGGGCCAGCCATTGTTCCAACACATATTTAGTCAGTACGGTTCTTTCTTTCCTCTCCATGGCAGATCCTTATAGGCTGTGTAATGGTTAAAAGGCAGGTCCAAGTCAGGAAGAGAAAGAGAAGCTTCAGGAGAGGGAAAATCCAGGAGCTGAGCCCAAACCTCTAAATAAGTGACTTGCTATAGAAGCTCCATTGTCTTTCTCTTATCTTCTTCTGACTTTTAAGTGACAATCCTTTTCTTCATCACAAGTTTCTTTCAGTCTTGGCTTATGGCTTTACAGATGACAGGCACTTCTAAATTGTGAGAATGGTTTACCTTTCTAGCTGAACAGTCTCAAAAATCATTTTATTAGGGAAAAAACAGGGCTAACAGCTCAGTGAATTCTCTTGGCAGCGAATCTTTTTATTTCAAGTTTTCATTGTGACTTGTTTGCCTTGTCCCTCTGCCACCGTCTAGTCTAACAACCTAATAACAGCCTATAACTTGTAATTTGGATTTTCAAAGCTGTATTTTTCAGACATGTTCTTTCTGTCCAAATTCAAGACACCATTTCAATGTCAGAAGGAGGGACAACGAGAGAAAGCATATGCAGGCACATGTGCACGTATACACACACACTTACATGGGCCTGCACACACAGACACACACCTACACACACTACCTTCAGGTCAAAGTTTTGCCTGAATTTCTAGCTCCAATATTTTCTAGTTTGCACTTTCTTCTGTTTCTGAGCCTCTAACTTCCTGGGTTATGAAGGGAGTTTAGGGTTTTGGTTATGTTTATTATTCAGTGACCTTAAATAGAATTCCAACCATTATATTTTCAAATCAATATTGAACATTCTCCTTCCTAAGATACAGAGATCTTTGCAAATAAAAGCATTCTGACCTTCAAGAACATTTAATTTAAGCACACAAGCATCTTGTATTATTGCTGGAGTCTTTATATTCTCAAATTTATTCATCTGTTCTACTCTCCACGCCAATCACGATTAAGCACAGTAAGTTTCACTGTGCTCAGAGTGTCTTGCAATATGAGGACAAATTGTTTCCATCTCTCTATCCAGTTGCTTCTTCCTACAAACATTCCCATGTCTTAAATAGAAATACTGTTTACCAACACCTCCAAGGGAAACTTCACCTACCTCTGTAGCTGTTGAAATTTTAGAGCTCTAAGTGATTAAAAATAATTAGTCCAACACTTCATTTTATATGAAAATAATCTGTAACTTGTAAAAACACTAAAGTAGCCTTATTAGCAAATACATGCTATAGTATAAATTGTCTTGCTCTTTAGGTTTGTGCCTCTGCTAAAAAATTAGATACAGGAGGCAAAATAATTGACAGGATTCCTACTAAGCATGAAGTTATACTCTTTTTAATGTATGAGTATTATGTGCCAAGAAATGACAATTAGCAAAGTAAACAACTGTGCCATTATAATTAAACTTCTTAAATTAGCTATTCTTTTTTTTAAGTTTATTTATTTATTGAGAGAGAGAGAGAGACAGACAGACAGAGAATATGAGTGGGGGTGTGTGCAGAGAGAGAAGGGGAAAGAGAATCCCAAGCAGGTTCCACAATGTCATCACAGAGCGCCATGCGGGGCTTGACATCATTAACAGTGACATCCTGACCTGAGCCGAAATCAAGTCAGACGCTTAACCAACTGAGCCACCCAGGCACCCCTTAAGTTAACTGTTCTACTATAAAGTTTTACCTGGATTTCCAACAGTTGTTAGTGATTAGAAAACAAAACTATTTAACTGTCACGAATATGCTTCAATTTATATCCCACAAGTTTCACACACCATAAACTTTCTGTATACACTTGAATATATGTACATATTTTTTATCTTACCTTGATCCAGAGAGGACTCTGAGCCATTTACAAGAATTCCTGTAATGTAATAAAATAAGAACCCATGAAAGACAAGAAAAATATGAGCCAAAGGACACATCATCACAAGTCACTAAAAGGAAGCCAGAAATAAGGTTGGGACACAATAGCATTTACACCAGAGATAACCCAACATTTTGGCTCTAAGCTTGCCAACTACCAATAGGAAAATGGATGCAATTTCAAGTTTCACAGAATCTATGAGGAAAAAATAAGCCAGTTGCTCAAGGAAAGCACTACTACTGAGACCAGAGAACAAAGTATTCCCAATTCTGTCTCAGAAAGATCAGAGTTTAATTGTGTAATTGTAGTTGTAAAAATATTTTTACGATAAAAAGTGCAAAATTTCCCAAAGATAAGATTTTTTAAGTTATAGTACTTGCTAAGATTCTATTAGGTTGCCTCTCTGAATCAATTTGGTTACTCAGTGCTCTGAATTATCAATTTATGCATTTATATATTTAAATTTATACATTTTAGATTCTCCAGCTTTGCAATCTGACCAAGGGTAGTATGGCTTTAAAATTATGGGAGGGCAATTGTTTAGGTGTTATAATGATGGGAGGTGGGCACTGCTGGCATTTAGTGAGCAAGGTCTAGGATTTTAAGATACTATGAAGCATAGGAAAATCACCCACTATAAAGAATTATTATGTCCCAAATGACAATTGCAGTGTCATTGGGAATTACCAAGAGAAATGAATGGATTGTATGTCTTTCAAATATTCCTCCTACTGATTTCATTTCTCTCAGACAAGCTATTAGAAGGTATCACATGGCATTGAACTTAAAATGTGGGATGTCTGACTAGCTCAGTCAGTAGAGCATGCAACTCTTAATATCAGGCACATAAGTTCAAGTCCCACATTGGGTGTGGAGCCTACTTTAAAAAAAAGAGTTAAAAAAAGAGTTAAAAAACTATACTCCATGGCAAGCACTCAAAACACTTTTTAGGCTATTAACTCCGACCATGGCATGAGGCTTTACTCAAATAAAAGTTTTCCTATGGAAGGAAATGTATCTGTAAAGAAAACGAGACAGTAAAAACAAAACAAAATATTTATCTTTCCTCCTACTGTAGCCACAACTCAATGACTAAGAATAGCCATCATGTTGTTTGTCCATAATACATACATATTGTATAAATAATTTTATATGCACATGTCGTTGGTAAATGAGTAATATTTCTTTCCAATTCCTGGATAAACCTACAACTTTTTTTCATGCATGGGTTTCTTCATTACTTTGACACCAAAACCTGGTGTAATGACCCTGACCTTACCCTTCAACTCATCCAAAGTTTTGTTCATAAAAGGCCCCTTCATTTCTAAGTCCTCCACATTAGAGTTACTACCATTCTCCAAACATTTAGTCTTCAATCTTGGGTCTATATCACAACCGGATAATATTTTGAGGAATAAACCACTATGTTGTTCATCCTAATAATTTTTGTTACCTAATTATCACTCCCCACCCCCATCCAGTAAAAATGTACCATGGACATTGAGGCTTTGGGGAGATGTGACAAAGCTGAAGCCAGACAACATAGTGAGATTTTTGGTTTTGAAACTTATGACAGAGACATTGTCTTGAAATCCAAGGTGTCTGATAAGTAAGAGCTAGGAATTTTGGAAATCAATAGGCCAATCTTGAAGAAACAAGACCAAGTTTATGTCTTAATCAACAGAGAGTGGAAGAAAGGCAAGATTATTCATTCCAAGGCCATGACAAGAGCTGCCCAGGCAAAGGAAAGGAAGCAAGAGAAAGGCATTATCCAGAAGTAAGGCTGGTTGGGAAAGATGAGGGGACTAAACTTCAGGTACCACAAGGGAAGGTGCTGAGCCAGGAGTATCATGGTCTCGGCCTCAGTCCAGAATATTGCCAGAATGAGGGAGCATAAAGAAGTTCAGCTGGCCCCAAAACAATCTAACAAAGCACAGGGAAATCCCCCACTTAACCCCTGAACAAAGGAGCTACAATTATCCTGCTTGTCACCAAGCAGCAAGGATCTCTCATTAAAAGCAGCCTGTCCACCATCAACTGACACACTAGTAAGAATGGCATAGTGCTGTATCACAAGTTTTGTGTGGACCCATCCACGTGGACAACTATCCCATTAAGAGCTTGGTTTAATTTTAAGACCCTCCTAACAGAGAGCAGGGCTTTGGACAACTACCAATGATATGGGGATGAGAACCCACAACACTTTGTGTTTGCATGAATTACACAAATCCAGCCTGAGATCGCTGTGGCAGGCCTCACTGGACAATATCCCACAGCTTTTCTGCTGCTATCTGTGCTCTACACAACTTGTCTGATGCATATTACCTTGATGTTTGTGAATACGAGACCAGAATATTTGAACATCTTTCAAAATACAGTTTAAGACATACAAATGTAGTTGTTCTATTTAAGTAGGGCCTGGGGCTTCAGAACCCTTGCTATATGGCCCTTCTCTTACCACTTCCACCCTCCACTACCAGCTCAGGTAGTGAGGATGATCCTTGCCATCCTTCTGGGAAAACATTCACAAAGCGCTCTAGAATTTTCTTGTAAGGATTTGATCTTCTCTATTAACATGCAATGATGATGATTTCTAAATAAAAGGCTGTGCTCCCAGTGCATCAGAATCACCTGCCAAGTATTTGTGTTTGTATTTGTTGTCCCTACTTTGGAGACTATGACCCGTATATCTGATATATGGCCCAGAAATTCCTGTTTTCACAAGCTTACCAGGTGACACAGACACTCAGTCAAGTTTTCAACCTACTGAAAATAAGTTCACACGTGGCCCTGTTAAAATCTCTCAAACCCTCCAAATGGTAGCAACACTTCATTGACCTACTCTAGGATAGGCTGACTTAATGCTTCATCTGACAAATTCCCCAAGCGACTAGATTTTTTGTGATTTATTTGGAAGCCAAGTTTTACATTACTCAAGGAGCAGACATGATTCCGGATCATCCCCACCTGTATTTTCAAAGTGACTTTATGATGTGTTTATCTGATTTTTTATTTTATTCTGCAGGCTATATAGATGTATTTTGCACTGAAATAAAAGGCTTTTTACTATATAAATCCCTATATGATCAGTATTCCCTTCACTTCTGTTAGAGTGAAGATTGGTGCAAGAAAGTTTGTAAATGAAATAATGCTGATGCACTTTTCTGAAGGTTCTTTTCTATATATATATATTTTTTTTTCAAAGAGGTTATGGTTTGAAGCCGGCTTTGAAGTAAATGAGCCCATTAATCAGGCACTAAAACGCTGCTATAGCAGTTTAAAACTGTATCAATGAAAGTGTATTCTGGAAACCTTTTGCCAAAACTGTCCAGCTTGACTGATTGTTTTGTATATACGTAGGTCTTTTGTTCCCATAATGCTGCTATGTTCCTGAATATAGGCAATATTTAACATTTATGTGGCAGAAGGGGGAAAATAACCCATCCACAAATATCCAGTGATTATATGAATGGTCATATGGTAAACCAAGCATTCCACAATGAGAAGATATGCATTTCTTCTGCAAAGACTTCAGCCACAATAGCAAAGCAAGTAAATATTGTCTTTGGCCGCTGCTTTAGGTTCTCCTATCACCTCGCCAAGCAACCTTTTCCTGTCCTGTGGCTCACAACTACTTCCCAACAGAGGCAATCCCTTGTGCACAGAATCCTCACCTTCTAGAAGCTTCGTCTAACCACCTTACCTAAGATAGCAAGCCTCTGCTGTAGCACTTTAGCACTGTCTATACTGGGCAACCGGTTCTATTTTCTTCCTATAGTTATCACCTTTTGTTCATTGTTGGTCTCCTCCAAAAGAATGGAAAATTAGAGAGCAGGACCTGGTCTGTCTTGTCCTCACATTATAACCAGAGCCAAGGTCAGCACATCATAGGCATTTAAGAAATATTTGTTGAACTTAATAGAAGCAGCCCAACGTGCTGAAAATTGATTTGCCAGATATCTGGTTCTCCAAATGGCCAAAGAGAACTTGATCTGCTGCTTGAAATTTTGATGAAAACAAATCCTGAAAATGATAAAAGGGGAATAAAAGAGAAAATGGCACACCAGAGATCCAGAAGAATTCACTATCAACTGAAAAAAAATCCCACTTGAACTTCTGAAATATTGTATAACAAATCACAATTTTCTGATTATCAAATGAATCTCCAGTAATATCAAACCACCATATCAGTCTTCATTTGCAACAAGTTGAATGTTCCTTAAAATGCTGCTATGAATCAAAAAAAAAGACAACTAGTCAAATAAAACTTCACTGAATTCTCCCAAAGCTGTTAAGGCCCACCCCATTTATTCTTAAATGCAGTGAGCTTTTGATTCAATAGGAGGAAATATGTTTTTGGTAAATTAGGCTACTTGGTCACTTGAAAAATACTGCTATGCAACAAATCAACTATTCAGGCTATTCAGTTCAACTATTTAGCTACAATCTTACTTTGAACCTTGAACTTTGTTATTCCAGCCTCACAGTGGATGAACCTGAGGTCCCCTCTCTTGTCCAAGAATAACGAGGCAGTAAGTTAAAGCCTGCCTTCATATTCCAGTCTTTCAAAACCTGGAGTCTGAGCCTTGGATACTTAATTGAACTGCCCACCAAGAACACCCTCAGCAAACTAGAATTTATTATCTAAGGTTTTGACATTTCTAGAATATTAACTTATAATTTGAAGAAGGAATTTGAATCAAGGCTGCTGAGTGAGCAAGAAAAGCAGGCTGACCAAGTATGTGAATGCTTACAAGGCTATTATTGCCTGTTCAAGATTGCTCAAGCAGGAACTCTCCTGAGAAGTCTGAATTTTACTGAAAAAAGTAC
>NW_027530995.1:1096616-1097405 GCF_008692635.1 Crocuta crocuta | reverse complement strand
CAAGGTCTCATGGAGGAAAACAGAATGTACTTTATAATGGTGACATTGGGTATGCATGAATTTTCCACACTGGCTTATAGTGGCCTCTATTTTTCTTAGCAGTATGGTAAACAAGGCCATTAGCTACAATAATGAGGAGAGTGCTACGTACCACATGAGNATTCCATGCTCTCATTTCATAGATTTAATCAGATTCCCCAAATCTTTAAATGATTTCTCAAGGTCACCAGGTTTGTCACTGTTGGAGTTATGGGTGTGAAACCATCTTAATTTTCCCAGGCCAGAGTTGTCTCTATAATAAATGGTTTTCCAGCATTTTTTAAACAATGGAACAATTTTTCCTCTAAATGAAATTTTATGTAACCTCACTATGTGTAACTGATCAACACTGCATTTTATTAGTATAAAGTGATAAAATTCTTTTATGAGCATTATGTGCAACCTATACTTATGACATCAACCAAAAAGAAAAAGGAGATTTTTGAAAATTTTTAAAACTGGGTATATTGGGTGCCAACAAATCAGTCTCAGCATCCAAGTTTTCTTCATTTTATTACACAGCACTGAGAAAATCCTGACTCACTCAGAAAAGTAATTGCAAGTAACGGTTTTTAATAACTCCCCTTGCAGCTTCAGAATGCTCTTGAATCCAATGTTGCTCTCAAACCAAACTCTTGAAAAGGCTTTTAAAAAAAACATGCTTGGAACATAGTTTGGGAACGGCTGCAATTAAACTGTGCTCTTTTTTCATCTTTTATGCCTTCCTGCCAGTTACTTCATTCTGGTGAA
>NW_027530995.1:1088611-1096541 GCF_008692635.1 Crocuta crocuta | reverse complement strand
TTCATTCGGGTCAATACAAGAAGTCATCATCGACAAACTCAACGTTGACAGAGGATGGTTTAAAAAAAAAAGAAAAGGAAGGGAGAAAAGGAGTCTGGTGGTGGACGGAAAAGAGAACAGGGAAAGCAAAGGGAGTTTAGTTTCTGCTCTAGGGCAATGGATTGAAAATTAAGTCAGCAAATGGGCAGTTTGCCAAATGTCCAATTAATCAAATTAACTGATTAATAAAAAATGTGTTTGCACGTATAGGAGGATTAGGAGGAACTTGACGGAGGACCAAGGGGGAGAAGAAGGGCGGAAATGGTGGGGGAGAGGGAGAGAGGCAAACCATGAGAGACTCTTGAATGCTGACAAAAACTGAGGACTGATGGATGTGGGGGGAGGGGGGGATGGGCATGGAGGAGGACACTTGTGGGGATGAGCACTGAGTGTTATGTGGAAACTAATTTGACAATAAACTATTTAAAAAAAAAGAAAAATTGGAATCTTAAAAAAAAATGTGTTTCTTATGACTCTATGGTTCACAGCTTTTTTTATTGAGTGTCATGCTTTTAACAGCCTTTTAAAGACTTTTGCTAAATTTGACTTGAGTGGTGTTCATTTTGCCTTCAAAGCAGCATTTAAAGGAAAGTGCACTGGAGTTTGCTCAGTCAACTTACAACTTGACAACAGGGAAGGATGCCTCATGCCTGCAAAACCCCCCCTGGGCTGCCCACCTCAGAGAAGGGTTGCTAATGGACAGAGTGCAAGGAGAGTGCCTGAGGGGCAGACGGAAAAGAGAGGAGAGGTGCGTAAGGTAAAAGCGGGAGGACTGAGTGCCAGCGCCTGTGAAGAACAAAAGGGAGAGGGGTGCTTGGGTGGCTCAGTCAGTTGAGAAACCACTCTTGATTTTGGCTCAGGTCATGATCCCAGGGTTGAGGGATCAAGCCCCATGTGAGGCTCCATGCCCAGAGTGGAGCCTGCTTGGGATTCTCTGTCCTTCTGCCTCTCCCCCACTTGTTCTCTCTCGCTCGCTCTCTCTCAATAAACAAACAAACAAACAAACATTTAAAAAACGAAGAAGAAGAAAAAGGGAGAGACAGAGAAAAGTCAAAAGCAAGGAGGGCAGGCAGAATTCAAAGGTCCCAGAAAGCAGGACGGTCCTGGCTTTTCATTGCCATCCTCGTCAATTCCTCCAGTATGAATGGATGTAAAGTTACTAGCAAATCAGGTTTGGGAACCATAACCATAGTCAGTAAATTTTCTGACTATGTGTAACTGACATATGTTTCTAAAATTCTTAGAGAAAAGTAAAGGTATCATCAAATTCCAAAATACAAAGTACAGAAAGTATACAAAACACGAAATGAGCAAATTAGGCCTGTAATGAGAAAGCAACTTTGCAACAGTTTCAACTCAAGGCAGACCTTGGACTCAAACCCAGAGCTTCTGATCCTTAGACTAGGGCCTTTCCTGGTTTTTGTTTTTTTTTTTTTTAAACATCTATTTATACAGGAGACAGAGAAAGAGTGTGTGTTTGCACGAGAACAGGGGAGCGGCAGAGACAAAGGGAGAGTGAGAAAGAAGGCCAAGCAGGCTTCGTACTATCAGTGCAGAGCCCAACGTGGGGCTCAATCTCACGAACAGTAAGATCATAACCTGAGCAGGTATCAAGTGTCAGAAGCTTAGCCAACTACACCACCCAGGCACCCCTCCTGCTATTTTATATAGCCTTTTAAGGAGAATACTGCCTACCTTGACATTTACCTTCCTTTGCTTTTAGAGATTTCTCCCCAAAATAATACCAAAGTAAAGTAAAACAAAATGAGTCACCCAAGTTAATTGCTATTCCTAAATGACTCAATAAATAGACTGGAGCTTAAATCAGTCCAAAAGACATTACCCTTTATAAAAAGGAAGTCTTTCTTAAAGACAAATTTAGACATCAGGTTTTTGGACACTTTTGTTAAACATGCTTAATTTTTAGAGGTTTAGAGGTGCTTATGCTTTTTCCTATTCTTTGAAGACTTCCTGCAAATGAGACATGCAGCCATTTTCTAAAAATGATAAATTGGCCTGTTCAAAGTGGCCCAGAATCCTATTCCTCATGTCTATTTCTCTTCTCACACTGTATCACTTCCTGGAAGTATGAATAGTTGCATTTCATTTTCCTATATAAATATTTAAGGACTGTAATTCTGCCCAGTTGACATTGGCAGTGCCTATGCACGGCGATGTTTCATTATCCACTCCTCTTATCAACATAATCTTGTCAAACTTTGTTTCCAATAAATAGGGCAGGCTGTATTTGGAATATTTTAATAACCGAGCACAGTCATATTGCTTTCAATCATGGCCTGCTTACAAATCCCCAGCTAAGAGGTGCAGTTACATGGAACAATAACCCGTGAGCAGTGTGCCAATATATTTTCATTAGTCAATGACACCCAGCTGCAGAGAGAAATTAGGCTGTGTCCTTTAAAACTCATCGTTCCCTTGTGGCAGAACCACAGCAGGCTGGATTGGCTTCACCAAACCTTCCTGCCATTGTTCAGCAAATGCTCCAGCTGGGTTGTGTTCATCATAAACCCTAAGTCTGCAATTTTTCAATTCCATATTAGGCTCAGATTCCAAGCCTATTGTTCTGACGTTATTAGGAAGGCAGACAAGGAGAATGTCATGGAGAAGCTATTGTTTAAAGCACTTCTTCTCACCCTATTATTGTGGGTCATTTGGAAAAATAATTTATCTTTGGAAACTTTGGAAACAATACTTCGTTCTGGATTTTCCCCTCCTCTTTTAATTCCTTAACACCACTCCAAGAGGAAACTCATTCTGCAGACTTTCCAGATCAAAGTAGCCTGAGTGGGGAGGCTGGAAAAGCAACACACGTTTTGTTGCTTCAGATGGAAGCGAATTCTTAACTTGGGTCTTTGGTTTACCACCGGTTTACCTTTAGTGCTTTCATCAATCATCTTAAAAGCAAAGATACTGAAACCATGTTTTTCCATAGAAGCCAGGGTGCCATTTGGATTGGTCAAAAACAAACATCCCCGATGTCCTCTCTCTCTCTCTTTAATCTCTCAGCACCCTATTTATGGCCTCTTCCCCTCTTCCCATCCTCAAGATGCCCCTCCTATTTGCATAGAAGGAGGAAGATAGCAATGGCTAAATGGCCCAGGCTCAAAGTGTACCCCGTGGATGCTCCACACAGAATGTAAACTCCAGGCAAATAGCAAGCCCAGCTTCTGAGGACAGAGGCTTTTCTCGAGCAAGGTTTTTAGTGAATTCATAAAGCCTTCACACCAGCCACAAATAATTCCCCAAACTTTCTAAGGACTTCTCTAGGCTGATGAGGTCACCACTTGCTGCTGGGTTCACAGCTTCTCTGGCAGTGTTTTCTCAGCCCCGGTTGCACATGAGAACGTCTGATTTTTTCCCAATACTGATGCCTGGGTCTCTCCTCCAGAAATTCTGATCTAATTGCTCTGGGGTGAAATCTAAACATGGATTTTCTTTTTAATGCTCCCCAGATGACTTTAATGGCTGGCCAAGGTTGAGAAACACTGCTCAGAGGCATTTGCGAAAACAGGAACTAAACACCGCAAAGGTCTATTCCCTTAATTACTTATCTATTTTTAGACAATACTTTGACCAGCTGTATAGGACTCAGAATTCTCAGCCAAAATATGAAAACATGGGCCGCACACCTATCCAGGGTTCACATCACCCTGAAGTCTCACTGCTGAGGTGTTTTCCAGCCTGGGTCGCACCAGGTCAATCAAACTCAAAAGGCTACAAGAACTGTGAAACTGATGTGGGAAGTGTACAAGGGGTGAAAAACAGCACAGAATGGTGAAAGTCAGATCCAGCCAATTGCTGCCCTGAAAGAATGCCAGCCCCACGCAGCGGAAGANGGTCAATCAAACTCAAAAGGCTACAAGAACTGTGAAACTGATGTGGGAAGTGTACAAGGGGTGAAAAACAGCACAGAATGGTGAAAGTCAGATCCAGCCAATTGCTGCCCTGAAAGAATGCCAGCCCCACGCAGGGCATGATCTCAAGGTTTTTAGAGGAAAGAGAAATCCGAATTTTAATGTGAGATCTCTCATCTTAAGAACACTGACTCACATTTTAAAATATTTAGTGGAGATACAGGCACCTCGTGGCTCAGCTGGAAGAGCATGTGCCTCTTGATCTCGGGGTTTTAATTTTGAGCTCCACCCTGGGTGTGGAGATTACTAAATAAATAAATAAACTTAAAAAGAAATGAAAACAATTCTTAAAAAATATTTAGGAGGAATAAACAAAACACATCAATATTGACCCTGGGTCCTAGCCAGTGGGTACATAGTTTACAACTTCTGTAAAACAAAACACAAATGGACAGATCTATCCTATTCTGTCTGCATATCATTAACAGAAGCATAAAAAGTTAGGTAAGTACAGCTAAAAAAAACTAATCATCCAGTTTAATCTAGTTATTTAAACAATAAAAATAGGGAGGGGGAACGTAAAGACTAAGCCTTAAGAGGTAATGTGAACTTGCTCATGAATCCACCAACAGTTGCCTGGATTCCAGCTCCTGGACTAGGGTCTGTGTTGACATCAAAGTGAACCAGGCTTGACTCTTAACTGAGGACATTTCTATGCTGAAATGGCAAAAGCCATGGTTTGGAAAAGCATAGCAATGACAGGTAAACTGAAGAGCTCATGTAATTTGTATGGTGGGACTTAAATGCCCCTAATATTCAAAAATATTCGAGGAGAGACTTTCACACAGGGGTTCATGCTGTGTGTAGAGGACAAACCCTCTCCGGTAGATAAAAAGTACTGAATTCCTGTTGTGAACCACATGTTGGGCAAAGAGCTGTGGATGAAAACAGACACGTGTCCACGAGTTTAAAGTCCAAAGGGAAAAAAAAAACTAATCGGATTTGTCTCACTCAGCATAAAATCCTTCAAAGGCTTCCCCAAACTTTAGAATAAATCCAACTAAATAAAAATTTACTTTATTAGGTAAATAGAGAATTGGGGGAAGGTACAATTGTGGTTACAGATGTTCCTCGCTTAAGGAAAGAGTTGTTCTCTCCTGAAATAACTTTATAAGAAACTACGTATTCCATTGAATCATACAAAGGTATCAATATTTCACCATTTATGAAGTATAAAAAATAGTAATGTCCTATGATTCAATCCAATACATAGAATTCTAGCTTGTCGGTCATTATCATTTAGTCCTCTCTGGAGAATTCTTCACTGTTAGCCCCTGCTCCTCCTCCCAGAGATACTCTTCTACTGGTTTCCACAATGCCTCACTGTTCAGTTTTTGCCTCCTCATTCAGTGGCCACTGCTCTTCTAACTCCTTTCCTGGCCCTTCTCTATCAGGAGTCTCAATGTTGACTTCCCAAGACCTAGGCTCTGCTTCTCTTTTCTAAGCATTTGTTTATAGTTTATTTAAAATTATTTCCAGACAACGCCCAAAGTTACATGTCTAACCAAAATGTCCGTTCTAACCACCAGTCTGATACATCACTTGGTAACTCAGTATTTCAACTTGGAGAGCCAGACATCCCAACTCTATTGTGTTACAGATCAAGCCCTTGATCTTCTCTGAAATCTGCCCCCTTTTCCTGCTCCACTGCTGTAGATGCTACTTCTAGCCACCAAGCTGAAGTTATCCTCAACACCTCCTACACTCTGACCAAGTCATGAGGGTTCTAAATATGGAATACTTTTCAACCAAATTTGCTTCTTTCCTTCTCCAATGTGTCCACCACAGACTGAGACACCTCTGGCTGGAATGCTGTATGTAATATCTCCCTGATAGCTCCCCTCCCATGTTTTGGCTGGATTCTCCACATCACACAATATGCTGACTGAGAAGTGAATGAATGAATGAGAGGATGCAATAGTTGAGGGCCTACTGTGAGCCACACAGTGTGGTATGGATTGGAAATTCAATAGTGGACATAAAACACTGAGGACACTTACTCAGATGAAGCAAAAACAAGATGAAAATTTCCTACTTGAAACTGTTTAATGGCTTATCACCTCCACTTTGAAGAAGATCAAAACTAATTAACGTGACAAAAAAGGCATATATGACATGGCTCCTGGCCACCTCTCCAGCCCCATCTCTCGGTCTATCCCCATCAGTCTTTATATCATAGTCACACAAATTTTTGTTTAGGTCTTCAAACAAGCTGGCATTTTTCTTGATTTCAGGCCTTTCTTCATGAGGATTTTTCTGCCTGGAAAGTTCTTCCCTATGATTCAGCTCATCACCTTATCATCTCTCCTCTATTACCTAATTTAAATGAAATGGTTTCAAGCTGCTCAGTTTCTGTCAGATTGAAATCTTAGAAATGAGCTCTCAAACACTGCATCTGAAGTCAAAAACTGTCATGAGTTGTCTCATTGGTAAAGTAAGGCATGAACTACTTATCCCAGGGCTCCACATTAAAGATTATCTGCTACAAGCTTCTGTCTTAATGATGAGGCAGCCAAGGCCCAGAAGAGTTAAATTAATTTACAACAGTATAATAAATAGCTCTTATGTTGGGTAAGCCCTTTCTCTAACACTATATGAACACTATTGGCCTTTGGAACTGAACAGGTTGTTTTGGACTGAGGAGTGGGGACAGACAAGCATATTTAGCCAAGATAGGAATTTAAAAGGTATGTGCCTGGGTGGCTCAGTCAGTCAAGCATCTGACTTCAGCTCAGGTCATGATGTCACAGTTCCATAAGTTCGAGCCCCACGTCGGGCTCTCTGCAGTCAGCGTGGAGCCTGCTTCCAGTCCTCTGTCTGCTCTTCCCCAGCTCATGCATGGGCACATACCTTCTCTCTCAAAACCAGACATTAACAAAATCATAAAATAATAAAATCCATGCATTGATAGATAGGCAGAAACTAAAAAAGAAGAATCTGGTGCTGAGTTATACCTATTTTTAAAAGAAGTTTTGTAAGGACGTGAACATTCTGTACAGCAAAGAGGCACATGGTTTATAAAATCATTTCCCTGATCTATTAATTCTGAAGCTTCCAAGGTCTCAGTACTTTCATTAGGAAACTGGTTCAGGAAACAATTGAAGGAACAAAAATGTCCATCTCCCCCGGAGACAGTGAAGCAGATGCTGCGTGGAGGTCCTACCGAATCTCCTGACATGAATACCTCAAACCAAACAATGTTTTCTAATTCAAATCAAGCTTATTAAACTTAAATAACAGAGGAATATACCTTAGGAAAAAAAAAATAGCTTGTGGAGACTGGTAAGATTGAGAGTAAATGAACCACTTCCCTAGAGACCCTGAAAATTAAAATTTGCAAATCTGGGGACAGAGGGATAATATGCCGAGTGGCTCACTGGACATGTTCATTTAATTTCTGGGGCAAGAGTGGGAGTATTTCCCAGGTGCCTCAGAAGGCAGTAACAAAGAGAGCCAAATATTTATTTTATCAACACACTCTGTGTGGCATCTTCACCATAACTACACATGGAGCTAGTTAGTGAAAAAAATTAAAAGCAATGAAGTCAACAACAGAAGCTGCAGAAAACATTCATTTACATAGTTTAATTGGCACCAACTTATGAAAATTTAAATTTCATCCTTTTTCATAATTAAGCTATGTAGAACCCATCAGAGAACATAAATATGAGCCACCTTATTCAGCACACAAGGGATAAAACTGAACAGAAGTATTTTAAATAGAAATCTGAGGGAAGATGAAGGTTTAACTGTTATAAAGCCTTGTTTAAGGTATATTTGAAATCTAAATGAGATAGCTGATAACAGTTCTTCCCTCTTTGAAAAAAATCACGGAGAATACAAAATTATTTTTGAGGAAAATAATGAACCTGGATACAAAAGAGTCATTTTTTAAAAAGCTTTTAAAATGCAATTTCTCTCACCTACCATGTTCAAATTTATTTTAGAAGCCCATC
>NW_027530995.1:1069530-1088568 GCF_008692635.1 Crocuta crocuta | reverse complement strand
TCTCTGGTATTCTCATGTCCAATACAATTCCCACCACATAAAAATAAGGAAAATCCCCAACTTCATTCAATTTGAAGTTCAAAATTTTTTTAAATCTTCAAGTTACCAAAACTTAAAATAAAATAATAACGCCAAACTAGGCAAAGTGCAGGAAAGCCAAACTCTCATGCATCATTGGAAAGAATGGCAGAAATGTGGTCATGTATCCAAAAGTTTAAAGGAATGCATAATTCTTCCACTTAGTTATCCCATTTCTGGGAATTTATGCAAGGAGATACCAGAAAATGAGAGAAAACAACTTTTTTTCATAAAGATGTTTCTTTCCATGTTATTTTCAAAGAAAAATTGAAATTATTGGTATGTCCAACTATAGAGGAGTTGGAGTTAGGGTATAGCAACAGTCGCCATTTTAATAATTTCTTCTCCCTAGCTTTTAGGCTTTAAAAATTTCATATGCTATATTATATCTGTAATGCTATTGATATTTTATGATGCTGCATTTTTAAATTTCTGAATTAATGGTTTCTTTTACCTTTTGTCTCTACAGGAAAGTCTTGGTCCTAGTTGATAGTGAAAAAAATTTTGTAAAGCAATCCAGGATAACAATGGGATTAGGACTGTGGATATGGTCACCAAAGGCAAGGGAAGGGAGACTTTTTTGAGAAAATAGACCAGAATCCTTTGAAAATTGAGGTATCTCAAAGACTGCTGAGCTCTTAACCAGAACCGACAAGTGCTAGTTCTAATGTCAGAAGGGAGAGGTTCTTGTATTTATCACACACTACCAAGAAGTAGTAGAGAATTAGAGCAGTGTTGAATTTAGAGTGTTTCAAAAGAAAAACAAAATCCTTAGGTATAACAAGCTGAGTGAACAAATGGGTGCTATAGACACAGGAACATGGATAAATTTGTGAACCCCTTAAGAATGCTTGAGACTGCTAAGCAAGTTAGAGACAGACATTCCAAGGAGGGGAAATCATCATATTCAAAGGCACCGAGGAGTGAAAAAGCATGGTGTTTGGTTTTGCCAGAATGTAAAGGGAAATGGAATATGAGAGAGGGTAAGGAGCCAATCATGGAAGGTCTTTTGTGCCACGTTGAGCTAAAGAGCCACCAGTGATTTTTCAGTCACAAGACAGACAAGCTCAGATGGGCTACTTAGAAATCTATCAGTGAGGAGTGCCTGGGTGGCTGAGTTTAGCGTCTGACTCTTGATTTTCAATCAGGTCATGATCTCATGGCTCCTGGAACTGAGCCCTACATTGTGATCTGCACGGACAACTGGGAGGCTGCTTGGGATTCTCTCTCTCTCTTCCCCTCCCCCACTTGTGCTCGTTCATACTCTCTCTGTCTCTCTCTGTCTCTCTCTCTGTCTCTCTCTCTCAAAATAAATTAAAAAAACATTTAAAAAGAAAGAAATCTATCATCAGGGAGGACAAAGGTAAAACTGGAAGCACAGAAACCAGATAAAGGTTGTTTGAATAGTCCTTGAAAGACATGGTAAGGGTTATTGTAGGTTGGATCCATTTTCAGGGCTTGAATATACATAAAGATAGATTCAGAACAAGATTTAGTGTGTAAAATCTAGTGGGAATAAAAGCAAGAAAAAACACACACTTGTGTTTCTACCCAAAAAGGACCAAGAATTGAAGAGCAATGGCCACGGCAGTAAGAAATTTGTTAGAATTTGAAAACATGAAACCTTCCTTTATTTGTCTACTGTGGTGCTTAAAACATTTGTCCCTAAATTCTTTGATCCTTCTTCAGAAAGATGGAGTCTTAATTCCCCTCCCCACGAATTTGGCCTGTCTTGCGAACTCTGACAAATAAAATGCAGCAGAGACATCGGAGATTAAAACATAAAAGGCAACACAGCTTCTACCTCACTCTCTCCCTTGGGATACGCTCTCTTGAAATCCAGCCACCAAACTGCAAGGAAGGCTGGGCTATGTGGAGAGACCACTGTTCCAGTCATGTGGTTTAGCCATAGCTCAGCTGAGGTCCCGTCAGACAGCAAGCCTTAACCTTAAAACTTCTGAGTAAATAAACCTGGGACTCGACTCTAACCTCATCTACTACAAATGTATGAAAAACCCCAAACCAGAACTGCCTGGCTGAACTGTCAGCCCCCAAAACCATGAAATCTAAGATAAAATATAATAAAATGATTTAAGCCACAAATTTTGGGGGGTTATCTGTCATGTAGCAGAAGAGAACCAGGAAATATCCCTTATATGTTTCTTTAAAAAATTTAAGGGCCTCTGGACCCGTCTTCAGGGACAGGACAGAATGTAGGGAATTGGGCAGTCACGAACCTCTCCTTATTAAGAAAAAATCTCTAAGGTGCAGGATGTCAGTAGGAGCTTCCAAAAGATCTTAACTCTAGAAAACCTAAGACCTTAGTAATAGAAAGACATAAAGATCTTGCTTACCAATTTTCAAGTAATGCAAAGGAAGTAAGAATCTAACTCCTTAGCGATTAACTTATAATTCAATAGCAACTTGATCTTGGTTTAACAGAACAGATAATATGGTAGAAAATGTTCCTTGTACAGACTACTTAAAAGCGAGGGCAAATAAAATATATACATACAGGATTAGTTACATTATATTCTAATAGAGGGTACCTAGGTAGGTTGCTAGCTACATGTACTCAGGGGATAGGTGGCTGAGCTGGCAAAAAAGTAAACTAAGCCTTCAGGGGCCAAAAAGAAGCAAAAGTACAAATCCAGAGAGAATAAAATGCTAATGCCAGCAGCTGCCCTGAGGTTATCTGCAGTCTTGGCTGACTAGAGGTGTGGGTTTTACAGCAACAAAGATTGGACCCAAGTAGAGAGCAGAGTTGGATGGAAGATTCCTTAAAAAGGCCTAGTCCTTCAGGAGCTGTACTCACTGCCGAAAGGGGTGAAATTCCAGCTTACAGAGAATTATGATAAGGTCATGTGCCCTTCTTAGTCTTTTCTTTGGCGCTGGGAGTGGCAGGGTCTCCTCTGAGAACGTGGAAGCGTAAGCTAGTACTCAGGCAAATCTAGATCTTGGAATCACACAACTACTAAGAACTGCAGGGTCTCCAGGGTCTTTCGTCCTTGGAGCAGCTCTACCTTCTTCACACAGCACTCTCACTACCGAGCTGGGGCTGGCTCCCCGCCGCCCCTACCCCGCCAGGCGCATGTACAGGGCGGCAGGCCCCAGTCTGGAGAAAGTCCTGCAACCCTGGATCCTGTTAGAAATTGGTTCTTTCTCCATTTTTTCTGTTCGCTGGTCCATAGTCCTGGGAGGTTTTTCTCTTGTCAAATACGACCCTACACTTCCACAGCCTCTCTCTTCCTTGGGTCTCTCCACAGAAGGGGACACCTCCCCTCTGTGCCTCTACCACCCATTTTATCTCTCCCAGTTCGCCATCATGCACCTATGGCCCACCGAGTTGTCCCTGTGGGCCCCTGGAGATCTATCTGTCACTCGGTACCCAGGCTCCTAGAATTCCAAGTCTTCTGGCCTCAATACTGCAGTGTTTGAGGGACCAGGGAATTTCGGGTCCCCCTACTTCTCTGCCGTGTTGACTCTTCCCTCTGAATGAAATTTTTTAAATGCAGACTTAAAATACAACTTTGTCATTTAAAGTCACATAGAACAAAAACAACGTAAATGGTTTTTGACCAATATTCTTGAGTTTTAAACTAACTTTTTCAAAATTTGCTTTCTTTATACATACATATATACAATATATATTACGTATATATACAGCCATCAGAATCCCATAGGAAACTTTCTTCTAAATGTTTAATTATGAGAGAGAGAGAGAGCGAGCGAGAGCGAGCATGAGCGAGCACAAGTGGAGGAGGTCCTAAATGTAGAGAGACGGAGCCTGACGTGGAGCTTGAATTCATGAACTCTAAGATCATGATGTGAGCCAAAGTCAGACGCCTAAACCAACTGAGCCACCCAGGCACCCTGGAAACTTTCTGACGATAAACTTTGAAGTGTGACAACCACAAAAACAAGACAATTTCTCTTCGAAAAGAACAGTCTTACCTGGAGAACTAAACATTACTTTGAAAAGGTTCTGGTAGACAGACTCAGGTGCCTTTATATAAAGCAGAAAGCATTCTGTATGTATAACTCATTTTATCTGCCTTTCACACAAACCCCTATTTTGCTTTGTTTTTCTGGCAACTCTATCTCCTCCTTTTCCTTTTTGAAAATTGCCCCTTGTAAGAGAGTAGGTTGACGTTATCACGCTGGGTGGGACCCGTGCTTGTCTGAATATTAGAATCACCTGGAGAGGTTTTGCAACGTCAGTGATCAGGCCAGAGTTCAGACCAATTAAGTTAGAATCTGCAGATGTGGGAACCAGACATGAGTATTTATTTTTAAAGTTCTCCAAGTGATTCCAGTTGGACCATGTTGTTCGGACCATGTTGAGGCCTACTCCGTTAGCAAACACCAGTAGTTCCCAAACTTCAGCCTGCATCAGAATCACCTAGAAGCTTTTAAAAACAGATTGCTGGGCTCCACCTGCAGAAGTTTCTGATTCAGAAGGTCTGGAGTAGGGCTGATAATTTGTATTTCTAACAAGTTTCCATGGGATGCTGATAATCACACTGCAGGAACCATGGGAGTGCCCAAATATGTGTACTTTTACCCATTTGGTTCTCAAATAGGGAGGCTTTAGGATAAAAACTGAGTTGCTTGGTGATGTTTCTGTTGTGAGGTGGATTCCTACACATACATCAAGGCAATTAATAAAAAATGGTTCCTTTCCTCTAGTTTCCACTCCCTACTTTTAAATAGGGTAAAATACTTCTTTACTCCAGGCAGTCTCGGCCTAGCTCACTTACAACTTTTTATTATTATTATAGCCAAAGGAGATCCAGAAAGCTTTCCGAAGTTCCAACCACCCTGATAGAAACAGGTGAGAGAAAAAAAGAAAAAAAGTCAAATCTACAAAACATATCACCACCTCTTTAGGGTGAAGAATAAAAACATACATATGCATATACATACATATATTCACTTTTTTATAATATTTATAACAAAAATCATGAAACTTAAGTTTTTTAAGAGTTAATCTTGCCATTGTCACTCAAGCCAGGACTCTGGAGTTGGAGCTGGACAAGTCCACAATGTTCCCAGGAAAATCTCATTCTCTGACTGTCTCCCAGAGTATTTGGGAACTCTGTCTAAAGGAAAACTCAAGGTGCATCTGCTTTTCCCATCTGTTTCAAGGCTAGATAGTCTTTTAGTGTTTTGGAGGTTTCATTATTGAAGAACAGTGGGAACAAAAAAATTAAGTTACTCCTGCTAAATTTATACATTCAATCTCAGCAACCTGGCCACATCCTTAAATCTATCTTCTTAAGCATTTCTGGCCTCAAGTTTTAGATTCATGCAATTTCCCCCGTTTTGACAATCTGCAGGCTGTTTCAATATCAAACCCAATGATTAGAGTGCCAAGACCATTATTTTCTTTAAATTCAAAGGGAAGACTTCCATTTTTTTCTTCTTTAAATTTAGCATTTGCTGCCACATTCTCAGTGTCTTCATTGCCTTTCACAGTCTTCTTTCAAGTTGGGAACGAGAAGCTAATGAAATTCAGGAAGAACAACATAAATGCAATCTCATCCCTGAGGAAAAATGCAGTCCTTCATTTTGTGTAAGATTGAAAACCTCAACTGAGGTTCCTTGAAAATGTGCTTCCAGACCATCTTCATCATCACCCTCATTATATGGTAGATAAAATAAGAAAATACGTGTGAATAACCTGAAAGAGCTCAAAACACTGTACAAATATAAGGGCTGGTTATTATTTTACCTAGACACAGGCTGCTGCTCTGGCATGGCATTCTCCTCCACAGTGATCTGAGGGTCGGTAAGTCTTCTCACAACTGGTCCAAGAGTAGCAATTAGTAATTGACCTGGCCCTTCCTCTGATACTGCATAGAATTGAGGGGAGCCATTTGGAGACTTAAAACTAAGTACTGTTGCATGATCTTTAGGCTGTCAAACCAGAACTGATGGTATATTGATCTCATATCCACCTGGGCTGAGCAAAGGGAGTTCTTTAACTTAAGGCCTGATCCTAGCTGGACTCACATTATAATAAAATTCCAAGGCAAGGGGGATCTAATTCAATGCCCTTAATTTACACATGGGCCAAAGAAATCTAGAAGTGTAAATTAACTTCCCTGGTGTTTCACAATGATGCAGGACGTAGCAGGAACTCTGTAGCAGTCCTGATATAGTTTTGTATGCAGAATCACGCGATCTTTAGCTAAAACATACTGATCATAGGCCCAATGATCAGTAGATAGATTCTTGGAACACAATATTTATGGATGTACATAGGAAGCTGGTCTGCACGTTGAAGACTTTGCTGACATATCTTTTGAAAAACAATCTACAAAGTATTTCCAACTGTAGTAAAGTAGTCCTCATACCCATTAATAATTCACAACTCAGCTCAGCAAATGGAGTAGAGAATAAACCTGATCATTAGTGGAAACTAGTACCATCAGCACTAATAAAGGTAATTAACATCAAAGTCTAAGTTTTTCGCTTATGGAGTAATTTATAAGGGATAAGCTTATGAGGAAATTAACCAGCCATCCCATAACTCTGTACTTTCGTTCCATTGTTTTAAACATCTTAATTGCCAGGAAAACTTAACCACGCACAATGAAAAAAAGAGGTTAGGAACTCAGGGAGTATGGTTCATGATTTTCCACAGCTTACTTTTTTCATTATAAAACATTTTCCATTTTTAATTAAATGAATAAAATAGCTGTGTTGCCTGTGAGATTATATACAATTGCCAAATAAAGCTGCAGACATCGCTCTCTTTAATGTGCTTAGAAAAGACTATGCTGTCTTTTAAATAGACACATTTTCTTCACTTATCTTGTTTTGAGTTTGTACAGGCTTATAAAATCACAACACATGTTTCCTATGGGTACTGGGTACCAAATAAATTATACATCAGTTTCCCGTTGGTTTTCTTTCTGAGCACTCATCAAATCCTTTTGAGCTCAAAATTGGTAAGACCAATCCAATGACAGTAACCTGGGCATTCAANACTGACTACCTGCCCATTTCCCATTGCATCAAATCTTCAACACTGATACACCAACACACCAACAAGCATTTACTTTGTAATTAGCACTATGAAGGCTAGAGAATGATGACACATGGTCTCTAAATTCAGGAGACTACCACTGAAAGTAACCAAGTTAAACGCGAGAGAAATACATTAAAAGGAACAGTGGAGTTCCTCTCTGGACTAAGGAAAGCATTTCCAGGATGTAGGGAACTAGTTAGAAACAAGATGACCACCCAAGTTTCCTGAAGTCCTATGAATGAGACTTTATCCAGCTAAAAGCTGTGAGAATTTGAAATATCAGACAAAAAACACCAAATTTCCACAGTGATACATGAGCTAGAAGAGATGACTTTGAAATAGGCTCTGCTATGCCCATGCATCATTAAAACCTTCTGGTATAATGGTCACATTTGGATAGAAAGAAGGAAGTGAGAAGGAGCCAAAAGTGAAGTCAAAAATCACCCTCCAGGACGTCTACTGATGATGATGCAAAGAAAGGAGTCTCAGGAACGACTTGTTGGTGCGAGCTTTACTGCAAGAGTGGTTTCCCAGTGACAGTGAAAGCACAGTGGCCAGGCCACCTCAAGGTCCTGGATCTTGGAGTAGCTATAACGAACAGCACCTGCACAGCTATAGTTTCAAGGAGGAGAAAGGTTGACTGTGTAACTAGATTGAAGGAGAAATAGGGGTTGCGTCTTGGTGAGTGAGAAGCAGAGTTTCTGGAAATGCAACTATGAGGCTACCAAATGGCCCCTCCTCTGTTCTTATTAACTACCCAAGACTAGAAATGTGTTCCCCAGTTTACAAAGAGGTGAGGTTATTCCACAAACACAAGCTAAGAATTGAAAACTTGTCTCAAATGTCTTTATTATTCTAGAGGCCTCAGGAAGTGTTTACTATGTAGACCATATATCCAAAATTGTTCACATCTTAGCCCAAGGAACACATACCCTTATTACTTTTCCACTTCACTGTTTGGGTGACTCCCCTCCCCAAATCTAAAGAGCCATCATCATTGTCATTTATTACTAAAAAGGTGGTGATGATGTGAGAGCCTAGAAATTATCATTGTTGGTCTGACCCAGGTTTTGTGGGCATGGCTATGGCCTGTCCCTCTCACTTGTGAAATTACTTGTCACTTCTCAGTGCAATGTGTAAATTGTGGCAGCTGCAATTGGAGCAAAGAATCTCTTGCTGATCATGAGAATTGTTTGCTCTGAAGCGTGTTCTGCAAGGCAGCTCTTTTCTAAAAGTGGCCCATTATTTCTTGAATTTTAACCATTTTGTTCGAACTTGTCAAAGGAGTAATAGGCCAAAGAGTGGGTGTGTACCGAACTGATGACAGCCTGGCCCCCTTCCCGTGTCCTTCCGTGCCCTCTCTAGCTCATGAACTGAGCTAACAGCCCAGATGGAAGCTTCTCCTAGGTTCTGACACATACCCAGGTTTGAGATCTACTGGCCTAGACATAATAGCTAAGCTTCTGTGCTGCCACTAGGGTTTCCTTGACCACCAACCATACCTGAGATATTACCTCAGATGGACAATTCTTCTGGTCTCAGCTGGGCTCCCTCTGGAACCTTGCTCAACTGTAGGAAGGCTAGGTGGCTCTACTTATGGGAGAGTGGCTGGTTATTACTAGACTGCCTGTGAACGCCTCCACTAGGTCTCTCATCCTCCAACTAAGGCTCTCATGGGAGGGAGGTAAGGCTCCTAGACAGACACAACAGAAGTGTACAAAACATTTTGATGCCTAGGCTCAGAGATGACACACAGTCATTTCTGCTCATTCTACTGCCCAAACAGAATTATGAGGACAACACAGATTAAAGTGTGAAAAATTGGGTCCACCTCTTGAAGGAAAGAGCTGCAGAGTCATGTTGCAAAAGGCCCAGATACAAACATTACAGATATTTTCATCATCGCTGTACCACACCTTGCCTAGCTTTACCCTGACCAGGCCTCTTTCCCAGGACTAGCCCCTGTTTCAGACTCTCAGCCCACTGAGTAATTGTTCCACTGCACGTAGATGGGTATCTAATCAATTGACTAACAGCCAACCATTTGCCAAGTTTTCAACCACCATGTGGATTCTCAACTACCGTTGAATTCATTGACAACAAAATGTTTAGAAGCTGGACTGGGATTATAACATTCCTTTGTTCTTGGACTGCTATAACCTCTGCAAGAGGCCAGCCTTCACATCAATTTCAGTTCTACCCTCCCCACCACAACCCTGTCCTTGCTTTCTCTTTTTCATGGAACCTCTCCTTCCCCTGAAGGACCCCGGTACCAAGCAACCCACAAAGCCTTACACTCCAGTCTGCCTGAATGACAACAGCTGTGAAGATTTCTTATTATCAAAACCAGTGGTTCTCAGAAAATAGTCTCTTCAATGAATGAGGCTGGGATAACTGGGAATCTACATGCAGAAGAATGAAGTCGGACTCCTATGTCATATCGTATTTAAAAAAAAAAACTCAAAATGGACTGAAGGCCTAAATATAAGAGCTAAAACTATACAATTCTTAGAAGAAAACTTAGGGTTAAATCTTTGTGACCTTGTTCGTGGGATCCAAGCCTGGGCCTCAAGATGACTTGTATGTTTCTGCTTTCTCTTTTATCTTTTTGCCATCGTAATGAGACAAACAAACCTAGTTTGACCCAATGATCCCAGAGGAAGAAGAGAGACACATAGAGCAAAACCAAATTGCCCAAGTTAGACCCAGCCTAGGTTAGCCAGTCTGTAGTCAACCCCCACAATTGTGAACCAAATACCCACTTTTCCTTTGCTGAGATCTTATGGTCGGTTATTATGCAGCATCATTGTGGCCACAGTTAACTGATACACCACCCTAGACCTATCTCACCAGAGTTAATTGTTGCATGGTCAACAGTACCTTCAGATATGCCAGGCTGGGGACAGCACTTGCAGGTAGTTCCTTCAAGCTAAGTGTCCTGCTGATTTTTGGGTAAAGCCATATGTGAGCTCCATTCTAGAATCCATGGATGCCCAAGAAGGAAGACAAACATTCCTCCTTGCCAGATGATTAAGTACACGACGCTGCTAACTGCATCATATTCAAAACCTCATGACTCCTAACACGTTCCACAGAAGCAGCAGCTGTCATCTTGACAGGATTTCTTTGTTTTCTCAATAGATGCTACAAGAGCTGTCCATGCTCTCTAGAGCAGGCAATTTATCAAGAGATCAAGATTATTCACTGTGTTTCATTAATACATTTTATGCAGTCATACTGATTTCAAACAAAGGTGTCTTCTGTCTAATTGTTTTTGCCTCTGATCTGACGGGAGCATTATTTTAGAACAATTGTATCAATCCAAAAGTTATCTTGAGTAGAAAATGTAAAGAGACTACATAAAGTGCTTCTACCTATAATGAAGTGTCAAAAACTTCCTAAATCTGACAGCTTTACCTCGAAATCCAAAATAACATTTTACCATTTCCCCCTCTGTAGTATCATTTTTTCTTTTTAAGCAGGAAGACATTTGATGCCACAGAATTCTCAGAAGAATTTAGTGAAACCAGCTGCACATCATCAGCCCAATCTTTTTAAGCAGGCAAGTGGCATGGTCAGATGTTACCAGTATGACCATCTCTGAACTGCCTTCATCCTTCCATTTCTACCAACAAAAGCCCCTCCCTCTTTGTGAAAGCACTTTCACTTTGTGAAACCTTCCCTCTGAACCACTGAGTGCCACAAACAGAGGTACAGGCTGTTAGAAAGTCTCAAAGACAAGTTTGACTCACAAACATTATTGCAACCAATAGAATGAACATCCCAGACTTTCTTCTACTGGGGGCCTGGCCTCCAGCTGCTACACTCTGAAAGCCATTGCTGCGAATAGGTGGGGCCACATCTCCCATGGGCTGCTCCCAACCAATGACTGAGCCTGGCAGGTTCGGTGAGGTAGGTCGACTCCTAGGAGACAGAGAATACTTTAGATGGCCAATTTGGGCTTGAGGACACTCTGACATCCTTGCCAAACCTTTATTTGACTGCACCTCAGTCTAGGACATGTCTGCCCAACCTCCTGCTCTCTGCTTCACTTCAGGTCACATGCACTATGGTCTGATGGCTCTCCTAGCCCTGCTCTGCTCCCTCCCCATTTTCTTTCACAGGCATGTGTCTTCATAAAAGCCTTGCACATTTAATCCTGTCTTAACATCATCTTCTTATAGGACTGAGAACCAACATATACATATGCCTGTCCTTTCAGGCCAACTGCTCAGAGGAGAATGGTGTCTCTGCTCTGAAGAAAAACTACTCTCAAGCAAACCCAATGAATTTTCTGGCTTGCCTGAATTTATTATAATTGTTCCTTATAATTGACTATAACAATAAAAAAAACCTGTCTCCTGGTCATTATTATAATAATCAAGATAGATACATATGTAGAGTCATCTCATTTACTTACCATGTTGAAACAAAACCTAAGACTCACTAAATATGATTAAATAACTTCTTTACTTCAATGTCTCTTTGGTGCAGACTATTTCCCGGAAGATGGGGTCCTTCAGCTGGTAGGAATGAGTGGGTGAGGGGCAGTTCAAGGGCTGGCAAATACCCGACAGGTTGGTAATGCTCAGTCATGCCACAACCCAAGTTCAAAACTTTATACTCTCCTCACTTCCAGACCACAAAGTCCAAATTCTGACATGAGAGCCAATGTCCCTCATAACTGGTACCAATTTACCTTCCTAGTCCCTCCCTCATCTCGTGTCCCTTTCCAGTGCCATCCCAAATAATTAAAATGACATTTGAGGAATAAGACCTCCTTCTCTGCTTGATCAAAGTAGTGACAGGATGTACGTGGCGGGGGGGGGGGCACAAAGGACAGCACTGATTAGCTGGAAAGAATAAGGAAAGCAGAGTTAGGATCTGAATATGGCCCAACATCTATGCATTCTCACTCTGCCTTTTTCATTAAGGCAGCTGATCATTTCAACAGGTTTTTTTTTTTTCCTGACAAAAATAAAAGTTTTCCCTAGTTATTGGTCTCCATGTTGACAAGTACCTGTTCTGCAAATGATCTTCACTTAGCAACACACAGCACAGCATTTTTATCACAGTCAAAAGGAGAGTGACTAAAATATGCTAATGTGGATTTACCTAAGCAAATTCAGGAACCCTAAATGAAAACTCTTGGTGGGGCCACATCTTGGACCCTTCCCCAGCCCTGAAACCTTGTCTGGGATGACATGTGCAAGCATGTCAGGATTTGGTCCAAGTAAGACTCCTACTGCTCTGTTGAAATGACATAGTCCATGTCTCCCCACTTTCTGATGTCATCACTATTTCTACTCTGAATTTTCAAAGCCATGTTCTTTTTTTAAAATTTTTTAAATGTTTATTTATTTTTGAGAGAGAGAAACAGAACATATGTAGGGGAGAGGCAGAGAGAGAAGGAGACACAGAATCTGAAGCAGGTTCCAGGTTCTGAGCTGTCAATGTAGAGCCCGACACGGGGCTCAAACCCAGGAACCATGAGATCATGACCTGAGCAGAAATCTGATGCTGAACTGACTGAGCCACACAGGTGCCCCTCAAAGCCATATTCTATTCTGTGCCCCAGTGATAGACTCTTCCTGGTTCTTGTCCAATTGGTCCAGACTCCTCCCTGGCTCTTGGTCAGTACTATATTTGCTACTTGATCTGTGATTGTTCGCCCCTAGTATCTAGCACACAGGGCACTGTGGCACCATTCCAGGCAAAGGGCCACAGATCAGAGTGTGAAATAGACACAAACTAGGCAGGACTGGAAGGAAACTGGAACAAAGGATGTGGTGTTGTTCCTGGGTCACTTTTCAGCACCATCTCATTACTCCCATAGAACCTTATTTAGCAAACCAAGAGTATCTGCTGCATCTCTAAGTCTTAAACTCCAGCCAGGTCATTTGTGAATAAAGCCTCAACAGAGAGTGTGGGACTAGAAAGATCAGAGAATAAAAACAGGTTTTAGAGGAGTGTTTCTTCACCAGGACTTTTACTCAAGAACTGTATTTCCCCAGAAGGCAATCCATTGAAAAACAGTTCCATAAATCATTAAGAGATGCTGTACAAAAGAAACTTTATTTCCATAATCAAATAAGTCTGGAAAACTGTGGCTGAAACAAGGTTAATACTTTTCTTCACTACAGGACTTCTCAGGGCTTTTATTGCACTTATAGGAATTATTATCAGCAAGAGTAAAATACAGCACAAAGCAGTTCTCAAACATATTTGGCCATGGAAGCCATGTTTTGTTTTGTTTTGTTTTTTCAATACAGACCTCCTGATGTCTTGNATTGCCTGGTTTGCAGAGGACTGTGGTTTGGGAAACACTAACAAAAAATAATATCTCTCAGTCACAGATTACACAGGGGAGTCAAAATGCTGAAAGTTCCTTTCTGAAAAGCCATGATTCTCCCCTACCCAAAGTGACCAACACATTCCTTACCCCACATGGGGAACTGGTATTATCTGGGTTTCCACGCTTTTGGCAATTCAGTTTGGCTACAGTGACCTTGAGAAAGTTACAAACCGATCTCAGGCATGGTTCCTTCACTTATGACAACTGGCCATAAAGATATATCTTCCCACTCTAGTTCCCAAAGCTATAAGAATTAATGGAGCCTTTCGTAAGGAGCTATGTGAATTCCTTGGAGAAAGTCTCTATGTAAATATAAGGTCTTGTCATCTTAAATGCTGTGGATTTATGCCCTGGACTACTCAGTGACAGCCATGCAGAGAGAGTGCTCCATTATTTTTCAAAGCCACAGTAGTCTGACCAACACATTAGCCTTTCAGCCATCGTCGTTTATAAATACTACCCTCCCAAACACATGAAATTCATATTTATTCCTCTGTGAACTGATAAGACGTGGCAGCCAAAACTCTTTAGTATTTCAGTGTTAGTATCTAGGGATGGAAAAGGGAAAGGACTTGCAATGTGGGATGCATGCATAACATTTACTTTCACAATAGAGGGAAGGGCCAACAAAGGATGAATTGAGCTCTTCATTATTTATGTAAATTGACCTTTGAGATCTAATGCTTAAGTGTTTAATCACATGAAAGGAAAATTGAAGCAAGATTTCAAATTAACTTGGCATAAAGATATATTTAAGTACATCAATGAGTAAAAAAAGCTTTGGTGATGTGCAAGTGTAGTATCTGAAACACTGGTTCAAATTGACTCAGAGAATTTATACTGCAGACCACAGACCAGTTTTTTTTTTTTAATAGCAGCAATAAAGATAAAAAATACATGATGTTGATTGACTAATGTAAATTTGGCCAATGTCATGTTGGTTGTAGGTGATCATGAGCTAAATAGATACGGAATGTCTGGCTCAGAGAAAACAGCTGGTTACATTTACATTATAATTTTTCAGGGACTCTTGTGCCTTGTACCTAATTTATTCTTGTGTCTTACCTGTCCCAGGGAATTCTTTGTTAGCACTGAGTTCCTTTTCTATTTAAATGTATCCTTCCCATCTTGAGATCTGCCATCTCTATTACCACAATCTTTCCTCTCTGCCCAAAAGGCTTTTTATCTCCTAACCTATAATTTTCCTTTTGCTCCCACTCTGTCTCAAGAAAAGTTTCTCAATCCTTTGGAGATAAAATGACAAGTGAGAAGTTGTTTTCTTTTTTAAAGCTCTCACTGTCCCTTCAGTTTTTTTTAGAAACACCCACCCAGTTGACACTCCAGAGCAGCTCTGGGACTCTGCCATGTCACTTCTATAGATACCCAAAGTATTGATCTTAATCTAAAATCCCAAATTGCCTCTTCAGAAGGAATGACCAGCCATTTAAAGCATTCATTCTATTGGTCTTGATTCTCTGAAATTCCCCCATTAAATAGTTGCATAGCCTGCAATAACTGTGATATGATGCAGGTGGACATGAATGGTGCTCAGGAAAATTTTAAGTTTAATAAATTTCCTGCTGGCATTCACTAACCAAAATTAGCTATTTTATATGGCAAAAAAAAATCCTCTTGTGTTGTCACTTAATTCAATAGCTGATGTAGAAACCCATCTATTGCTCTAGGAAATTAAGCCTAGTCTTTTAACTGTTTGAATTTCAATTCCTTATGGCAAGTGGATATAGGCCTTCTCCAAAACTGGGATGGGACAAGAGGTTCTACAAGATCTTCAAAAGCCACTGGCATTCCCAAAGTACATGGAAAGAAAAAAAATCTGTTTTAATGTAATCATCAATGTTTTGGATTTCCTGTCAGATTTTGTGTGCAATTCATTCATTGACTCATTCATTCAATAAATATCTACTGAACATCTAGGAGATACTGCTGTTGGCACCATGTTGACCATGGCTTGGTCAACAGCCAAACCATACAGAATGAATCAGGGATCATAAGGTCCTAAATGTTGTCTCCAAATAGTGCCCTAAACAGTTTTACTTGTTAGGATATATATAGCCATATAAGTAGGCTAAATATATATGCACACACGCACACATGCACACACACACACACACACACACACACACACTCAGGCACGTACACATTTTAATTTGAATTACCTTAAAGCAAGGTATGCACTTCCTCGTTTAGCCAAAGACCCTATACTTTCTACTGTATTATATCCAACAAGATTAGGCTATTTATGTAATCTCTCTTCCCCATAAGCATTCAAATACACAACGTGTAGTTCATTACCAATGGCAAAGTAGTGTGATACCAGGAGAACAGATGTAGAGGCAGAACTCTTTGGGAATATCCAGAAGGAAGCCAGTCACTTGGCACAAAAAGAAAAATCAAAGGAGACCACTGAAAGAAAGTGATGTGTTTATCCCCATTATCAATCTATACATCAAGTTTCTGTGCAGTGAAGCTCTATTTATTCCAAAATAATATAAATATATGGTTGTGACCTTAATTTCCCAGTTAAATTTATGCTATCTCTTTAAACTTTCACATCAAAGTTCTATTACTGACTCCCGCTTGTGATATATGGAGTTGAAAGGACTATTGCTCCCATACTCATAATGAAAAAACAACCAACTTCAAAGCTATGACTTTTTTCTGACCCTGTCAGAGAGGTGAAGTCACAGAACAAGCAAATGTCAGCAGTAAAAATGCAGGACAACCAGAGCTCTCATATGTGGCTGCTGGCAGTGCAGAATGAGAGAGCCACTTTGGGAGATATCTTGACAGTTTCTGATAAAATTACACACATACCTACCAAATGTAACAGCAGTCACACTCCTACATATCTACCTGAGAAAAATGACAACTTGTGTTCACACAAAAACGTGTACCAGGATGTTTATAGCAGCTTTAGGCACAGTCACCAAAACTTGAAACAACTCGGATGTCCTTCAATTGGTGAATGGATAAATGAACCGTGGTATGTTTATACACTGGAATACTACCACAATAAAAAGGAATAAACTATTGATCCACACAGCAACATGAACTAATCTTAAATGCATTTTGCTAAATGAAAGAAGCCAGAGCCCACAGGCTACAGATTGCATGATTCCACTTATATGATATTCTGGAAAAGATAAAACTATAGAAATGGAAAATAGAGCCATGGTTTCCAGGAGTTGAGGTGTGGAGGACAGGTCACTATAAAGGGGGCAGTCGAAAGGGATTTTTTGGAATGACAAGACTGTTTCTTAAGGGACTTTGGTGGTAGATATACAACTCTATGCATTTGTTAAGACCCATGGAACTGTATGCTACAAAAGAGTGCATTTTACTGTATGTAAATTAAAAAAAAAAAAAAAAGAAACTCATCTAGGATGGGACATGGGGAGACAGAATGCAGACTATGACAAACCAAACTGTCTTATGGATGAATCACATCACAGGTGGTAAGGGGAAAAAAAGAGCTGACCTAAATCACTTTGGAAAACAATGTTTTGACTGGATAGAGCAACACCAAAGGCAAAAATAGCCGGATACAAATGCTATACTCTAATTGGTCAATTTGTTACTCACAGGGTTCTGAGTGAGCAATTCTGAAGCCATTTGTATTCTGGAGTGAAGTAAGTAAATATATTTTAGATAATGAGAGCCTATTCTCACTGTGAGAACAAGAAATTACAAATAAACAAGGATAAATTCTAGAATAAATCTTGTGGTTTTATTCGGACTGGAGTCAGAAATATCAATATGGACTCATGATTTTTAAAAAAATATTTATACACAGATAAATAGATCTAGAAATAAATATGGATGGGTATATATGTATGACACCCAGTAGCAATGGTTTCATCTAAGCACACAAATCTTGGTTCCTAAATACCATTCTCCAATAAAAGAAACCAGGATTCATTGAGGAACTAATTGAATCCAGGACTTTGGCAGGAAAATACAAGATGAACCGGGAGCATGTTTTGGTGCCAGAAAGTAAAGAAGTGCTCAAAAAAATTACAAATAAAAAAAGAATGAGAGCATGTTGAAAGTGTACAGGAGCCGACCTGAGAGAACTTTTAATGGCCAAAGTTGGACCACTTGAGCAACAAAATAAATAGGGATAGTATGACAACATAAACTTAAGAATAAATAAACCTCCATGAGTCCATGCTGACATAAATAAATAACTGGATAAATAAATGAAGGGGAGACAGTAATACAGGGGAGAAGGGACAACTCTCCTATAGAGAAGAATTATAATTAAGCAAAATAGAAGGAATGAGGAAAATAGAAAATAACCATTAAAACACCACAGTAGTCACTGCTACAGGCAAGACTCACCAATGGATGCTAACATGTGTTTGCAGAAGTTTAAGTAGAAACAAGACATTTGCTTAGTCTCAAAGGATCTCTCCAAAATATTTAGTAATTACAAAGAGAAAAATAGTAAGTTCATAGGCAAGAATACCATAGACACCACTTGGCAGATTAACCAAGTGTTCCAGATTAACATCACCAGTAATACATATGAACATCCTGTACTCTCTCATATGATGTACTGAAAAGGGCACATCACCTTTGTGTTACCCTTACCAAGAATGCATAACTTTAATGTAATCATGAGAAAACATCAGGCAAACCGAAATTGGGGGACCTTCTACAAAATGACGGACCAAAACTCTTCAAAAGTGTCAAGGTCATGAAAGACAACTAAGCACTGTGAAATGTCACAGACTGGAGAAGACTGAGGAGACACAACTAAATGCGGTATCGAATCATGGGTTATATCTTGGAACAGAAAAAGGATATTAGGGGAAAACTGGTGAAATCCAAATTATTTCTGTAGTTTAGTTAATAGTATTGTGCCAAGGTTAACTTCTCAGTTTTTATCCTTGTTCTATGGTTAGGTAAGATGTAACATGAGAGGAAACTGAGCAAAGGGAATTTGGGAACTCTGCGCTATTTTTGCAATTTGTAAGCCTAGAATTATTTCAAATAAAGTTAAAGACAACAATAGAAAAAATCAAAGGTATGATTCTTAAGCTTCTGTGACTGTCTTTTCCAACAACAGCCTCACTTGTTCTTCCAAAACCTTGCCGCTCCCCTGTCATGAGGTGCAGTCCTTCCTCCCTCCCCTAACTCTGGGCAGGACTGTTGACAACTTCAATGAATAGAACAGGCACTTCATGGGGCCCCTGGGTGGCTCAGTTGTTTAAGCATCCAGCTTCGGCTCAGGTCATGATCTCACGGTCCATGGGATCGAATTCCATGTCTGGAGCCTGCTTCAGATTCTGTGTCTCCCTCTCTCTCTGCCCCTTGCCTGCTCGCTTGCTCACGCTCTGTCTCTCTCTCTCTCTCAAAAATAAATAAACATTAAAAAATTTAAAAAAAATAGGCACTTGACTTCTGAATCTAGGTCATAAAAGGTGATACAGCTTTTACCGGGCTTTCTCTCCCTTACAAACAAGCCACACTTTTGTTGCTGAAAGCCCCAGCTAATAGCTAACCCAACAGCCAGACCTGTGAGTACACCTCCAGATAGTTCTAG
>NW_027530995.1:1034378-1067517 GCF_008692635.1 Crocuta crocuta | reverse complement strand
AGAGAAAGAAAGTAGAGAACTATCAATGCTTATTTTTTTCCTGATACAATTAAGGAACAGACTAATATTCTAGAAATGTATATTTCAAAATTATTTTGTTCTAATCTATTAGATTAAAGTAAAGCATGTTTCAACATAACCTCTTTGAAGTCACTGTTACTGTNAGCCCACTGAGTTTTGAATCAGAAACATCTGAGTTTGAATCCTGGCTCTCTGTCAAGCTCCTTTTTATGTCAGCGGTTCTCAAATTTTTAACATGCATCAAAATCACCTGGAGTGCTTGTTCAACCACAAATTACCAGCCCAAAGGTTTCTGATGGACTAGGTGCGGGACTAGACCTGAAATTTGTATTTCTTGTAAGTTTCCAGATGATGCTGAGTGGTACACATTAAAGCAAATTACTCCTTGTTTTGAGTCTCAGATTCTATGGCTGCAGAAATTGCAAAGTTTCTACCTATACCATAAATATTCATTTCCTTTTCTCTCTATCAGTCAATACCCATGAAACAGGTTTAAGATCCTGTCCACAATTCTGAAACCCAAGCATTTCAGAACAGAGAACTTCTGGGGTTTTTTCTCTTAAATTTGGTTCAAATGCATGTGGCAACAAATGTGGTCTATTAACAATCTTCATTTCTTACATACTGTTTTTATTTTTAAAATATTTCATTATATGTACAATTTGGTTATTGGGTGCTGTAGCCCTACCCCACTAGAGTTGTATTATACAGGCTACGGACCATAGTACCTTTCTAAAATGAGGGACAATGTCTGAATTATGAAGTCCTGGCTCTGAATGTTTTGGATAAGGAACTGAGGATCTGTGTTTGGCACTTCAACGTATTTGTATATTTTCCTTGACTTATTTGACTCGATTATAAGCCCCTCAAGAACAGAATCTTGCCTTTTGTGGCCACCCCACATCACCTAATACATACTGAATGTGAAGTATATGCTAAATAAATAACCACTGGTTTGAATTCCTTGACCCTAATAAGATTCGAGTAAAAAAGATTGACATGATTCCATAGTGTGAGATTGGGGAAAGAAAGGTAAATCAAAAACATTACAAGGCTCCCGAAATTGCAATTCTGACTATAATCCCCATAATCTCAAATGATTCTGACAAGAATAAAATGTAACAATGACATTCCTGCTCCTCTTTGTGCTTGTCACACATCATATCTACAGTATTGAAACTAGACCTTGTTTCCTGTCACGTTCTTAAGAACCTGTGACCTACTTCCATATTTCTATTTGACCTCTCTTTTCTGATGGCTCCTTTCTGTAAGATTTTATGTATGCTGAAATCTTTTTGCCTCTTAAAAAATTAAAGAGCCTTTTCAATAAATGATGTGGAAATAACTGGATATCCATAGACAAAACCAAAAAAACAAAAAAACCCAGAAACCTTTACCTAAACCTCACACCTCATACAAAAATTTAACTCAAAATGGGTCATGGACTTAATTGTAAAACATAAAACTATGAAACATTCAGAAAGCTCATAGGATAAAATCTTTGGGTCCTAGGGCCAGGTAAAGAGTTGACACCAAAGAGTTTTTAGCATGGACACCAAAAGGAACAAGTGATAAACGGGACGTCATTGAAATTTAACATTTTTGCTCTGTGAAAGACATTGTGAAAAGGATGAAAAGACAAGCTACAGACTAAGGTAAAATATTTGCAAGCCTTATATCCCATAATTAGGGCCAGGAACTACAACATATACAGAACTCTCAAAACTCAAACTCAACAATAAAAAAAAAAAAAGAAAGAAAGAAAGAAAAAATCTAACTAGAGAATGGGCAAAAGACTTAAATAAAATTTCACCAGAGAAGATATATAGATGGCAACTAATTACATGAAAAGGTCACTATTCTTTACGGGAATAAAAATTAAAACCACGGTGACATATTACTACATGCCTATCAAAATGGCTAAAACAAAAAAAGCAACAGCAGCAAATGCTGGTGAAGATATGGAGAGGCTTAATCATCAATACAATGCTGATGGGAATGTAAAATGGTACAGTCACTCTGGAAACCAGTTTGGCAGTTTCTTAGAAAACTAAACATTATTTGTCAGAGGCAAAAACTGAATAGAACCTAGATTCATTTAGTAGGTGATTGGTTGGACAAACTGGCACATCCACACCGTGGACTACTACTCAGCAGTGAAAAGGAAAGGACTATTGATACACAGAATAACCTGGAAGAATATCCAGGGAATTTTGCTGGGAGGAAATGTCAATCCCAAAGTGTTACATACTGTACAATTCCATTTATATAACACTTTTGAAATGATGAAATTATAGAAATGGAGAACAGATTAGTGGTTGTTGGGGGTCAAGGTCAAGGTGGCAGAAAGGTGAATGCAGTTATTAAGGAACAACATGAGGGATCCTTGTGATGATGGAAATGTTCTGTATTTTGACTATGGTGGTAGATACACAGGCCTACATGTGTGACAAAATTGTACAGAGCTAAACACATAAACTAGACAAGTAAAACTGGGAAAATTTGAATAAGTTCAGTGGATTGGATCAATGTCAGTATCTTGGTTGTGATAATATAGTTTTGCAGATGTTACCATTGAGAGGAAAATGGGCAAATGTAAATGTATCTCCCTCCTTTATTTCTTATAATTGCATGTGAATCTACAATTATCCCAAAATACAAAGTTTAATTTTAAAAAATTAAAAAAGAAAAGAAAAAATTCTTTCAACCCCACCTGATTCTGTTTCTACCAACCTATATCTCTCTTCCTTTTATCAGCAAAACGTCTTTAAGAATGGTTCAGACTCTGCTTTTACTTCATTACCTTCTAATCAGCACTCAACTAACTTCAGTCTGGCTTTGAACCCCAATACTCAACTGAAACAGCTATTGCCAAGCTGATTCGAGAATTTCCTCGTCACTAATACCAGGGAACACTCCTCCAGCCTTATTCTGACTGACCTCTGACAGCATTTGACTTAGTTAAATGCCTCTGCTCTTTCTAAGTCTCTCACTTTGCCTTCCATGATACTCCACAGTTCTGCTTTTCCTCTCACCTCTCTGATAACTCCTTATGAGTTCTTTTTGTATATTTTTCTTCTTTCTTAAATGTTGATAACCCTTCATGTTCTTTCTGCCCCAAACCCTCTTCCCTTCTCGCTTTACTCATTCTCACCAATCGTCATCTGTATGCCAATAAATCTCAAGTCTAAATCTCCAGGCCAAATCTCTGGAGCCGAAACTATTATAACTGCCAGCTACTGTCCGTCCTTACAGAATTCATTCAAATCAACATGTCCAAAACTGAACTGTGACCACTCTTTCACTCACCATTGATATCTGTTCCTTTCCCTATATTCCCTTTCTAGGTTACCCAAGCCCAAATCCGAGATGTTATCATCACCAAGCCCAGTGGTTCTCAACCGAGGGTGATTTTTTTCCCTCTGCCCCAAGGGACATTTGGCAATGTCTGGAGGCCTTTTTGGTTCTCAGAACTTAGGGGATGGGGGACTACATGTTATTGGCATCTCATGGGTAGAGGTCAGGGATGCTGCAATATCTTACAATGCACAGGACAGATCCCCACAATAAAAATGACCCAGCCAAAAGTGCTGTGTCAAGGTTGAAAAAGCCTGAACTAATCCCTCCCCCTGGCCACCCATGTCCAATAATTGTCCTTTCTACTCTCTCTCCTAAATATCTCTTGATTCTATCCAGTGATCTCCAGTCCTAGTACCATCACTTTAGGGCTGGTCACCATCATTTCTTACCAAGATGACTGTTTCTTACCTCACCCCCTGTTCTATCTTATCCATTCTGCTCCCTCTTATCAGAAGGAGTCTTTGAAAATTCTCATCTAATCTTATCTCTCCCCAAGATAAAATCTTTCAGTGTCTTCCCACTGTACTGCTCTTAGAATAAAGCCCAGATATGGACAGTTTTCAAAGGAAATACAAATGACAAGTACATATACAAAAGAGTTCAGTTCTTCTAGAAATCAACAAAGTGCAAATTTGAATAATATTTTCCCCCAAACAAATTTGGGGGAAATATGGAAAAACAAGTGACTTTTTATACTGATGGTGAAAAAATGAATTGATACAAACTTTTTCTAGGAAATAATTTGGAAATATATGTCAAGAGCTTTGACTAAGGTCATACCCTTCTACCCAGTAATACAATTTCTACAAGTTTATTCTAACAAAATAATGAGGGATATAATAAAAGATGTATCTAGAAAAAAGTCTACTGCTGTGTCATTTATAACTTACAAACTAGTGGAAATAACAGGTTATTAATAATATAAGAATAAATAAACCATACACATATATGTTTACATGCACAGTCACACATACATATATACAAATACATCATGGAACACCATGTATTTATTAAAAAATATCTTTCCAAAGCCTATTCAAAGATGGGAAAATGCTCTAAGAGGATTTTAAGTAAGTAGATTATATTGTAACATTATATACAGTATAACGCCAATACAATATGTATGCATTAAAACATTATAAGAGGGCACCTGGGTGGCTTAGTTGGTTAAGCATCCAACTTCAGCTCAGGTCATGATCTCACGGTTTGTGGGTTCAAGCCCCACATTGGACTCTGGGCTGACAGCTCAGAGCCTGGAGCCCACTTCGGATTCTGTGTCTCCCTCTCTCTACCACTCTATCAAAAATAAATAAGCATTAAAAATTAGGAAAAAAACAAACATTATAAGAACATGCACTAATAAGCAAAATAAGTCAGGAAGAGAAAGGCAAATACCATATGATTTCACTTATTTGTGGAATCTAAAAACAAAAACAAAATAAATAAATAAATAAACAAAAGCAGAAACAGACCCATAAATATAGAGAACAAACTGATGGTTACCAATGGGGAAGGGGTGAGGGGATGGGCAAAATGGGTGAAGGAGAGTTGGAGATAGAGGCTTCCAGTTGCAGAATGAGTTAGTCACAGGGATAAAAAGTACATCATAGAGAATGTAGTCAATAGTATTGTAATAGTGCTGTATGGTGACAGTTGGTAGCTCTACTTGTGGTGAGCACAGTGTAATTTATACACTTGTTGAATAACTATGTTGTACACCTGAACCTAATATAATATTGTGTGTAAACTATAGTTCAATTTTAAAAAAAGAACATGCACTAAAATGTTAGTAGTGTTTATGTTTGAGTAGTAGTCATTATAATTTTCTTCTCTATTATTTCCTGTATTGTCCAAATGATGGCAACAGGCAAACATAATGTTTGAAATATAAATTGCTAAAATCATTGCTATAGGAACTATGTGCTCATGCACACGTACATGTGTTTAAGAGATAAAGAGGTGAAGAGAGAGAAAGCCTGTTATTCACAGAGGAACAAAGGCGTTGTGACTTGAGGTGTGATATCCATGCGAAGGTGACAGATTTCATTTGTGATCCGAGAAACAAAAGTGAGGTTGGCAAGCAGGATAAGGACAGTCAACAAGGTCCACTTACAGAGGTTCACAAAGATGCTGCAAGGCCTGAGCTTTGAAGGGAAGGACACTGGATACCAGGGACCTGGATCATCGGTGGGCCAGGACGCCAAGCTTGTCCATCCAGGTTTGCCTTACTGGTCAGTACATAGGGAAAGATTTTTACACCCCATGCTAGTCAAGGTCACCACCCTTTTAACAATCCCTCTAATCCTGCATCCCCACACCCAGAAAAGTCCCCTTGAATCTGAAAGCCCAAATAAAAGAAAAAGCAGTATTTTTCACATGTAGGAACAGTGACACAGACTAATTAACATCCTCATCAGACCTGGTCCATTCGGTTTCACGTGCCGGTGCTTCAGCTGTTCCACAGGACCTCCCTCCAGATATGTGAAGTGCATCAGTGGGTTTTCAAATTAACACTTATTGAAATTTGAAAGTCTTCTTTTTCTTAATTTTTTCCCAGTAATATCTATTGACCTTCACAGCTGGGTAATACACATGTGCTTGCCAGGACAAAAATCTAAAGAGCAGAGCCATGAAAAGAGAGGGAGAGAGAGACACCAAGAGAAGGGGGCTGGGAGAAGGAGGACACAGAGGAAAGATGAGGATTTTCTATAAGAAACTGCCAGTATTCTCATTATTTAGTGTACAAAAATGGCAATTTCATATGGTTCAACCACAGTCTAAATAACTATGATCCCACATGTTTATAAGAAAAGAAAAAAAGAGAGAAACAAAGAGGGAAAAGAAAGATGTTACTCATAAGAATGACCTGCACATATATGGGTCCTACATCTCCAAAATGCTAACTCTGATCATTCACTTCTGGAGATAAAAAAACAAGTGGCCATTGTGTACCAGGTCACAATTTAGAGACCCACATGACTGGAAGGAAGGCCTTAAAAAGAACCACATCAAAATGAATGGCTAATAGGTCAAATGCTGGACCCATGGCTTCTGGCTGCCATTCTCCTTTTAGGTTATTGACTTGATAGACTGTTGATTGCCCACTTCCTGGGAGACCGCTAAAATCAGTCACTGCAACATGGAACACGTATTCTTAGTGTGGTTTTACTGCAAAAGGCCTGAGTCTCCCCTGTGGGATGAGTCAGAGAGCTCAGGTGCCCGCAGACTGAGAAGAGCACACACTTCCATTTCTGTTTATGTCTTGCTTTCATGGGTGAAGCTAGACCGCCTTCTGATGTTGTCACTTGACAATGTGGCTTTTGCCAGAGTCGGGTCTCTCCCCTCGGGGAGAGGGAAAAGAGAAAGGGAAGTGGCAGTAACTTCTTTTCTGCCATCTTCCTCCAAATGCGTATTTTTGGACACTCCACTTGGAGTTAGTTAAAAACTGGATCCTTGCCAGGACCTCAGCACAAGGAACACATTGTCATCCCCAGGGAGAATAAACTGGCTGGTGGTTCTCACCTCCAGCTGATTACTGCACGTACCTGGAACAGACCTAAGTTGGATGCCCATCTGTTTTCCAGACACCTATAGCTCATGACTTCTCTCCTTACATGCATGTTCATTCTGGGGAAATTGTATATAAAAAGAAGATAGTAATTGGAGTCTTATTTCTCCATCCATCTACCCACTTACTATTTGCACATCTAGTATTGCTTGAGAGTGTACTAGGCCAGGCAGGCACTGTTGTAGATGCTGAGGCTACAGCAGTGAATGGACAAACAAGACCCCACTCTCATAGAAGGTACCCTTTGCTGGGGGTGGTGCACACAGAAAAGGCAAACAGCTACTCTATATATAACACATCAGGTGGGGATAAGTGGTATAGGAGAGCTGACGCAGGGAAAGGAAGAGAGGGAGCATTGCAGACAGAAGTTAGAATGCCATTTTAGAGTGGATGGTTAATGAAGGCCTCTGTGAAAAGGAGATATTCGGATAGAGAGCAGGAGGAAGCAAGGCAATAGGGCTAGCCAAGTGGTTATCTTGAGGAAGAGCCTACATGGCCATGGAACAGCAAGTGCAAATGCCCTGGGGTAAAGATGCCTATGAAAATCAGAAACTAAGTACCTATATAGTGAATCTGACTGGCCTTGAAACTTTGACGTTTGTTTTATGGGTTTCTAGGGAGTTTGTAAATCTTACTTGATTACTGCAATTCTATTCACTCCTTTTCTCCCCACCTGAATATAAAAAATAATAATTGACTAAGGTCAGATAATTGTGCAGTTTGTTCGCACAAAAGAGAGGAATTTGTGCTCTACATCTGTTTCGGAGAGGAAAGCAGAATATGGTCCATGGCTGGGGAAGCACTGTGCTTCTTGGGGGGAGTGGAGTAGCAAGGAAGATAATGTAGATTCCACTTTGTGAATGACTAAGGGTTCAGGAAGGAGGAAAAGGAGAGCTGAGTCTAAAGCTTGGTCCAAAAAACACAAGTGGATAAACAAAGACAGTAACGCAGGATATGTGGCTAGTTCCACAGATGGAGGGTCACCATCCCTGGAAGATTATTCATGCTTGGGTGAGAATCAAAACCCAGTGGAGACACTGTTAAAATGCGGGAGGTGCTCAAGGCCTGTGAACCGTCTTCAATAAAACATACAGACACTTGCTCAAGGCGGATCAATGAGCAGGCACCGTGGAGGTCCTTGGAGGGCTAGGTAAAAAGCAGGTCTCAAGGAAATGGCTCTTAAGAGGTCTCCTATGAGGGGATGCCAAAAGGTGCCAGGAGCGCTGAAGACAGCTGGTTCTAGCCCTTTAAAACTCAAAACAGGAGCAAAGCCTGACCTCTCCCTGGTAAGTTATCCATGTTTGCAGATGTGGCCTTTACATCTTCAAAGCCCCAAGCAAAGTCTGTCACCTTATGGCCAGGAGATGTCACCAAAAAGAGTCATGGTTTTGTTTTCTTTTTTTTAGTAGATTCTGAGATTCACACATTGTACAAAGGCTTCTGACTTTCTGGGACTGTTTGAGCCAAAAAAAAAAAGGAGCCTAACTCTTCAGATGTCTGGGTCAGTGGTTCTCAAGCTTATGTCTGCAGAAGGATGCCCTGGGAGCTTGATAAAATGTCAGCATTGGGCCCCACCCTACAGAGCTGGTAAATGTAGGTCTAGGACAGACCCTAGTTTACACACATCCAATGCCATCCTGAGGCTGGAAGATAAAAGGACTTGGCTTAGAAAACTGTTGGCCTATCCCTTTCTCTTCTACCAAAATATCCTTTTCCTTACTGATAAAATGTGGTTGTTTGGGGAGAGGTGAGAAAGAGAAATAAGACATGAAAATTGCCCAAAATATCCTGAGATTGTCTCTCATTTTGAATCCTGATTGCAGAAAGTCTGTGTTTATGCTCTTCTCCATTTCTTACATTCAGACACTTCTTGACCCAGTACATAGCTGGCTACATGGCATTAAGATGTGGAGACATGACTGGTCTGCCTACCCAAAGTTCTCGTTCCAAACAACGTGCCTAGAGCTGCATTTCCTTCATCAAGTCATGGCACTCCCCCTAAGAGGACAAGAAGGTGCATTGGCCATACCTTGTAGCTGGCAGAGACTCTGAAGAGAGCAACAGACGGTGTGATCCAGAAAAAAACAAATTGGGAAGTGTGTTGCTGTGTCCCTACTTTAATGAGATGAATCAGTCTGGTTCCTCTTCTTACCTAGGGAGTTAGCTTGTATTTCTTTTATTTGACCAAGAGCAGGGAGTAGAAGGAGAAGAAACGTGGGCATTGGGAGCCCTGCCATGGCATCCTGAGTAGCTGTGAGTCCTCAGTGAGGGCACCTTTCTTCCTTTCCTCTGAAGAATCAGATGGTGGTCTGAAAAACTTCTGAAGGCCCCTCCTGCTCCACGTAGCCAAGGCTCCATGAACCGAAGAGGGGTCATGGTTAGCTTTCACCACAGAGATTAAAACCAAGCGTGCCCTGGGGTGTGTAGGTGGCTCAGTCGGTGAAGTGTGGACTTTGGCTCAGGTCATGATCTCATGGTTCATGAATCTGAGCCCCAGATGGGGCTGTCTGCTGTCAGCACAGAGGCCACTTCAGATCCGTTCTCCACCCCTCTCTCTGCCCCTCCTCCTCCCTCTCTCTCTCTCTCTCAAAAATAAATAAACATTAAAAAACAACAACAACAAAGTCATTCTCTCCAGGCTGTGGGGAAACATGGCAACTGGGGTCATGGTACACAAGTGATAAGATTATGGTGTGAGGACACGCAGCATCAGGAGACAGGGCACAGGAAGAAGGGGGAATGTGTAAACCAAGGTTTCTCAACCTCAGCACTATGGACATTTTGGCCCTAATAATTCTTTGTCGTGGGTCTGTCTTGTGCACTTTAGGATATTTAGAAGTATCCCTGGCCTCTATCCACTAGATACCAGTAGTATCCCTCCTCCCTCACTCCTAATGTGACAATTAAAACCATCTCCAAGGCATTCCTGAATGTCCCCTTGACAGCAAAATTGCTTCTGGTTGACAACTACTACTTTAAATGAAACTGAACACTATGGCTTTCTCCAGCTTTAACCTCTTTTTTAAAAAATTTTTTATAGTTTATTTATTTTTGAGACAGAGAGAAACAGAGCATGAGCGGGAGAGGGGCAGAAAGAGAGGGCGACACAGAAGCTGAAACAGGCTCCAGGCTTTGAGCTGCCAGCACAGAACCTGATACAGGGCTCAAACCCACGAACTGTGAGATCACGACCTGAGCCGAAGTTGGATGCTTAACCGACCGAGCCATTTACACACCCCTAGCCTCTTAATAATTATTCCACATACTCAAGATTTTCACCACTGTACCCTGAAACTATCATTGCTTGGGTATTTGTCTTGTCAGCAATGTAAATCTGAAAGGTAAAAACCACCCATTCCCAATTCAAGCCTCTAGCAAATTAAGATATATATAAATAAAGGGAAATGGCAGTGCGTGAAGGGGCAAAACCCACTGAAGGAAGAGAAATGGAGGGTAAGAAAATGTAGAAGACAGGGCAGCATCTGGGATTACTGAGAGTCAGTCTGGGTTCAAGGAATGATGGACCCTTGAAAGTGAGGGAGAGACTAAGGGTGAGAGAGAAGGAAACTGGANCACTACTGGAGGCATGAAGTCGCCCTGGCCCTGCCCTTGAGAAGGTTAAGTCTATCTGGTCAAGCTCACGAAGGGTAAAACAGTCCATGACTGCCCCTCTGGGAGGAAACACTCTGAGACTCTCAGTTCGTGCTGCTCAGAGGATGAAACAGGATAATCAGGAAAGAAAAGCAGCCCCCAGCACACTCTTACCATCTTCAGTTGGCTTGAAAACAGCAATAGGCATAAAAGCCTCATATAACGCTCCAGAAAAACGCCAGCCACCCCTTCCCTAAAAGAATGAAGCTCTGATTCACAACACTGATTTTCAGGGAGACCCTCTTACTGTCAAGTCAGCTGAATTTCTGTGAATTTTAGATGCCCAAGGGTTGGGTTGCTGTTTTGAATTAATTCCTCTTGCCAAGGGATATAAAAAAGGGTTCCTGAAGGAAGCGTGCAAAACCAGCTCATTACTGTGCAATCCATTCCCCCGCCACCTCACAGAAGATTCAGGCGGAAAAGCTTTGTTGCCACCGTCTGATAACAGAGGTGGTGGCCTGAATACTAACCAGAAAGCCGCAGAGAAGGAAATGTTTTTCGAGAAAATGTGTCTCTTCTGCAGATAGGAAAACAACAAGACAGAAGGAAAAAAAGAAACCCCACAGGTCTCCCTTCACAAATCTCAAGTGGGCAAAACTGCCAGTGTCTTGGGAAGGACTGGGAAGGTTAGGTCTGGGGGTCTGGTTTTGCATGCTCACATAACAGTGCAGTTGATTTGCTTAAATGAGCACAAACAAAGGAATAAATTTGTTTGAAAGGGCAGGCTTCATTATACTCTAATTAATGTAAATCTCACCCACAGAGAGGAACCAAAATAAATAGCTACAGTAATTAAAGTTTAGGGGTTGTGTTTTGTTTAGGGGGGTTGGGCAGGCATTTCAGGGATGCCTAAAAAGGATTCAGATTTGATGGAGTTTCAAAAGTGGGGTGTTGGTCGATAATTTTGCAGAAGAAAGAGCTACCTAAAACAGTCTGTGGGTGCCCCTGACCCAGGAGAGTAGAATTCTTAATCTCCAAGAAAGGAATATACCATGTCCCCACAAGGGGATGTTGGAAAACAAAGAGACCAGTGCTAAGTATCAGAGCTCCTGAAAACGTTAAAGAAAAAGGCCTAAAACAGCAAGGGGGAAGAAAATGAAGTCATTAAGGCATTGTCATTTTGTAATAAGCAGACCAACAGAGCTGAAAGATCAAAGTTGAATTTAGAGCTCACCAGGCAAGGGGAACTCATGTCATGCCAAAGTGAGTTCACTGAGTCTCTTCAGGTCCCCCCAAGGAGAAGGGTCAGGAGTGGGGTTTGTGTCAAATAAGGCAGGAGTCTGAAAGGCATTTTGTGATTGGTTAAGGGGGTGATTTTAGCTCTCTTTGGGGACTGGCTGTTGCCTGATTTATGTCACAAAAGCCCAAGCAGCCTTCTCCAAGAGGTCTAAGGTGTGTCTAATTTAGGGTCATGTAGCGGCCACCTGAATAATAAAATCCCAAGCAATGGCTAGAAATTTCCAAGTTGTACTTTTCAAGTTGCCTAATGACCAGAGTGTCAGTGAGGCAAGTTCAGGGAACACATACATTTTGTTGAGTGGCAAAATGATTAATGCCACACTTGCTTCCATCGGTGACATAACCACACTGCCTGGTGGGGGAGCCAAACATGCACAGATCTCAGATGAGGAAGAATCAGCAAGTGCAGAAGCCCAAGAACTGAACTTGAGCTCGGTGTGTGTGTCAAACAGCAAGAAGGCCAGTGTAGCTAAAGCAAAGTGAGAGAAGAGGAGGTGGTCCAGATCAGCCCAGGACATGGTAGGCAAGACACAGACCTGTGCTCCAAATGAGACAGAATCCGCTGAAGAATTATGAGCAGGGATGTGACACGATCTGATTTACAACTTTTAAAAGGTTACCCTGTCTGATGTGTGAAGATTAGCTAGGCCGGTAAAAGTGGAAGCAAAAACCCAGGAGGTGACGGTGGCTCGGACTAGAGGGGGACAAGACATAGGGGTCAGATCTGTGGTCTGTTTGGAAGGTGGAGCTGACGAGATCTGATGAGGGATACAAGGAAGAAAGAAAGGAAATTAACATGGTTTCTGGACTTTCAGCCAGAGCACCTTCTTAAATTCATGAGAAAAATGGACCCAGGAAAAGTAAAGGACTTAGGGGATAATTAGAAATTCAGATTTGGACACGTTAAGTTGGAGGTGCTGATGAGACATCCGTGTGTGTGTGTGTGTGTGTGTGTGTGTGTGTGTGTGTGTAGAGAGAGAGTGACAGCTGGATACATGAATTTGGAGCATGAATGGAAGGTAGAGGTATAGCTTGAGATCATTAGTATACAGATGTTCTTTAAAGTCATAGGACTGGCTGAAGTCGTTTAGAGGGTAAGTAGGTACAGGGCAGAAAGAGAAGGAGAGGGGAGGCGGAGAGGAGAGGACAGGAAACAGCAGAGGCCTGAGCCACCACAATACATAGAGATCACCGTGTGGCGGCTTGTTTACATGGAAAATCTTCCAGCCTATTTCTAGGTCAGTGGTAGAGTGGAGAGAATGTATGACACACAAAGAAAGGGAAATCAGTGAAGGAACAACTTGCTCGGGTAGTTGAGAGGGGAGGAAAGTGCACAAGGGGAACAGGCCGACCCTAGAGAGGGGTGGGAACAGACCCTCAGTGGTGACAGGAGGGACAGAAACCATGAGGTCAGAGGTGCCTACAAGCACGTTGGTCGAGTTAGTGGTGGTTGAATGAGGCAGTCCGTTTCTGGAGACTTCTGTTTTCTCAATGAATTAAGAAACAAGGTCATGAAGAAGCACGAGATTTGAGAGGAAGCAGTACTGCAGTTTCTGAGGCAAGAAGAGTAGGTCTGAGGAGGTTGTCTCAAAGACTGGGAGAGCAACGTGACCAGAGAAATATCACAGGGTGGCAGAGTGAGGAGGTGAGAGCTACAGTCATCAATCTGAAATGAGGCTGGCAGCAGGGTTGTGTGTTTTTCTCCAGCGATGTTCAGCTCCTCGAGGTAAAATGGGCAGAGATCTGAGTTCGCCCCGGGTCAGGAGGATCAAGTAACGTAGAAGACAGAGGTCTGAGTAGATCTTGGATGTCAAAGTTGCAGGAGAGCAATCACCACAGTAGTTGTGGGGAGGGAGAGAAGGAGGGTGGGAGAGAGCTGCAGGCAAAGCAGCAGTTCAGTGGTGCTGAGCGGTTTGCTCCACACCCTTACCGCTGACGGATATTGGGCCAAGTCTGCAGACATTTTTGGTTGTCACCACCAGGAGCAGGGATAGCGCTAATGCCTTCTAGTGAGAGGTCAGAGGTGCTCCTAAACATCCCACAGGGCACAGGACAGCCCCACAACAAAGAATGTCCTGGCCCAAAGTGTCAACAGTGTGGAGGCTGAGAAACCCTGAGTTAGATCCAGAAAGTAAGGGGAATCTTCACAGGGCAAGGAGGTGTTGCAGCAGGTGAAGGAGAAAGGCTTGGTTGGGAAGTTAGGTGGAAGCAGGAGATCAACAAAGATTTAAGGGGTAAAGGGCTGGGCAATCAGAGTAACTGGGAAAGACTGGCCACTCGGTGGTGACTGGGGGATGCCAGGAATCGTGAATTTGGTTCCGAGGAGGAGATCGAAAAGCAGTCCTATCTCCATCCCTCGTTGGAAAGTTGTGGATGGAGGTTAGAAGCGCAGGCCGGGAGGTGGAGGGAGCAGCCCAGTGCACTGGCCGAGGGCTGCTCTTCCGTCCTGCTGGCAGTCCCCTGGCAGCCAGGGGACAGGCGCTCTTAACAGGAGTGTCACCTAAATTTCAAATATAATCCAGGAAAGGAAGATAGAGATTTATTGTAAAGTATCAAGATAGATGTCTATAAATGGGCAAAAACTCAAAAGTCATAAAATCCTGTATTAAAAGGTCACATTTTGAAAATGATGGCAACTGAATATGTGCGGTGTGATGAAAAAATTTGTGAAGTGTTACTGTGCCAGATGAACGTCCTTAAATGTGTCGTTTACATTTTGACAGTTTCAAATGTTCCCTTTTTATTCCCTCCTTTGGGCCAGGACACTACAAATTCAGGGGACCTTGTGGCTCTTGATGTTGAAAGACAGTCCCTTCTATTTCCATGGAGTTACCAAGTTGAAGAACAAGCTACAGATTTCTCAGAAATGGTTTTCTTTCCCCAAAACAGATGAATGATTTCACGGAGAGTTTTTTAATAAAAATAATGTTAATGAAAACCCACTCTGCACCAAGAATTGTGACCTAGCTATTTCATTACAGTTGATGTTTCATTCTCTCAGGACAAATCAAAAGGTCCAACAGTTTAAGACGATTATTCCAATTCAGTTGTAATGTTTTAAATTTCAGAAGGATTTCATACACTGTCCATAAAGGAAATTTCGCGTTTTAAGGTGTGCCACTTCAAATTAAAAATCCATCTGTAATTTAGGCCATCAGAAAGGATTTCGATGTCAGGCAGTCAATAGTCGAAACACTGCTGACAGTCTGGGATTATTTTATCTCCGGTACCAACTTATTAAATCACACATCGTAAATCCAGATTGCCCAGAGATATCTTCATGATAAGCAAATGACCAAATGGCATTACTATAGCTGTCTGCCTGTCTAAAAACTCCACACTGGTGATTTTTAAGCAGTCCTCTCAGCTTCCTTCTTTCTCACCTTGTTAGGACGTAGCCTTGGTCTCAAGGGAAGCTGAGGTGGACCGTGTGGATAGATGCACACAAATTCAGCAGTACTACTGGGACAACATCCTACCCCTGATAATGAATGGAAGGGAGACAGGTGAAATCTCACTTAAAAATATCATTGCACTGAGTGTTATGTGGAAACTAATTTGACAATAAACTATTTGTAAAAAAAAAAATATATCATTGAAATGTCAGTAAGGTGTTTGGCTCTGTGTGAATGACAGTGGGTCTGTAAAAAACTGTTTCTGAGTAAGTCTATTATTAAGGTTGTTCGTAAATGCTGGTGTAGGAAACCTCTCACTGGGACTATCCAAAAAAAGTACTGGCTGTAAGTGAAGTCGTATCCAGTGCCACTGCTTCCACCCAATACGTAAGTCAAGACGGAAAGGGGATGGAGGTAGGCGAGTTTAAAAGGAATAAAATCATTTATTCCTTTAGCGAGGGAAAAAGGAAAGGGTGTGGCAGGGAAGGAGAAAATCACTCTCTCCATCTAACACACCTCACGTAAAATTTGTTTCCTCTTCTATTTTTCTACACTGTGGAAACAGAAACAAGAAGGACCCAAGGTGGGAGGAGGGAGACAGTAGGGACTGGGGAGCAGAGAGAGAGAGAGAGAGAGGTGTGGGAGAGAGGAAGGAGCCTGAGAGGAGATGCTGTGTCATTCTCTCCCCTCCAGCCCCCAAAGGGCTCTTTCCCTGGCAGCTGATGGAGACTGGGGCTGAGAGAGAGGAGACAGTCTTGTTGTGAATGAAGAAGCTAAGAGGACTTTAAATCAAAGCAAAGTCACAGAACAGTAAAGGCAGGAGGAGCTCGGGGAGTTCAGCACCACAGCAAGCATATGAGAAAAAGAAGCCAAAGGTTTCCGTTTCTAAAGATACTGAAGTTAAAGGAGAGGAATAACGGACATTAGCATTGTTATCACATGATGAACAGAGGAAGCATTTAACTCAGGCTGGTTAACTTCACAAGCTGCAATTAAACAGCTTTTAAAATGTTGTGTGTTTTACACTACAGGTTTAATAAACAGATGGGCATCTGATAGTTATAGTGTAGAAAATGTAGTTATTCATGGGGGGGGGGGCAGATTTAGCCATAAATTACTATTCAAGCTTCAGAAAACCTGTTGTCTCAGCCACATGGAAACATGAAGGAGGCAATGATACCTGCTTGGCATTCAAATGTAAGTATTCATGGAAAGGATCAATAAATGAATTATTAAAAGGTAAAGTGAGGCGTATTAAGAAGTTTAAGAGTTTATCTGAGCAACAATCCATTCAAATAAGGCAGCATCTAACCTAGCAGAGAGAAAGGAGCTCTGAGGAGCCGTATAAAAGACTTTTATAGGCAGTAGGGAGCCAAAAGAAGGAAATTATACTAGGTGAAAAACCAGGCTGATTTTTGCAAAGTCACTTTCCTTCAGGGAATGGCATGGTGCTATCAGGCAGATTACCTAACTATTGCTGACCAGGCGACTTCTGATTCACTAATTTGAGATTCCATTTCTGGGAGAGCTGAAATTGTAATGAAGTTAAAATCTCAGTTAGGTGACGTAGGGCTTAGCATAAGCAGCTCCATTTTGGGCCTGCTGTCTTGTTTTTTAACAAAATGAATGGCTGTGTGCAGAAATGAATGAATGAATGTGAGCAAGCTAGTCACAGAATCCCTAAATTTTCAGGGAAAGTGTGTTAAGGTTGAGAAAGCACACTGCTGAAGAGAAAATAAAAGTTACAAACTAACAGAAAATGCCTCCTCCCATGGTCCAGAGCATCAATCAGCTTTTAATGACAGAGTGCGTGCATATTTATATTGAACTGAACACATGCATTTGACAGCTTAATTCACCGTGTTTTCTCCTCACTACTTTGTTTCTTCAGAAATCTGCTTAGCAAGAATTAAATGCCCAAATGTATGCAATGCAGCATTTCTGATGTTAAGCGACAATGAAAAACCTCTGTGGCATAGTATGATAGGCATTTCCTCCTAGGAAAGCTTTCCAGGAGGCAAAACTTGCATGCCATTTGGGGTGCTTAAGACGGAGTGATTTGCCCTCCATTAAACATGCTTTGCAGTTAATCCTCTCAAAAGTGTGTTTGTAAGCCAACCAAAGAGCTTTGTGCATTAAGAGATTTCGTCAATGACCATGTTTTAATGACCATCAGATCACCAGGCAACAGAGTTCTTTTACCTGCAATTCCCGACTTCCTGCCCCCCAAAAGGCCCCGCATTCAATACACAGGCACTGGAAGATGGGCTGGGGAACCAAGCCAGAGGAGAGAGTGTGAATCCAAAGTACATCAGAGTCTTAAAAACTGGCAAGCCTACTTCCTAAGTAGAAACATCCTTTAGCAGGGGCCATCTGTCTCATATTCCATGTTGAGTCTTTTACCTGTTCTTTTACGTGACAAAATATGGCACAGCAAGAACTTGCTACCCAAAGGACATGTCTTCAAGAATAAGTTAATGGCTCTATCTAAAAAGCACTCAGAGTACTGACTATGACTCTGGGGAACACGCAGGCCTGGCCTTACCATACCCTTCCAACCGGACTTAGCACCTCCCTCACCACATGGACCCCACCTCCCCCATTATAAAATCTTCTCGGTCTCCTCTTGCATCATTTTGTAAGGGTTTTTTTGTTTTGTTTTCTTTTGGTTAAATAGTCAAAAATCTTGAGGCAAGTGGCTTTTGGATTTGAACCCAACCCCTTCACTTTCTGGCAATGTAATCTTGGTAGAAATAACTTGAACCTTTCTATGGCTCAGTTTCTTCATCTGCAAAATGGGATAGAACTAGTACCTCTTTCACGGGGTTGTGAGACACAGGGTAATGCATGTAAAATGTTTAGCAGAGAGGCATACAATACACACTCACTGGGTGTTCACTGAAACTAATGGCNGGTTTGGTTTGGTTTTTATCACTCATCCTCCAAGTCCCACCCCTAGAGATTGTGACTGAATTGATCTAAGTGGGACCAGGGCATTAGGATGCTTTTTAAGGGGCGGCTGGGTGGCTCAGTCAGTTAAGTGTCTGACTCTTGATTTCAGCTCAGATCATGATCTCACAGTTGATGAGTTCATGCCGTGCAGTGAACTCTGCACTGGAAGTATAGAGCCTTCTTGGGATTCTCTCTCTCCCCCTCTTTCTCTGCCCCTTCCACACTTTGAAGTGAGCTCTCTCTCTCAAAATAAATAAGCTTTTTTTTTTTTTTTTTCAAAAAAAGGATGCTTTTCAAGCTCTCCCAGTGATCCCAATGTGTACCCAGAGTTTAAAACAGCTGACGTACCACAACCGACCTCATTTTACAGATAACAAGACTGAGGTTCGAAAAACTCAATTGACCTCCTCAAGGTCACATGGCTGTTTAGTATTGTCAAAGAGAAAACAGCATGGACAGTGATTAAAGGGGTAAAAACAGATTTTTATTCAGGACTATTGCTGTAGGGGAAAGAGACCTCAGTATAGAACCGGGCTTAGCTCTGAATACAGCATGGGCCAGTGGAAATCTATAGTCAAGGAGCAGGGTGGGAGTCAATGGAGAGAAAATTACTATGAGGAAACATCAGAGGTAAGGAGGGTTTGGGCTCAACCAACCTAACAGGATTCTGTGCTGAAGACAGGCCAGGGTGATCAAGGATCACCTGGGGGATGGTGGGGAATGAGGAGCCTGGTTAGATATCAAGGGGGATCAGATTATGGAAGATGGGGTGCTCTTGCTAAACCAACCTAGCAGGGCTTTTGCTAACAGGAGATTTTACAAGGAAGTGCCCAGATGGGCCTAGGAAAAGATTCAGGAGACTGGCTGGCTAAAGTTCTGTCAAGCAAAGAAATCTCTGTCAGCATGTCTAAGCCTCAACCCCAATATTGGTATTCCTGCCCCTTGTTTATAACCCTAAAGTGTTTCCTCAGTAAAGTTCTACCTGACAAGACTTTACTTATCTTCTCAAGTGTGTATTTTTCACATACAAGGAGGCTTTAGAAAAGAAGACAGATGCCCAGTCCTTCGTTGGTAGGTAGATCCAAGGGGAAGCGTAGGGAACCTAAGAGTTCAGGGATCTAGAACCCAAAGAGAATTTTGGGGTCCTGGTCAGGGAAGCACAAGTCCTTTGGCTGTTTCCACCAAAGGCATGCATGACCAGGGACAGTACTGCTGCGGGCTTCCCTCTCTGCTGGTTACTGCAGAGAGTTAGAGAACAGACAGAAAACAGAGCCAGTTTGATATATAGGCCATGGCTTTGCCAACTCCTATCTCTCTTCATTCTGGATTACAGAGATCTACATGAGAAATCCAAAATCTGAAACAGTATTAATTCATTTATACAGTAGCCTTGTCTCAGCACAGGCCCATTCCGACCTCCAGGCCCTGATTATGCTGCTGCATTCTCCACAGTGCTCTCTCTCTTCTCTTCCTTCCTCTCTCTGCAAAGTTCTACTCATTAACTGAGTTCTGCCTTTGTCTGAACTAGCTCCACCTTCAAAGATTTCTCTTCATATAGTCAACATCACACATTCAATATTTAATCTGATTTAGAAACTCAATTATGAGCTCCTAAGGCCAAGGAAGTGCAGGAACATTGTTCTGTATCTAATACAATACTAGAATATAGCTGAGTATGTATCAGATTCTTGATAAACAACTCTGGTTTGGTTTGAGGCCTATTACTTCTTAAACCAGTGGAGATGGGTTGGATAGTGAAGGAAAAAATACTATGGATAAGCTAGGGATAAAAAACTAATAAGCAGGTAAATATAAGAATAGCCTGAGGAGGAACTAATATAACAAGGAGGAAACAAGCTTGTAAAGCATCAAAACCTCTACTTAAGAGAGTGAAAGTGGGCCTCCTGAAGATAAGCATGGAAGGGAAGATGACCCCTTAAAAGCTTCGTTCTCAATTCCACAGAAAATTTACAAGGAGACTAGAGGAAATGCTTTCTTTTCTTTGAAATCCAGAGGGAAAGTTTTTGTACCTTCTCTAATAGTTTGGATTATTGTTCAGCAAATATTTTTTCTGCTCCCCCCNACAGTGCTATAAGCAAGGCTTTAAATGTACCTGCATAATTAGACTTGGCTCTCTCATCTCAAAATTCATTCATGAGAAAACCACAGTAGGCAGTGTTTCTTTATCCTGGGGATCCGTAACACTGATATACTGAGCACACCTGAACCCAGCCTAAACCTTGGAGCCAAGTCCAGCCAACCTACAGGTTGAAGGACAGCCATGCAGCCTGAACCACTCAAACCACAAGCAACTTATATATATAGATCTGTGAACAACAGAATAGATGCTTGTTATAAGCCCTTGGGTTGGGGGGCTGTTTGTTAGGCAGCATTACTGTGGCAGCAGCTGGTTAATACAGATTACATAGTCTGAGAGGAAACATTAGGTTGAATGTGTTGAAAAGCAATAACCTGGATAAATTCATTATCTGAGTCTCACACACCTGGTTTTATAGCTTACATGACTCATGGTCCTTTAAGTTTGACACAGCTGGAAACAAAAGGACTATGAGGGAGAAAATATTCCCCTGCTCACATAAGCATCTTCTGTAATAGTGAGTTTTGGAGGCAGAGACATAATAAGCTGGGGGAGGTGGTACAGTAGGAGAAGATGCAGAGAGCCTAAATCTCTATTTGCATAACACTTGAGAAATGTCAACTCCTTTCCATGTCAAAGATGGGAGGTAGCCACGGACAATTAGGAGGGAGATCTGAGAAAGCCCTTATGCTGCTCTTTGGTTTCATGTTTTTCCCTCCATATAAACCCATGGAGGGAGGGAAGGTAAGCATTTGGAGGTTTGAACAAGACTGATCCTAGTCTTGTTTGAACAAGTCTAATCCTAGAACAAGGTACTAAACAAACAATATTCTATTTTCAGGTTTGAAAAAAGCTGAGGGTGTCTGAGTGGCTCAGTCAGTTAAGTGTCCAACTTTGGCTCAGGTCATGATCTCACAGTTTATAAGTTCGAGCCCTGGATCGGGCCCTGTGCTGAGAGCTCAGAGCCTGCTTGGGATTCTTTCTCCCTCTCTCTCTCTGCCTCTTCCCTTGGTTGCACGCTCTCTCTCTCAAAATACATAAATAAACTTAAAAAAGAAAAGAAAAGAAAAAAGCTGAAATTCACAGGGAAAGCAAGAGGGAAAGAAAANTTAAGTTGTAATAAGACTGTGCCATTGGTTGAATGATTTCAAGTTGTATATTTCTTATAGATAAACAGTTTATCACTACACTTATTATAAATGGGATAATAGTTATTCAAACTGAAAATGTGGTAATTGCAGGATGAGTTTTATGGTGTCTGAAAACAATCTCTGAGATGTCAGGAAACTTAATAAAAAGTTTTTGAAGAATCCCCAAGACTTCTTGGCAGAAAATATGAATTTGGGAGTAAGAATCTTCTCTGGAAGAACCATCATTACAGAACAGAAAAGTAGACCCATGTTAATGAAATATCGACAAGTTGGCAGCTAAGAGATCTTGTCCTTAGGTGTTCATGTTTTAAATCTTCACCTGGGAGCAAACTAAACTGGGCAAAACAAAGTCATGCCTTTTGTTTTCTATTAGAATTCTGGGAATTGAACTGTTTCCACATGTCTTTGGGGGCCATGTTTTCTCTTGTTTCTATTCTCTCCCAAGGCATCATCTAGGTTTTGATTTAATGTCTATTCAAACTTTCACTTTTATAAAATCAAATTCTTTGCTTCTCAAATACCTGGAATTTTAAAAATCTTGGGGTGCCTGGGTGGCTCAGTTGGTTAAGTGTCTGACTTCAGCTCAAGTCAAGATTTCATGGTTCATGAGTTTGAGCCCCACATCAGGCTCATGCTGACACCTCAGAGCCCGGAACCTGCTTCAGATTCTGTGTCTCCCTTTCTCCCTGCCCCTTCCTTGTTCACACTGTTCCTCTCTCCTCCCCCCCTCTCTCTCTCTCAAAATAAATAAATAAATAAATAAACATTAAAAAAAATTTATGTCATACATAGGGCACTTGGGTGGCTCAGTCAATTGAGTATCCGATTTTGGCTCAGGTTACCATCTTGTGATTCATGAGTTCCAGCCCCACATCTGGCTCACTGCTGTCAATGCAGAGCCTGCTTCAGATCCTCTGTACCCATCTCTGGCCCTCCCCAACTTGCACTTTCCCAAAAACAAAACAAAACAAAAAGCAAACCAAAAAAAAACTTATATAAAGGTCTTCTAAGGTCTTCTTCCTTTTGCTGATTAAATCCTAAGCTTAATTTGGTCCTAAATAAATTGCACTCATTGTGATAGGTATTTTAGTTATCAACTGATGCATAACAAACTTTCCCAAAATGTAATGGCTCAATACAAAATTTTTATTTTACTCATGACTTTTTAGGAATTCAGGAAAGGCTTGAGAGGGCAGCTCATTCTGATCCACATGATATCTATAAGAGAGGAGGGGTGGAGGCTCCCTTCCAAGACCTCTTGAGGCACATGTCTGAAGCTTCATGGTATCCATCTGTCTATCTGTCTGTTTCTCTCTCTCTTTTCATACATATTGCCCCAAGGCTTCCCATGTGGCCTGTGCTTCTCACAGCACGGCAGTCTAAGGGTTGACCAGACTTCTTATTTGGCAGCTCAAGTCTCTAAGGATGTTCCAAGGGACAGGATGTGGCACTTGCCAGCCTCATCTAGCGTAAGCCCAGAAACTACCACAGCATCATTTCCATGGTACTCCTTTAGTCAAATCAGTCACAGAGTACGTCTATATTCAAGGAGAGGGGACAGAGAGCTTACTTCTAGATAGAAAAAGTATCAACTAATTTGTGACCATATTTAACTTGTCATAATTGGGTTATAATCCATTCCATTTCTAAAAATTTGCCACCTTTAAAAGTTTCACTCAGAAATAAAAAATCTTCCAAATACCGTATGATCTCATTTAGCTATGGGATCTAAAAATGACCAAGTCACAGAAGCAGTGAGTGAGTGGCACTTGCCAGGGGCTTGGGGATAGGGGGAAATGGGAGATGTTGCTTAAAGGCCACACTTCTTGTTATTAGATAAATAAGATCTGGAGATGTAATGTGCAGCATGGTGACTATAATTAATAATATTGTATTGGATACTTGAAATTTGCTAAGAGACTAGATCTTAAATGGTCTTACCACACACACACACACACACACACACACACAGTAACTATATGAGGTGATGGATGTGTTAATTAGCTTGATTGTGGTAATCATTTCACAATGTACAGGTATATCAAATTAGCACACTGTACACCTTAATTATATGCAATTCTTGTCAACTGTAAAAAGAAAGTATATTACAAATTAAATTTTTTAATTTTTAAAAGAAATTAAGTNCCAGATCTGCCCCAGTCACATGGCAATGTCTTCCCCTTGGGTATCTCAAAATCCTCTTCTAACATTACAACAGCTCAGACAGGACACAAATTATAACCATTTGGAATATGAAACAGTATGACATGTGAACTCATCTTAAGAAGTTATGAAACCCACGTGGTAGTTGTCTAGTTCTGCTTCTACTGGGACAGCACGACAGCGTGCTTCGAAACACAGGTGCTGGAGGTGAACCATTTGAGTTTGGATCCAAGCTCTGCCATTTTCTTCCTGTGTGACTTTAAAATAGCTAAAAAACTTCTCCATGCCCAGTGTCCTATCTATAAATGTGTGTGTGTGCATACATATATGAAATAGGGATGTGATGGGAATTTAAACAGATAGTGCATGTAAAAAAACTTAGTGTGTGGCCTATATTAAGGGTTTCATTTAGTTGAAGCCAAGGTCAGGTAAAAGGGAAGCCACAAGTCCCCTATCCTCCCATTATCCCATAGAGGTACATGCTGAGACTTAGATGTTCTGCTGGTCATGTGGCAAAAGTTTGCGTCCACCTCAGGCAATGGTTCTCAACTGGGGGTCATTTAGCAGTGTCTGGAGACAGTTTTGATGGTTAAAACTGTGGGGGTACATCTAGTGGGTAGACACCAGAGATGCTGCCAAACATCCCACAATGGACTGGTCAGCCCCCAACAAGAAAACATTCCTGGGTCCATAATGTCATTAAAGCTGAGGTGGAGAAACCCTGTGCCAGCGGGACTCGTCCAATATGGTGATGTCTCTACAAGTAGATTTAGAATTTCAACAGATCTGCTCTGCTACCCTTGCATTCTGCAGCAGAATGGGCTTTGCTTTGGGGGATAAGTCATATCAGAAGGTGACAAAATGCCCAAGATAAGACTCTTGTGCAATGGCTTTCATATGGGCAGTTTATTTTGGAATGTGGCCCCGAGAAACAGGAACGGGGTCCAGGGAAGAGTGGAACAGGGAAGATGGAAAGCCAATCTAAGGGCACATTATTAAGCTGTCACTGCTGTGAACAGTTGGAGCTCAATGTTTCTGGAGATCCCCTGGGGAGCCATGTAGAATGCATCTCAGAATTGTCTGCCCTAGGGACGAATATTTATCTATTGACTGCCATTCCCCAGCAGTCAAGGATTTCTTATGGGGGTTAACTTCCTTCAGGTCTGTACATACCCGCAGAACACAGAGGCTGCAGGGAAGCCTGGAGTCAGCTCATTAGTTAAGGTAGGTGTTATCAGGCTCCACCTGCATATAGCTGGTTGCCACCACAGCAATATATATGGGCCAAGACAATATGAGGCTGGGCACAAGATATGTCTGATACACTGAGTTTAGTGATTTATTTTGCAGTAGGAGGTCCTCTGTTAAACTCTCCCTACTGCCCACCCTTCAGCTTTACGGAAACAAGCAATCAAGCCTCTGGCAATGTTTCTAGCTAAGGGTGAGGTACTAGCCTGGAAGGAGCCTGATTTTCTTTCCTTGTAATGTTCCATTTCTCTCTGTACTGATTTGTTTTCCAAACAACTCCTACGTGGTATGCTTAGACTGACCCAGCTGCCCAGAGAGCATCCTGGGGTAAGGCCTTCCTCTCCATCCTCTGTCCTTAGGGCAGAGGTAAGAAGGTGGGCTACTTCAGACCCCTGATACCATCCTTAAACACCCAGGATTCTGCTCTCACAGTGAATCTACCACGCTCCCAGTCCTAGTGGTCTTGAACTGGGTAATGAAGCCACTGGACCATTGGCCATTCCTGGGCTGAGTGGCCTGGCCTGCCTTCTCAGGGGCTGTGGTGACTCAGGATCACCACAGTCATCCAGTGAGTGGCCTTCTGTCATCACGAATGACCTTGTCCCCCAGCCCTCTAGATACCTTGTCTATACCCCCAGGAGGGATATCCTCTACTTCCAGAAGGGCCCACTGGAATGGCCCAATGTCCCTTCCTCCTGGACAACAGAAATACTTCACCTGATGTGCCAGGTGGGTCTATTTGTGGTTATTACCTCTCGAGTTAAAAGACTCAGAACAGGGGCACCTGGGTGGCTCGGTTGCTCAGGCATTTGATTCTTGATTTCGACTCAGGTCATGATTCCAGTGTCCTGGGATACAGCCCCACGTTGGCCTGCACTGAGCATAGAGCCTACTTAAGATTCATTCTCTCACCTTGTGCTCCTCTCAAACTTGTGCTCGCTCTCTCTCTCTCTCTCTTTCTCTCTCTCTCTCTCCCTCTTTGTCCTTCAAATAAAAAATAAATTTTAAAAGTTTTTAAATGTTGAGAACAAACTGAGGGCTGATGGGGGTGGGAGGATGGGGAAGCAGTGTGATGGGCATGGAGGAGGGCACTCGTGGGGATGAGCACTGGGTGTTATATGGAAACCAACTTGACAATAAACTATTTTTAAAAAAGTTATTAAAAACTTGAAACAAATTCCACAATGTAACACCATACAGAGAAAATGGAAACTTACAAGGCCAGGGTCATAAGAGCAGAGAGGACATAAATGTTCCTTGCTCTCATTAGCTACATGGAGAGGCGTCCCAGAGCCAGGGCATGGGTTTGCGTTCCAGGAAGAAGACTGTGGCTCTTTCACCCTCAATCTTAGAGTGAATATAAGGGAAAGTGGCCATGTTAGAAAGGCCACAAGCACACTCCTGGGCATCAAACTGTCTAGATTTGAATCCCAGCTGTTTGCAGGAGTTGCCTAGGACCACCAACTGGAAGGAATCTGGGACCTGTGGAGGCCCATAGAAGCCACAGCCACTTTTGTCCAGATATGAGAGCTACTAGTTCCACAGACAGCTGAGTTTGGGAGGAGCCACCGTCTCTGGAAGACATGATGCCAACTAGGCTGAATCAAAAATTACATTTAAGGGGTGCCTCGGTGGCTCAGTCAGCTGAGTGTCCAACCTTGGATCAGGTTATGATCTATCACTTTGTGGGTTTGAGCCCCGCATCAGGCTCTGTGCTGACAGCTCAGAGCCTGGATCCTGCTTCGGATTCTGTGTCTCCATCTCTCTCTGCCCCTCCCTTGCTCACGCTCTGTCTCTCTGTCTCTCTTTCTCAAAAATAAATAAAAACTGTTCTAATTGTATTGCTAGGAATGCCCTCACATGCATGCCCACCATCAATGTCTCCTCCTTACAACATTCTCCTTGTTCTGCACATATACACCAGCTAGAAATGTCAGCTAAGCTGATTACAGAAAGCAATGTGACTCTAAGTAGACAGATAGCCCAAGCAACTAGCCATGTGACCATCTAATCCCTTGAAACATAACAAAAATCCAAAATAAATAGAGTCACCATCGCTGCATTAAAATTCCAAAGCAGTAGATGTACTTGATTGCTAAAATATGACCTAGAAGAGTCAGAATGGGCTAATGCAGACTTTTACTATCAGTCTGGAGAACAATGGAATTACAGTGACAAGCAAAACACTGCCTCTGTCCAGATTATCTAGCTACTACTGTGTCCATTAATTTCCTACCCAGATGACAGCAGGACCCCTAATGTTTGCCTTTCCACTTTCATTCTTCCCCATCAGCTACAGCAGTATCTTCCCAAAAGAAAGTAAAAAAGGAGTGCGTGGTAAGGAAAACACAAACAAAGCTTCATCGGGCCAGACAGACATGTGCCATTATCAGCCCTGACAGCAGCCTTAGAAAAGGAACAGCAAATGCTTTCCTTCAATTCTTTAAAAAAGAGAGAGAGAGAGAGAAATGAAGATAAAATTAGGATGCATAGTGGGGAGACTTCCTCAAATAAAGGAGGTAGTAAAAAAATATGGTCACTGAGTTTGAACACAATTGATTTCCAGTGTGCTTATAACACAGACAAAATAAACAGGAGGAACTGCAAGCAAACAAAACTGCAAATGTCATTTGGTCCTGAGGGGTGCAGCGCCGGAACAGCACAGGGAGAGAACCAGTAATCGCGTTCTCAGCCTGTGGTTAACAAATCAGACAGCAGCACAGGGCTCTCTAGGTCTAGAGGCGGTCTAAAAATAACCACCTCGCCTCCTTATGTAACCCGGAGGCAATCTCATTCAGTTCCTAAATTTAGAGCCCTCGGCAAAGGGCAGTCTGGTGGGGAGGTGGCTGGTGGTGCCAGTTAGCAGAATGACTCATAGAGCTCAGCTAATAAAAATTACATCTCTCTCTCTCTGGAATAATATAGGAAGGGATACAGGTACGGGAAGCATGTTTAAGAGCCCCAAATAAGATAAATAAGCTCTGTTACTGCAATCAGGGAGGGAAAGAATGACTCAAATTACTTTGTAATAGAAACAAAAATCATATTATGTTTATCCGGTAATCTTAGGAGCAGGATTTCTGAAAGCATCCACTTGAAGCCAGAGCTTGCGGACTGTTTACATGTGGGGGTCAGCAACCAGGTGTGTGGTAACAATTTCTCAAGCAAAAACAAGATTTATTGACTTTGAAGTTTTCCATTAAATAGACACATGCTTTCCTTCTCTGACCTTCTTCGCTGTTCATCTTTATCAGTTATAACAGCAAGTTTACAAACAGAAGCACACATGCACATGTATGCACACAGACACAGACACACACACACACACACACACATTACAAAAGCATTTCTCCCTCATAATATACTAGGATGGGTAAGTAGTAAAATCAGCTTTGTTTCTCATCTCTCATCACAAATTATTATCTTCTCTGCTAAAGCTTCCATGTATCCAGCATGCACAACACCAGAAAATTCTAATGGCCAGAACTACCTTGCAGTGATGTATGCCAATAACAAATGCTCACAATGGTTGATGGAATGTCAGAATTTTCTGAAGTATCTTTGGAATTATGATAGACAGCTTTCTGGTTCGAAGAAAATATATGAAGATTCTTTGAGAAGTGTTTATCTGTAGATGAATGACAGGAATTTTCCATGGGCTTCAGGGACTCAAAACCTGGGTTTGAGTCTAGACCCACTGGCTATTCACTTCAGAAGAATTCATTTAAACTTGGCTAAGCCTCAAAAATCTTCACCTCTAGGGCGCACCTGGGTGGCTTAGTCGGTTAAGCATCCAACTTTCGCTTAGGTCATGATCTCGGGGTTCGTGGGTTCGAGCCCTGCGTCGGGCTCTGTGCTGACTGCCAGCTCAGAGCCTGGAGCCTGTTTCAGATTCTGTATCTCCCTCTCTCTCTCTAACCCTCCCCTGCTCATGCTGTCTCTCTCTCTCTCTCCTAGAAATAAATAAAACATTAAAAAAAATTTTTAAAAAAGATTGCTTAAAAAAATCTTCACCTCTAAAATGGGGCTAGGGGTGCCTGGGTGGCTTAGTCGGTTAAGCGTCCGACTTTCCGACTTTCGCTTAGGTCATGATCTCGCGGTTTGTGGGTTCGAGCCCCGCATCGGGCTCTGTGCTGACTGCCAGCTCGGAGCCTGGAGCCTGTTTCAGTCTGTGACTCCCTCTCTCTCTGACCCTCCCCTGCTCACGCTGTCTCTCTCTCCTAGAAATAAATAAAACATTTAAAAAAAAAAAAAAAATAAAATAAAATAAAATGGGGCTAATAATAATATCTTAGTAAAGTGCTGTAAGTATCAAATGCTTTCCATAAAATTGTTTGGGTTTGTTTTTTATGCTCTAAGGCTAGAGCATATCAGTGTAACACTTTCAGTAACTGTTCTAAAGAAATAGAAATATACTTAAATTATGAGTTTTACAGTAACAAAATTGGAAATATATCCACAATGAAAAAAAGGTTTCTCAAATTCATAACTTATACTTTTATTTACACATCCATTCCCAAAGCTAATTATTTATTCAAATATGTGCATCTTCCCTAAGTAGAGCCTGTAGGGAAATGAGATGCTGGAAAAGAAGGAAATATGATAGTAACAGCTAACACTTAGGTTGTCCTTATGTTACACCAAGTGTTTGTTCTGTACTGTTCAAAGTACTTTAAAATATCAACCCATTTAATCCTAACAACTCTCTGAGTGGGTGTTATGATGATCTCAGTTTACAGAGTGGGAAACTGAGGCACCAAGAGGTAAAAGACACTTTCTCAAGGTCTCTTCCCATTGGAGCAGCAGCTGAGGGACTCAAACTCAGAGAGTGTCCCCCTCAAGTCTGGGAGTTAACCATCACACAGCACTTCTGGACCCAGAATCTTCTCCTCCCTACAGTGAGGATGCAGCCTGCTGACCCTGAGTTTCATTCAGGATCTAGCCTTCCCGATGCTTGTTAGAATTTCCTGTTAATGGTATACTTCCACTGCCTGTGCAAGTTCTTCCAGAATGCTCATGTTAGCCAATTACACAACATGCAGCCACAGCACAAAATGAAGCTCTCCCAGGCCAGGAAGACCAAGACTTGTCTGAGAATCAAAACTACCATACGATGCTCTGCTGAGTTCCCCGTTGCTGCTCTCCTTTCTACACCTGCAGCCCCGTGCTTCTGGGAGGTTTCGTACGTCCTTAACTAAACAAATCAGGGATTCGCCATGTGGGGAGTGGATTCGCGCTGTGAGGAGTGGAGGCTTTCCCACCATCCCAGAGCTGATGTGGAGCGCATCACAGTAAAGCTGGCCTGCATTCTGCAAGAGTGCTTCCACCTTCACGACATCTAAAATTCACAAGGAAGGGCCAGTGTGATGACAGTGCTAAGCACACTAGATAATAAAACCAGTCTGGGGACCCAGTTCCCATTCCCGTCAGTAACTAGGGGCTGGAGCTTGATTCCATCATTGAATCTCAGAGCTCCTGTGTCACCATCTGTAAACCATGCTCACTGGGGAAGAAGAATTCCAAAGTAAAATTCCGTCACTCTAAAGACAGATTTAACTTAAAGCAATATAAGAATAGAAATACACACATTAAGAACAATTATCCATAAATAACTGTAATGGACTTTCTGGTTGAGTACGAGGGGATTGCTTGCCTCTAGGGCCTGAGCCTCTTGGAGTTTCTTGCCCAAGAAAAACTCCAAAAAAGGCCTGGATCCTGCAGATGAATAGGACCCTCAAGTCTAAGCAGGAAGTCCATTACAGTCATTTCCTACTTTCAGGTGAGTCCACCAATTCAACAAAGAACATCAGCCAAGTGCAGCCTGCCCAAGCATACAGTACTCTGTCAGCTACCTCTTCTAAAGTTCCAGTCAGAGCCACAGAACCCACCCAGTGAGTGAGCCAGACAGGGAGACGCTGGAGAGCGCTAACGCTTGAGAGACAAATGCAAAGGAGACGTAACTTTGGAAGCACCAGAAACATTGCTATGATCCCTAAATTCAGAAGAAATAATTTGCGAGGGAAGTACAAACACACACACACACACACACACACACAGAATATAGTCACAATTCTCTTGTCTATAATTACCTAACTAGCTAATTCAACCACACAGAAAATAGAAAATTACAAGGCAGAAAAAAAAAAAAAACCAAACCCAACTCTGGGCAACTGAAATAGATAGTACCACGTTCATGTGCAAAGCTCATATACTTGACTCACGGAGAAGAGCCTCGGCTCCTCACTCAATTTATGTGTGCTAACTTTACATGCTGTTCTGACAAACTTAGTTACTTGATTGCCATATTTAAAAAAGAAGAAGAATTGCTGAAAGTCTGAAGAGGAGATTAGTAAAAACAAACACACTCACTGGGGTAATAGACAGGGAGAGTAAAGACACAGCAACTTAAAAAGGGAAACCCAAGTAGTATTCAGTAATGGCAGCCATTTAAAGTAATCAAAACCCCTTGATTGCATCAGCAGGGCCTGAAGACTCAGCACAACTGTTGCTATTCAGGATGATCCTAAATCATACGAAACATTTAGACCATGTTCAGAATTTTCAAGTGAAGGAATGAGAGAAAAAATACATTATTACAAATCTTTATCAAACAATTAAATGTTGACATATACACATTATCCCTAAAAGGGAAAATTTCTTTAACTGGGCCATATTATTTCCTTATAATGCCAATGTATTTATTGGTGATTATCTTTTTTTTTAATTTGAGAGAGAGAGAGAGAGAGAGAAAGTGGGGGAAAGGGGCAGAGAAGAGAGAGAGAATTCCAAGCAGGCTGCACACTCAGCCTGGAGCCGGATATGGGGCTCAATTCCATGACCCTGGGATCATGACCTGAGCCGAACTCAAGAGTTGTATACTTAACTGACTGAACCACCCAGGACCCCCACTGGTGATTATCTTGAACAATCTTTGCAATACGTCATACTAAGAACTTGAAACAATGGCGTGTGCATGAAAACAGTTGGAGAAAACACAGAAATAGTGTTTAGGATTTGCAATACTGTCAAGGTTGAAGAAAAGGCTGAATGAGATGAAGAAGGTCACAGATGATGAGATAGGAGAGGGAAGAACGTCTACAATAGAAGACACATTAGCACGTTAGATACAAAAACCCTGAAGTAATGATAACATTATCCAAGCTCCAAAATCCTTTTTTTTAAATGTTTATTGAGAGAGAGAGAGCATGCATGAGAGGGGTAGGGGCAGAAAGAGAGGAAGAGAAAGAGTCCCAAGCAGGCTCCGCGCTGTCAGCTCCAAACTCCTAATACAAATCTTTATCATATGTGAAGAGATGCTATCTCCAAAATTTAAACCCCTGGACCTGTTTGCTTATGGATTTTTGAGACTGCAGCATTTAAAAGAATGTGAGAAGTCTCTGGAAGACAACAATCTTCCAGTTCCATGTGATTTCAGTGTGAAAATATCCCACATGGGGTGCTTGCTGCTATACTAGCACCTTTAAAGGTAGGTGAGCAACTGAAACAGCCCGAAAAGTTGTGGGGCACAGAACTTGGCTGAACGAATCTTTTTAAACTTCAAGCTGGATGTGAAGCACTGAGCAATATGGTGCTTGTTTTGTGCCACCAGGGCCAGGAAGCTCAACAAATCCTAATATATATACACATTTAGCTGAGTCCACAGTATAAATGCTCTATTTCCTCTTGGAGGTGCAGAATATTGATTTGACTGCTATCCCTGGGCAGAGAGACAGAATTAAGATTTCATCTATTTTTCTTTGTACAGAAATCCTTTCCATCCAATGGAGCATGGAGGAATGACCTCCACAAACAGGAACTGGCATGTTTATCTTTCTTTCTCAGATATTTGTGTTTTCCCATGTGTATGTGTGTGTATACACCACAGCTTCCCCCATGACTACAATGAACTGAAAGAAGTGCGAATAAGGTGATGGCAAATCCCCTTACAGAAATCCCTACTGTCAAACAGCATCTCTTACTGAGTCATTTACTCCTCTAACTGCCTAGAAAATGGCCTCTTCCAGTGAACTAAATGGCATCTCAAGTTGCTTGAGAAATCTAATGCACCTCCTTCTACCAGGCAATCTGTTCTCTTTTCATATGTAGCATTAGGCCTATTATCCTTAATTCCACGCCCACACAGGCTGTTACGGATGCAACAACATCCTCAGATCACAGGTTGGTCAAGCCAAAGTTTCCATCCATCTTTGTGAATCAAATGGGTGGCTAATCTGATCAAACATACCAAAATTAACTTCCAAGCAGTTACAAAACGAAAATCATAGAAATGGCT
>NW_027530995.1:1030303-1034141 GCF_008692635.1 Crocuta crocuta | reverse complement strand
TGTTAGGTAGTTGTCGAGGCATAAGGAGAAGGTTTCTACAGAACAGCTTAATCTCTCCAATTATAGTAACAACTGAGAAGATGCCAGGGCTTTGGGGGGATTTCTTCTCTGTTCCTTAGAGGAAAATGTATCATATTGTATCAATTTGTGATCTCCCAGAAGCAGATCCTGAGTCAAAGTTTTGGGTTGGAGTCTTTTTTTTTAATTGGGAGGGGATCCCAGGTAGGCAGAAAAGGGAAAGAAGCCAACAATGCATTAATGATCTGGTTATTACTATAGACAGTTGGGGCTGTCAAAGAACAAGAAAGTTCTCCCAAGTAAATTTCAAGATCTAATTGGCTTTATTAAGGGATTCATGAATCAGGAAGCATCCCATTTAGCAAGAAGAGAGATGACTGAAGGAGTGGTACAAACTGGGAAGTTTTTCTAAGCAGGAGGGTGGGACAAGGAAGTCATCAGAAGAAGAAAAGAAAAGAAAAGAGGAAAAAGAAAAGAGGAAAAAGAAAAGAAAAGGGCTGTCTCAGGCCATGCCATCTTCTTTTTTTGCGAGGGAAAGGAACCAGTAGGGGGTTTTTCAGAGCAGAAGACTTCACTGATCAGGAAATTTGAGGTTGACTGTGAAAAGGTCACAATCCTGGGAGAGGTGGAAACTAATTACACCTTGGTTTGCTACTGTGGGGATAAATGACTCCACTCTGGGCTTACTGTTTCTTTTTGTACAAGGCACAGTCCCATCGGAGACCCTCTAGAAAGAGTCTGGAACACAACTCAGAATTGTCCAACAGATGGCAAGGAAAATGAGGTATTTATCCACCTCTTCCTGGGCCTGCTTGAAGTTGCTTCCATTCACAAACTCTTTCAGTCATTTTCCTAACTTCCCCGTGCTTCACTTTCCTCCTTTGTAAAATGTGGATAATACTGACCCCTACCCTGGGATTGCTGTAAGAGCTAAAGGAGATGATCTGTATTATATGCTTATATAATGCCTAGCACACCCTAAACACTCACTGAATGGGAGCTTGCGGGGAGAGGGAGGCTTGAGTGGGTTTGTAGACTGAGGGTATGGAAGTGGTAGAAAGTGAGATATTTAATGATAAAGTTGGAAAACAACATCCTAGAGAGAGAGAGAAAAAGAATGGAATTGGGAATTCTGTTGGAAATTCTCTTATAACGATTTATCTTGTTGTATTATAATTAGTTGTTTACGGGTCTAAGTTTCCCATTAATTCAACTCCTCCGTGAACCCACACTTGTTGAGCTCAACCTATGTGTCAGGCCCTGCTATAGGCACTAAAGTAGTGAATTAAACAAAGCGCTGCCGTCACAGGGCTTATGGTGGGGTGGGAGGAGACGGGCATAAATAAAGACGTAAACAAATATATAACAAGAAAGTGCTCAGGAAAGCAGAAAAAAAGAAAATGAGGATGATGGGGGAAATAAAGCAAAAGAAAAATTAAATTTCCTTACAACTTCCAGCCTATTGACAAGTCCTTGTGACAGGCAGAGTGACCTTCCTCTAGAAACTCAACTGCCTTGATGTTGATACTTTCCTAAGGGCACAAGGCAATCCTAGCTTAACATTATCCCAACATCCAGGATCCTGTAAGTCTACTTTAACTTATAAAAATAACTTTGGAAATTTCTTTTATCTCCACCCCCCAAGATACAGGTTGGCAATCATCCTCCAAGCATATGGCCCTCTGATAAACATCTTAAGGGTCTCATGATTGAGTTTTTACTGAACAGTAGTAAATAACTTTTTCCTAACAGCAGCTAGCCCCTCAAGGTTCTGGAAACCGTGTTTCCAAAATACCTTAGAAATTTACACTCCCCCTAGCCCCTCCCAACCTGAAGGTATATAATCAGTCACTCCTCACAACTCCAGTGCAGCTCTTTTTGCCTACAGGTCCTGTTCCTGTGCTTTAATAAAAAACCATCTTTTTGCTTCAAAGACATCTCAGGCATTCTTGGCTGACAGCTCCGAACCCCAAAACTCCAAACCGCATCAAGGACACCAGGGTAGAGGGTGAGGATGATCAGTGAAAGCTTTGATGATAAGTTGACATTTGAGTGATGTAGACAGACCAGGTCCAAGAACCAGGAGAAGGGGTCCCACAGGACTAGCTAAGAGTGTCCTTGGCTTAACGCAGGATGGAAACCAAACATGAGCCAACAGGAAGTGAAAGCAGAATTTATTGAAGATATATGGAGAGGTATAGACAGAGCATCCAGGAGACTCAAAAAGAGAAAGAGCAGGAGTCTCGTCTTTACCTGGGGTCAGGGGTTTTAGTGGCGATTGTGGTCTGGTATAGCTGTCCTCTTAGGCATCCAGGAACTGGTCAGAACAAGAACAGGGTCCAAGGGTCCTTCATAGTCACTCAATTTGATGTGAGAGCGATCTGGCTGTGGTATCTATTGCCACACTGACTGCAGGGTTGATTCGGCTGATCTGGCTGACTAGGCGGGTATCCCCTTCCTCCCTCACCACTCCATATGTGTCCTTCCTGAAGCTGCAAGCTTGGTCAGAGAAGATGATCTTCCCAGATAGAGGAAGACCGTTCTTTGTTCAAAGGTAGACGGGCAGCTGTGCTCCCATGCTAGAACATCCAAACAAGCTCTCAAGGTCCATAAGTCACTCATTCCCTGAAGTCAGGGGTCTTGGGGTCAAGGTGTTTGGAGTCTGTGATCTTGGAGACCTCTGGTCACTCCTTAGATGTTACCTATTATGCTGGAAGACTCCAAAGATATCACTATCACTTTGTCCCTTACAAGGAGGATGTACGTTGTTTGCATTATAAGGTGTGTGTAGAGTAGGGTGTGGGTACAGGTCCTGGTAAGAATAGAAGCCAGACGGGGCGCCTGGGTGGCTTAGTCGGTTAAGCGTCCGACTTTCGCTTAGGTCATGATCTCGCGGTTCGTGGGTTCGAGCCCCACGTCGGGCTCTGTGCTGACTGCCAGCTCAGAGCCTGGAGCCTGTTTCAGTCTGTGACTCCCTCTCTCTCTGACCCTCCCCTGCTCACGCTGTCTCTCTCTCTCCTAGAAATAAATAAAAACATTAAAAAAAAAAAAAAAGAATAGAAGCCAGAAAAGGAATAAAAGAGAGAAAAAGCCTGTTTTATTTCAGGGGGTCCCTTCAGTTTCCCTGTCTCCTGAGCAAAGCCCTAATGAACGTGGGGAAGGGGGTCATGTGGCTATCCTGAAAGGAATATTCCAGGCCAATGGGATAGTGAAAATAAACGCCTCAAGGCAATGGAGCATCGCTGAAGGGTATGAGGAAGATTGTGGCAACCAGTGGGGTGACCAGTGGGGCTGGAGTGGAGAAAGCAATGCGGGAGTTGTCTGAGCTTATAAGGTCAAAGATGTAGCAGGAGCATGAGGTCAGGTAAGGTAGAGGGTCTCAAACTCTAATGCACAACACAATCACAAGGGATGCTTTAAAAATTCCAAATTCCAGGCTGCCAGCATAAACAAGTGTAATCAGAATTAGAGGTGGGACCCAGGCATCAGACCCCCAGGAGATGGATGTATAGCAAAATAGAAGAATCACTGATCTAGACTGTTGAAGGCAGTTTTAAGAATTCTGGCCTTTACTCTGAGAAAGGAAGCTGTTGAGGGTTTTCAGCAGAGAAGGGACTTGATTTGTATATTTTAAAAGGTTCACCTTGGCTGCGGCATGTAGAACAGACTAGAATAGAGATAGGAGTGACAAAGCTAGATGAGTTAGGAGACAAAATACTGTTATATTGACTTTCTGTATCCCCAGTGCCTAGGACAACTGTAGACATAAAATTAATATCCCAAAGACATTTCCTCTACCTGAAACTTCTTTCTCCCAAAA
>NW_027530995.1:1023796-1030291 GCF_008692635.1 Crocuta crocuta | reverse complement strand
TTCTCCCAAAACGTCCATGCTTTATCACATAGTTCCTTGATAGAGCTGCCAGATAAAATTCAAGATGCCTAGTTAAATTTTAATTGTGGGGGCGCCTGGGTGGCTCAGCTGGTTAAGCGTCCGGCTTCGGCTCAGGTCATGATCTCACAGTTCGTGGGCTCGAGCCCCACATCGGGCTCTGTGCTCAGAGCTTGCTCAGAGCCTGGAGCCTGCTTCAGACTCTGTGTCTCCTTCTCTCTCTGCCCCTCCCCCGCTCATGCTCTATCTCACTCGGTCTATCCAAAATAAATAAATGTAACAAAAAAAATTTTTTTTAATTTAATTGTGAATAAACAATAATTCACAGTATATTGTGAGACACAGTTATACTAAAAAAGTATCAGTTGCTTATCAGATATTCAAATTTAACAAGACACCCTGTATTTTTACTTGCTAAATCTGGTGACCCTACCTTCATGACTTACACAGAGGAGGCTTTCCCTGACTAGCAAACATAAAAACGAAGCACCTTCCTTCCAGGATTCTCTAGCTCTTTTGTCCCACTTTATTTATTTTCAAGGTTCTGATCATTATCTGCCATCATACACATTGATTTCTTTCTCGCTTGTCTTGCCCATTAGAGTGTGAGCTACAACAGAGCAGGAATTCTGTTATCTCTCCTATGATATCCACAGAACCTGGAACCGTGTCTGCCATATACTAGATACTCAACAGATATTCATGGAAGGAAAGACAAAAAGTGGGAGAAAGGAAGAGAGGGAGCAAGCATGGGACGGAGGGGTAGATGAATACATGTGGGAGAAAGGAAGAAAAGAGTGGGTGGTACTCTGGGTAAGCTTTCTGGAGGAGAAAAGGGAGTTTATAAAGCTCCATTCTGGCTTTTTTTTTCTCCCTCAGGGTATAGGAGTTGAGGTTATCCGCTAAAAATAGGGAAGGCAGAGTTGGGCAGAAAATTCAGTAAAAGGAACAAATATTTGGGCACCTGGGTGGCTCAGTCAGTTAAGAGAAACAAATGTTTGGAAAGTCACAGTGGGGAATCACGTCAATAAGAGAAAAGATAAGAACCAGAGGATCATTTCAATAGATGCAGAAAAAGCATTTGACAAAGTACAACTTCCATTTGTGACCAAAAAAAAAAAAAACCCTCAACAAAGTGAGTTTAGAGTGAACATACCTCAACATAAATAAAGGCCATATATGAAAAACCCACAGCTAACATCATCCTCATTGGGGGGAAACTGACAGCCTTTCCTGTAAGGTCAGGAAGTAGAAAAGGAGGTCCACTCACCATTTTTATTCAACACAGTCCTGGAAGTTTTAGCCACAGCTAAGACAGCAAAAAGAAATAAAAATCATCCAGAGGTACCTGTGTGGCTCAGTCGGTTAAGTGTCCAACTTCGGCTCAGGTCATGATCTCACGGTTCATGGGTTCAAGCCCTGCGTCAGGCTCTGTGCTGACAGCTAGTTCAGAGCCTGGAGGCTGCTTCAGATTCTGTGTCCCCTCTCTCTCTGACCCTCCCCTGCTCACGCTGTCTCACTCTCTTGGAAAGAAATAAAACCATAAAAAATGGTTTTTAAAAAGCATCCAAATAAGTAAAGAAGAAGTAAAATTTCACTATTTGCAGATGACATGATACTCTGTATAGAAAACCTGAAAGATTCCACTGAAAAACTGCTAAAACTACAGAACCTGAGTGACTTAGTCGGTTAAGCATCTGACTCTTAAGTCGGTTTCAGCTTAGGTCATGATCTCACAGTTCATGAGATCAAGCCCTGCATGCGGCTCTGTGCTGACACCTGTAAGCCTGCTTCGAATTCTCTCTCTCCTTCTCTCTCTCTCTGCCTCTCCCCCACTCACTCACATGCTCTCTCTCTCTCTCTAAAAATAGATAAATAAATGTAAAACAACTGCAAGAGCTGATGAACAAACTAAGGTTGCAGTATATAAAATCAACATATAAAAATCTGTTGCATTTCTATACACCAATAACAAGGCAGCAGAAAGAGAAATTAAGAAAACAATCCCATTTGCAACTACACCAAAAATAATAGGATACCTAGGGATAAACTTAACCAAAGAGGTGAAAGACGTGTACTCTAAAAGCTATAAAACACTGATGAAAGAAATTGAAGGTGACAGAAATAAATGGAAAGATATTCCATGCTTGTGGATTAGAAGAACAAACATTGTTAACATGTCTATACTACCCAAAGCAATCTACACATTTAATGTAATCCCCATCAAAATATAACCAGCATTTTTCAAAGAGCTATTAAAAGCAATCCTAAAACTGGTATGGAACCACAAAAGACCCCACATAACCAAAGAAATCTTGCAAAATAAAAAGCAAACCTGGAAGCATCACCATTCCAGACTTCAAGCTATATTACAGAGCTGTAGTAACCAAAACAGTATGGTAGTGGCACAAAAACAGACATAAAGATCAATGAAACCAAATAAAACACCCAGAAATAAATCCACAATTATAGGCCCAGTTAATCTTTGACAAAGCAGGAAAGAATACCCAGTGGAAAAAGGACAGGCTCTTCAACCAATGGTGTTGGGAAAACTGGACAGCAACATGGAAAACAATGAACCTGGACTACTTTCTTACAACATAGGCAAAAATGAACTCAAAATGGATGACAGACCTAAATGTGAGATCTGAAACCATTAAAATCCTAAAGAACACAAGCAATAATCTCTTTGACATCGGGCACAGCAAGTTCTTTCTAGATGTGTCCCCAGGAGTAAGGGAAACAAAAGCTAAAATAAACTACTGGGACTACATCAAGATAAAAAGCTGCACAGCGAAGGGAACAAAACTAAAAGGCAATTTCTATGGACTAGGATAGGTATTTGCAAATGACATATCGGATAAAGGGTTAGTATCCAAAATACATAAAGAATTTACACAACTCAACACCCAAAAAACAAATAATCCAATGAAAAAATGGGCAAAAGACAGGAACAGACATTTCACCAAAGAAGACGTAACAGATGGCGAAAAGAGACATGAAAAAATATTCATCATCACTTACCATCAGGGAAACGCAAATCAAAACTATAATGAGACATTATTTCACACCTGTAGCAATGGCTAAAATCAACAACACAAGCAACAATAGTTGTTGGTGAGGATGTGGAGAAAAATGAACCCTCATGCACTGTTGGTGGGAATGCAAAGCAGTGTAGCCACTGTGGAAAACAATGTGGGGGTTCCTCAAAAAAAGTTAAAAATAGAACTATCTTATGACCCAGCAATTGCACTACTGGTTATTTACCCAAAGAATACAAGAACACTAACTCAAATGCATACATGCACCCCAATGTTTATAGTAGCATTATTTATAAAAGCCAAGATATGGAGGCAGCCCAAGTATTGACTGATTGTTGAATGGATAAAGAAGATGTAGTATACATATACAATGGAATATTAGTGAACCATAAAAAGAATGAAATCTAGCTCCCTAGATGCAGCCAGAGAGTATAATGGTAAGTTAAATAAGCCAGTGAGAGGAAGACAAAATACCCTATGATTTCACTCATATGTGGAATTTAAGAAATAAAACAGATGGGCAAAGGAGAAAAACAGAAAGTGAGAGACAAATCAAGAAACAGACTCTATTAACTCTAGAGAACAAACTATTGGTTATGAGAGGGGACATGGGGAGGGGGTGGAAAGGATGGATGAAATAGGTGATGGAGATTCAGGAGTGTACTTCTCATGATGGACACCAGGTGATGTATGGAAGTGATAAATCACTAAACTGCACAGCTGAAACTAATATAATACTGTATGTTAAGTAACTGGAATTTAAATAAAAACTTTAGGGGCACCTGAAACTAATATAATACTGTATGTTAAGTAACTGGAATTTAAATAAAAATTTTAGGGGCACCTGGGTGGCCCAGTCAGTTGGGTGTCCAAGTTTGGCTCAGGTCATGATCTCACAGTTCGTGAGTTCAGGCCCCATATCAGGCTCTCTCTGTCCCTCTCCTCCTTTTAAAAATAAAATAAACATTAAAAATGTTTAAGTAAAAACTTTTAAAAAATAAAGTTAAAGTGGGGAAATGAGGAAGCAAGTATACACCAGAAAACACACATATTATTAGAGTTAGGAAGCCCTACCTGAGATTGACGAGCATAATTTTAATGAGGCTCATCTAGGTAGGCTTGCAATTATCTCCAATGGGGCTCAGAGGCCTGGGATCAGGAGAAAAAACCCATAAAGCAGCTTGAGCAAAGGGCTGGCTTTTGAGACAGCCAAATGATTCAGGAATCCAGAAAATTCATTCATGACATGAAATAACCTAAGATTCAGGCTGGGTTAGGAAATGAGAGAAAGGATCTTAGGAAAAGTTACTAGACTTGTAAGTGAGGAAGGGACTGAAAACAAAATCTTGCTGCAGGGATGTGTAAAGTTAGGATATTAGAGTCAGAAATAATTTGAGAGTGTGAATCACTGGACGAGGTAAAGTGGTAGCAAAAAGATTACTTGCTCAGCCCCTGAAGCTGGACTACTGGAGTTTGAATCTCAACTGTGTCACTTATGAACTGAGTAACTATGAACACGTTATTTAACATGTCTGTGTCTCAGTTCCCTTATCTATAAAATGGGGCTAACAGTCATACTTACCTCATAACTTATGTCATGGTAATTGAATTAATACCTATAAAGTACTTAGAATAGTCCATAGTAGGTAGTTAGTAAGTGTTTTCTATGATAACTATGAAGGTGGGCTTTTACCATTTTGACAGCGATGAAAGTGATTGTAAGACAGGAGGTTCACAGTGAGACGAATAGATCTGATGTGCCAAACTGGTTTCATATTTTAAAAACTGCAAAAATAACTCCAAGAAAAACTAAAGGAAAGAAAAAGTAGAAATCAAACAGACATATGGACAACAAATTTGAAAACATCATAACTGAACTGATCAGTTCAAGACCTAGTTCTTTGAATGAGAAGTGTTGGTGAGGATATGGAGAAAAGAGAATGCTTGTTCACTGTTGGTGGGGATGTAAACCGGTGCAAGCACTGTGGAAAACATCGGGGAGGTTCCTCAAAAAATTAAAAAGAGAAATAACACATGATCCAGCAATCTCACTTTTGGGGTATATGTATGAGGAAATGATCCATGAATTCAGCAAAGTCACAGGGTACAAAATCAACATACAGAAATCGGTTGCATATTTATACACCAACAATGAAGCAAGAGAAAGAGAAATCAAGAAACTGATCCCATTCACAATTGCACAAAAAAAAACATAAAATACCTAGGAATAAACCTAACCAAAGATATAGGAGATCTGAATGATGAAAACTATAGAAAACTTATGAAGGAAATTGAAGACACAAAGAAATGGAAAAAACATTCCATGCTCATGGATCAGAAGAATAAATATTATTAAAATGTCATTACTACCCAAAGCAACCCACACATTCAATGCAATCCCAATCAAAATTATACTGGCATTCTTTTCAAAGCTAGAAGAAAGTATCCTAAAATTTGTATGGAACCACAAAAGACCCCGAATAGCCAAAGTAATATTGAAGAAGAAAACCAAAACGGGAGGCATCACCATCCCAGACGTTAGCCTCTATTGCAAAGTTGTAATCATGAAGACAGTATGGAATTGGCACAAAAACAGACACATAGACCAATGGGATAGAATACAGAACTCAGAATTGGACCTACAAACGTACGGCCAACTAATCTTTGACAAAGCAGAAAAGAGTATCCAATGGAAAAAAGACAGCCTCTTTAACAGATGGTGCTGGAAGAACGGGACAGCAACATGAGGAAGAATGAAACTAGATCATTGTCTCACACCATACACAAAAATAAACTCAAAATCGATAAAGGACCTGAACTTGAGACAGGAAACCATCAAAACCCAGGAGGAGAAAGCAGGAAACAACCTCCTTGACCTCAACCGCAGCCATTTCTTACTTGACACATCCCCTGAGACAAGGGAATCAAGAGCAAAAAANGGCAGTGAGAAAGAATGAAATCTGGCCATGTGTAGCAACATGGACGGACCTTGAGGGCATTATGCTGAGCGAAATAAGTCATGAAGAGAAGGACAACTACCATATGTTTGCACATATAGGAGGATTAGGAGGAACTTAATGGAGGACCATGGGGGAGGAGAAGGGGAGAAAAAAGTTGGGGAGTGGGAAGGGGCAAACCATGAGAGACTCTTAAATGCTGATAACAAACTGAGGGCTTATGGGGGTGGGGGAGAGGGGAAGGGGGTGATGGGCATGGAGAAGGGCACTTGTAGGGATGAGCACTGGGTGTTATATGGAAACCAACTTGACAATAAACTATTTAAGAAAAAACAAAAAAGGAATCTGAAGCAGGCTCCAGGCTCTGAGCTGTGAGCACAGATCTCAACGCAGGGCTTGAACTCACTAACCGTAAGAACCATAAGATCATGACCTGAGCCAAGTCAGATGCTTAACTGACTGAGTTACCTAGGTGCCCC
>NW_027530995.1:1023127-1023723 GCF_008692635.1 Crocuta crocuta | reverse complement strand
TAGTATAAAACTTAAACCTTCAAAATTAATATTTTGCTTTATTTTTTATTTATTTTATTTTTTAGGGTTTATTTTTGAGAGAGAGAGAGAGTGAGTGTGCGTGTGTGTGCGCGCGCACAAGTGAGGGAGAGGCAGAGAAAGTGGGGGACAGGGGATCCAAAGCAGGCTCTGCATTGACAGCCGAAAGTCCCACATGGAGCTCAAACTCATGAACCGTGAGGTCATGACTTGAGCCCNCTATCCTTTTTAATAGTTTTATGTCAAATGTTAATATTTTAACCTGAAAAATTAAATAATATAAATATATTTAAGTGTCAGGGTAAACATAAAAATACTATGATACAATCAAATCAAATGGTAGAATGGGATAAGAAAGAAGGGTACTAATTTTATCATTTCTCAAAATAAAAGACTAGTACTTCCTAAAAAATACAGAAATTATTATACGGAGTTATAATTATAAAACTCATCACTATATCAAATATATGAATACTTTTAATTATCAGAATAGACTCACAAAAAAAACAAACAAGACTAGCCAAACAAACATGGACATTTTAAAGATATAAAACCAAGCAATTATAACAAATAAACAA
>NW_027530995.1:1022671-1022950 GCF_008692635.1 Crocuta crocuta | reverse complement strand
GAGTGGACTTCTGCTTCTGCTAATGGCAGATTAGGTAACTGTGATTTACTCTCCTACTAAGAACCACTAGAACAGTATGACAAAATACATTTTTTTAAACTCCTGAAGGCTTCCCAATGTTAACAGAATAGAGAAGCATGACCTGGATGAGATCCAAGGGAGAATGGATACCCTGAGAAATGAATCCTATCTTTAGAGCCTCTACTCCTCAAAGTATTGGATAGTCCTGGAAGGGACAGCTGAGAGGCTGAGTGATAATTCATTAATTATGGTGGAGCT
>NW_027530995.1:1016065-1022548 GCF_008692635.1 Crocuta crocuta | reverse complement strand
AAGGTCTGCACCTTGACATTAGCGTGAACTGCAAGTACACAGAGGAGCACAGGCGCTACGGGCCATCTGCTAATCCTCCCAGTCCCTGCAATTGGACATAGGTGATCAAGAACGCTAGTGCCTCTGGGCATCTGGCAGAAACAAATGGGAATCCTCTCTGGAAGAAAAGAGCATCATCTGCGGCTGCAAATTATTTCTACAAACAATTTTTAAAATACAATGTCCAATGTGCAAACATAAGCANAGAAATACAAAAACAAGGGAGGAAACTGGAGTTACCAGACAATTTAAAATAAAGGTGCTCGCCGAATTCAGAGATAAAAAGCAATTTTGAGAAGTGCAGCAGGGAAATGGAAACTATAAAAACAATCAAAGTCCTTCCCCTGGCACCAAAAATCTCTATGTCAAGTAAAAATCTTACATCTACAACACAAGTAGTGACTTTTTTTGTAGCATCAGTATGTGAAATTACAGATTCATTTATATAACAGGCATATACTGAGCTAGTTTTCTGTATATGCCACAATTAGATAGTGAGAGAGATAGGCAGATAAACAAAACACTAATACTCTGCTATCAAGGACCTTAAAGCTTATGGCCATATTTATCTCACTTATTATTCTTTTTTTTTAAAAAAAAAAAGCACTGATTGGTGATGCCCTGAGATTCTCTCTAGGTTGTTTTTTAAAGGTGAAGAAAAAGGAGTATATTTTGATGTTCAAATGGCCCAATCCTAAATCTTTTCTGTAGGGAAGTTGCTAAAGATGAATGGATGGGAAGCAATTATTACTGTGTGATGTGTACAAGGGTTGGTCACCTTAACCTAAAACGTTGAGAGAGGAGCCACAATCATTCACACCCTGGAGCACAATGGCTTCAGTCTAAGTATTACGATCACACAGGACTTCAAGTCAGCACCATTCTTCAGCCCACATAAGAAGCACAAGAAACTTGGTCCCACCTATATTTGAAACGGTATTGATTTGGGGACTGTTGAAAGCAATATATTTCTTTTCAATTTCTTTAAAACAGAAATCTGCCGGGGCCTCCTGGAGAAAATAACCTATTCTCCTTGCTGAGAGGACACTTGAATTAAAGCATAAGTTACTCAACTTCCATGATAATATCTCTCATAGCAACTATGGCCTTGACAAGGTTCCACTTGGAGCCTAGGAGGGAACAAAGTCATTTCTTAGAAGCGTGAACTTCTAAGGCAGATTCATGAACAAACGGGATGAAAGCTGGTCTGTTGAAAGAAAACATATTCTACAAATCCCCTTTATTAAAGTACTGTAGGAATGTGTAAAATCAATGTGCTCTTATTTCCCTCTCCTAATCTATGTTCCTATATAGCAGGTAGTCCAAAGGGCCTGACTCAGGTAACCTCACCTGGGTGGTCAGGCAGTTGTTTTGTGGGTGATTAGAGATGTATTACACTTCCAGAGTGAACCTATAACCATGGCTCCAAAATTCAGTAATTATACTCATCTAGGTGATCATGGCTCTAACAACACATGCAAAGTTAAGGCAAAAAGTTATCTAAGATGAGAACAAAACAAGGTATTGTCCTAAAGTAAAAGACATATGAGGCAAAGAATTTAGGGATCTGTGCCTAGACTGGCCATGTGATTTTCTCTTGACTTCTCATCCTTTAGTGAATGAGTCATAACCCTTGCTGTCTCCAGTTCACTTAAACCGAAGGAAATCTTGTTCTGGCCAACTTCAATGGCTAAGGATGCTATTTGCCAAGTCTTCACATTTTGATGTAAGGTGTTGGTGACAAGAAATGTTAGGTGGGTCGTATCTACTACACATTGTCCTCCTTAACTATATCTGAGGGGAGCTTTCAATTCAGGGTTTATAAAGATTTTAAAAATTAAGTATTGAAGGGTGCCTGGGTGGCTCAGTTGCTTAAGCGTACGACTCTTGATTTTGGCTCAGGTCATGATCTCATGGTTTGTGGGATCAAGCCCCATGTTGAGCTCTGAGCTGACAATGTGGAGCCTACTTGGGATTTTCTCTCTCTCTCTGTCTCTCTCTCTCTTTCCCTCTCTCCTCCCCACCCTTCCTCCTGCTCACATGTGCACTCTCTCAAAATAAATGAACTTAAAAAAAATTAAGTCCTGAATTCAGAGTACAGGATACACTCAGCTTGATTAATAGTTAATTTAACCATATTTTTAAAAGAAAGCAACTATAGATAGAGGGCATACATAGTCAAAGAAAGATTTGAAAGGATTCTGATTTAACTACCAATCCTTTCTCACTAGGAAGTGGATACAAATGTAGATTAAGGATAATTAACCAAGGCAAGCCTTTTCCTGTTGCAATGCATTTTCTCTCTTATGTTACTGGTAAATTGTTCACAAATACATTCTTGTACTGTACTGCCCGGTGCTGGCCCAAACTGGTCCATGTTGGACTGGGCCTGCCCTTATATCAGAGGTGACGCATACTGCACTCAAAAAGTATTCTCAGTATCCAAGTGCTAGCTTATCAAAGTTCAATACTTCAGATTCACAGCCTTCATCAAATTCATTTCTTCTGCTTCATTTCCATCATTATTTTCTAGTGCACAGATCTGTATGAATGACAGACATGAAGGTTATAACTATCCTTCAGGATAAATGGGTTCTATAATACCTTCTGCCAAATCTCTACAAGGTAAAGCCTCTGTGTCTGCAGGGGTTCCATACACCTTTCCATCTTCAGGCAGGAAATGAAAAAATGATCATTTAAAGGTTGCCTGCGAAAGTTTCCCCATTACTCAGGACACTCTTCTTTTTTAAAATTTTCTTTTAATGTTTATTTTGAGAGAGTGGGGGAGCACAAGCAAAGGAGGAGCAGAGTGAGTGAGGGAGACGCAGAATCAGAAGCAGCTCCAGGCTCTGAGCTGTCAGCACAGAGCCCCATGTGGGGCTCGAACCGACGAACCACAAGATCATGACCTGAGCTGAAGTCGGACGTTTAATCAACTGACACCCAGGTTCCCCTTCTCTTTTTTTTAAGTTGATTTATTTATTTTGAGAGAGGGAAAGAGAGAGAGAGAGAGAAGGGAGAGGGAGGGAGAGAACGAGTTGGGGAAGGGCAGAGGGAGGGGGAGAGAGAATCCCAAGCAGCCTCCACACTGTTAGTGGGAAGCCTCATGGGCTTGAACTCACAAACTGAGACCATGACCTGAGTCCAAATCAAGAGTCAGAAACAACCAACTCAGCAGACCCAGGCGACACCAGAACACTCTTATCTGTAATATTGTTCCCTGTTTCTGCCTCTCAGATAGCTCCCTGGAGATAGCACCTGAAGTTAAGGGCCGTTAAGATATAGCTGTTTAAAGGTTTTGTGTCTCTTACACTTCTTTATTTAAGTAACTGAAGAGGTGAACACCCCTCTTTGGAAACTGGGGACCCAAGCTTCTCATATGGATGAGACTCTGGAAGCCAGGGCTTGGCACAAAAGTGGGATAGGGATCACTTTCAACTGGAATCAAGGAAGTGGAGCTGTCTGACAGAACATATTCACGGGTGAGGTGGATCAAGGAACACACAGACAATTCAAGAGAGCCACCAGACCCATGCCAGACAGAGAAGGGAAAACTAACGCAATGACAAGGCAGCCACTGACCACAGTGCTTCGGATGTTTGGTTCAGAAGACAGATGAGAGGCAGATGTGAACAATCACCTGGGGCTCTTAAATACAAGGAACTCTTTTAAAAACACTTCTGGTCTTTACTGTGAATGAAAAGGGATACCAAGAATAAAAGACTTGGTAAGTCTGATGTAAAACTAGGCTCTTGAGATAAATTTTAAAAAGAATTCAACTGCTCCTTCTCCAAAGATACATCATTTAATAACATGTTATTTCTCTTTTTTAAATATTTAAAGCAGATTTGTTTTGATTTATTTTTAACATACAAGCATACTTATTTGTATAGATCTCATGGTCTCTAGTTGCCACCTGGGACATTTTCTTGGGAAACTTTGAGTGAAGCTCAGATTTTACATTCACAACTATAAATCCTGGGGGTGGGGATCCTCTTTTCAATAAAATGTTCTAAATCAACACAAAAATTTCAAAGCACTTTCTTCACAAGAATTTATAATGTGAAAAGGGAATCCTAGATCTTTCCAAAGAGCCCACTCATTAAAGCAAAAGGCACTATCAATTTTATTTATGTCTCTAAAAGTCAAAAATAATATCATGGTAAGCAGAATAATGCCTCTACACCCAAAAGGACACAGGTCCTTAAATAGGAAATAAGGAGGCAGAAGATCAGAACCAGAAAGATGGCATCATGAGAAAGATTCAGCCAGCCATTGCTAGCTTTGAAGATGGATGAAGATATCACAAGTCAAGGAATACAAGAAGCCTCTAGAATCTAGAAAAAATGAGGAAATGGATTCTCTCTTAGGACTTCCAGAAAGTACTGAGACCTGCCAGCACTGATGTTAGCCAAGTGAGACCCATTTCAGACTTGTGACCTCCAAAGCTGTATGAGAATAAATTTTGTTGTTTTAAGCCACTAGATCTGTTAATACAAGTAAATACAAGTGTTGAAATGCTTTGGGGGCATTTTGGACTTCCTTGCTGTTGCCAGTCTCTAAAAAACGTGGGCATGGAAGACAGTATTTCTGCAATATTCATGCCTCTTCTTCCAAATAATTCTCATGTATCTTAGCATGCCAATATGGCCGACCAATCTTCCCCCAACACAAATTGCTGCACTCCACCACCAGAGTTCTTGACTGGTGGTGGGGCAGGGGGAGACCCAAAATGCATTTCTAACAAACTTCCAGGTGAAACTGATCCTGCTGGTCAAGAGAACCACACTTTGAGAGTCACTAGTCTAGTGGAATAGAAAGGCATGTAAGCAAACAATGAAAACATAGTGTGGTAACTGGCATGATGTAAACATACAAATGGTACAGTAATCACAGTGCAGAGGCATCAAAATCATGCACTTGGTTCAAGAAAATTTTGGAAAGAAGTGCTGTTTCTACTGACACTTAAAAAAATATACTAAAAACAAAAGAAAAAGAGAAATGGTGAAAAACACAAAGAAAGGAGTATCTGGTAGAGGGAAACCTGTATAGAAAGAGACACAAAGAAGGAAACTTTTTTTTTTTTTGAGGAGGACACTGGTACTCATGGTCAAGTGGTCAGAAACAAGGCCAGAGAGGGAGAGGGAGAGACAGGCCTCATATAGGGGCCTTTCTGTGCTAAGCAAAGGAATTTGACATTATCTCCAATGCTAAAGCTGTGCACTGATGTCTGCAAACACACTTACACATTACAGGGCTTACTTGGCAGCCATGGTGGAGGAGAGAGGCTGGTGTTAAGAGCAGAAGCAGGGGAAGAGATACGGGGTCTTTCCCAACAGTCCCCAGAGAAGCAATGGACGCCTGCACTGCGGTGCGGGTGGAGCCTACAGAGCCTGGTTAACAATTAAATGTGGGGAGTGAGGGATGAGTGTGGAGGACTAAAGAATTACCTCCAGGGTTCTGGCTGGTGCATCGGTCTGGTACATAGTGCTGGCTCTTGGTTTCCCCAAGAGAGGAAACGCTAGAGGAGCAATTCCCCAGCTGGGAGGTGATGATGCAGTAATGCATCCATGGGGGTTAGAGCCAAGGGAAGTGGGCCACGTGACAACCGTGCACAACTATGAACTGCTAGTACACCAACACACAAAATGAAATTTAATGTTCAAATCAAATAAAAATAGTTATAGACTTTTAAAAATAACAAAAGGAGTTTTATTTTCACCAGATACTTTTCTTAGAACAGTGTGCCATGTTTTCCTACTCCTCCCTGGTGTAATATGGGGCTGGCCCCTTTCAGAATCAATGGCACTGGGAAAGAAGACAGAAGATAGGAAACAATGTAGTAATGACTCTTTTGTGATAAAATACACTTAATGGTAATTATAATGACTGAGGTAGGTGCTCTTTCTCAAAGCACCTATTTTGGAGGCTACTACTTTGCTCTAATCCCCTATAAATACACATGGGCTGTGGATACGTTCAATCTTTGCCCTAAAGAAGGAACCAGGTATACTGATTGCAATGAAACATAAGCAAAGTGTGAGGTAAATTAGAGTTAATGTTTTCAATTTTAAGTGATCACATAAATATTAAGAACCTAAATAATTTATGTATATTGAGCCCTAAACAAAACATAGCAACTGCTATTCTATGTTAAAAGACAAATAAGCCATGTAGTTTTTAAAGATAAGAATTAACAGTTGGGCGGCTCAGTTGGTTAAGTGTCTGACTTTGATTTTGGCTCAGGTCATGATCTCAAGGTCATGAAATGGAGCTCAAGGTCATAATATGGAGCTCGGCGCTAGGTGTGGAGCCTGCCTGGGACTCTCTCTCTCACTCTCCCTCTGTGCCCCATCCTGCTCACACTCTTTCTCTCTCTCAAAAAAAAAAAAAAGTTTAAATAATCAATTATTAATAAAAAGCAGAGATTATAGAAAAGATTCA
>NW_027530995.1:1010531-1015931 GCF_008692635.1 Crocuta crocuta | reverse complement strand
ACTGTATGGAAACATGGAAACTTTTTTACTGAGTACCATATATATACATATAGAAATATATACAAAAAATCACCTATGAAATTACAGATAATTTTAATTTTCTCTTTTCCTATATTGCATAGTTCATAATAAGCATGTTCTGTTTTTCTAAACTAAAGCACAATTATTTTAAAGCTATTTTCCCTAATAAAAAATAAAAGTATTTTGAATTAAATTTTTAAGTATATTCTAAACTGAAAACCTAAGATTATGCAGACACCTGTCCCTAAAACAGATGTTTGTCCAACTGCTCCTCACTGTTAAAATGCAGCCAAGAGGTATCCAAAGTGATGTCATTCTTGGCAACAGACATCTGGGCTTACACAGAGCTGGGGGGCTAATAGCTTGCTCAGATGCAATTGAAATATTAACAGAAAGAAGTGGGAAGGCTGGACTAAAGAGAGAAAATAAAGTTTGAAGACATCAGTTTAGAAATCTATTTCAGATTATTGGGAACCATGAAATGAGGGAGATTAAAAGGAAGGCTGTCCTTCAAGGTAGCCCAGGCTACCTGGAGGCTCCTTAGATGCAAAGATAAAGAATATGTACCATACTGACCATAGCTCAATATACTCCTGAATGTAGATCTGTCAGTCATAAAGCATAGAACTAAATCTCTAAGAACAGGCTACCATAGACAAAACAGCTATCACACGAATGGTTCCCAGAAACTTAGGAGATCCCAAGATATCAATTCAGAAGAGAAAATCTAGAATATGAATTTATGCTGATAAATTTAAGACTTTACATATAGTCTTAAGTAATTTGATCATTCAGACCCTAGGAAACACCAGGTCTATATGTAACGTCTGCTTAACCTAAACCCTCCACAGTTTGTTCAAGGTTACTGTGTAGTTTATTGAACGTTAATCATTCATATAACTTGGATATTAATGAGAAAACTGAAAAATGAGTACGTGAAGAGGACAAAACCTGAAGACAATACTTAGCGTATTAAACCATTCCAAAAAAACCTCTCTATGTCCTAACATCAAGTGTTTGTAATTCATGTCTTAAAAAAATTTTTTAATGGTTTATTTATTTCTGAGAGAGACAGAGAGAGACAGCGTGAGCGGGGGGGGTCAGAGAGAGAGGGAAACACAGAATCTGAAACAGGCTCCAGGCTCTGAGCTAGCTGTCAGCTCAGAGCCCAACGCGGGGTCCGAAGCCATGAACCGTGAGATCATGACCTGAGCCAAAGTCAGACGCTCAACCAACTGAGCCACCCAGGCACCCCTGTAATTCATGTTTTAAAAACACCTTACATTAGGGGTGGCTGGGTGCTGTTGGTTACGTTACCCACTTTGGCACAGGTCATGATCTCATAGTTCGTGAGTTCAAGCCCCATATCATGCTCTGTGCTGACAGTGTAGAGTCTGCTTGGATCTCTCTCTCTCTCTCTCTCCCTCTCTCATGCTTGTGCTATCTTTCAAAATAAATAAATGTAATATCTTTTTAATTTATAAAAAATAAATATATAAATACCTCACATAAGAGCAAATTTTAATTGTAAAACTGGAAAGTATGTAATTCTCTGACAAACGAGGGAAAGTGAGGGCAAAAATGGCTCATATCAGTTAGCTACTGCTGTGTAACACACCATCCCCAAACTCAGTGAATTAAAACACTAAGCATTTCTATTATTACTCATAAAACTACAGGTAGTCTGGGTGGTTCTTCTAGTCTCAGATGAGCTTCTGCATAGGTGTGTGGCCAGGTGTGGGTTGGGTTGGTAGCTCTACTAATATTGGCTGGGCATGCACATGTTTTGAGTTTGGCTGACTTTAGGCTTGTCTAAGATGGCTTTGAACGAGAAAAAAATGAGCTCTCCTCAATGCGTTCTCTCATCTACCAGCAAGGTAGACCAGGCTTGTTCTAATGGTGTCAGGGCTCTGAGAGCTAGTGGAAGGTCATAAGCCCACCAGGTTCAGAACTGGAATACTGACATTTCTACAACATTCTATTGGCCAAAGCAAATCACAAGGCCAGCTCATATTCAAGGGGGTAAGAAAATAGACTCTACTTCTTAAGAGGAAAGGTGAAGGCATACTAAAAGGGTGTAGATTTAGGAAAAAGTGAAAAATTGAAACCAATGTGGCTATCAGTCTATCACATGCATAGACCAAATAGAATATCTAAGTCAACTATTAGGGGAAAAGTTATAACACAATGAGTGAGGGCCATTGAAGTAAGCAGTCTGTCTGTCTCTCTCTCCTAGGTTGTGATGACATGTGAAGAAAAAAAACAAACTAGTTTTATTAAGCAGAGGAAAAAGAGCTCTGTATCCCACTTCATGCCAAGCAAATATGAATTCCTTCTGTATCACATTTTTACCTAGGTCTGACCTTGAAAGATGCTTAAAACATAACCGAGTTCTCCATATTGGAAATGAAATGTATCTATTGACTGTTTTGTCAAAGAAAAAAGGTATTATTTTATTCAGCATCATGCTGTTGAAACTGTAATGAGGTGTGCCAAATTCTGACACTTTTCTGAATGATTTCAGATAATAAAATATTGCCAAGAAAATTCCAGTGCCTGATTTTTTTCTGAATTATCCATTTGATCACCTACTTCTTCCTCTTCCTTAGTTTTTGTAGACACAATCCAAGCAGATGCATTTTCCCATGTGGGATTCCTGAGCCATGTGGGAATCAAGAGTAATTAGATCCAGAGTAATAATAAAGAATATTTTTAGCCAACACTATGGCATGGGCACTGATCAATCAGAACACAGCCCAGCACTGGATTTTGCTATACTGTGAAGTCCAAATGCCATCTCCCCACTTAGAAAAAGGGATGAAAGTTCCCTCCCCCTTCTTCTCCCAGAGGAACAGGCACTTTGATGAGACCACTGAAAGGGCTAAATATGTGTTCTTGGAGCATTAGCAACACTCTGGATTGCTCTCTGAGAACTCTAAGTTTCAGTAGACAAGCTGACTAATTTCTCTAACAACCGAGTAAGAGGGAGCTGGCAATTCTGGGATTGGTGGGCACAGCCAGAGTTTACTGGGGAAAAGCAAGTGTGTTTCTCACAGGCCAAATATTGCCCCTCGCTAGAGGCAGCCAGTGTGGAGGTGATCTTGGGCCCCGGTACCAGAGAGCCACCTGGAAGGATAAACACAAGGGAAAGCTGTAGATATTGCTAGATTTTCAGAGGCCGAAGAAAAAATAAAGAACTAACTGGAAGTGAGATACATTCATCTTCCTCAAGGGAACTACCAGGAGAGGTCTGGAGCACTGAAAGCAATTCGTATCAACCACAAAAATGCCCAGAAAAGACAGAATCAATTCTTAAAACCTGTGGTCAGGCCCAGAAAGCACTAACCCAATTTCCTACAGTACCAGTCAAGTAAGACCTTTCCTAGTTTCTCACCTATCCTCCTCCCATCTCTTGCACTTCAGCTCTGGGGGGCAAAGACATCCATTTAAGGAAGCAGAGGAGAAGAAATTAAACACAAACAAACAAATGTGAGTAAGGCAGGAAGTTGACCACAACACTCACCCCTAACTGCTAGTTTTCCATCACCCTCAGCTGGAAAAGTAGAAAAGACCTCACCCTTAAATTGATTCCAAAGTTTGACCATCACATTCGACTGGACATTTTAATTACTAATCTGAAGTCTTTCTATCATCTAAGAGTGTAGAGACAGTCTTAGATAGCCCCATATTCCACTGGGGGCAGGATAAAATGTAAAAAAGAAGAAGAAGAAAAACTAGCAGGAAACAAAAATTGTTCTCTAACTACTTATCAACCTTCATCAGTCTTTGATGGACCAGTCAGTGCCAGGAAGAACAATAAAGCAGGGTTAGGAGATACAGAGGGATGGTGGAAGGTGGTGCTCTTTTACACAAAGTAGCGAGGAAGGCATGTGAACGGACCTGAAGTGACAGAGCCAGCCTTCCCAAGATCTGCGTGAAGATGGTCCCGGAAGAAAGAACAGCAAGTGCAAAATGCAAAGGGAGGAATGTGCTTGGTCGTCTGTGTTTCAAAGGAAAGGCTGTACGACCAGGACAGAGGGAGTAAGGAAAGAAGGGCAGGTCATAAGTTTGGAAATTCACCAGGAGTCTAATCCTATAGTCAGGAAAAGGGAATCAGACCCGAAGTGCAATACAAAGCTACTGAGGGCTGATTTCCATTCTCAGATGATTGCCTTGGTCACTATGTACAGAAAGGATGGTAGACAGCCGAGGATGGAGAGCGGGTGACCAATGACTGAATCTGTTAGACAGCTGCTCCCAAGTCACCTCAAGTACTCACTAAAAGGACATTACTAAAGCCATCCACCCCGGGAACCTACTGAGTCAGAATCTTGTGGGAATAAGGCAAAGGTCACTATTTTCAGCTGAAACTCCAAAACGCTCTCTCATGCCGTCAGCATCAGGAATCACCGCACTATATTACACAGCGGCTATTTTATGAGCACTCACAAAAGAACTTTGGCTCAGCATCAGATTAATGTTCTCTGTGAAATGTGCATGTTTTTTTTTTTATCCTGGTTCTTTGCTTTAACCACATTTCATCCATCATTAATGACATGCAAGATTTTCTGGTTCCAATATTTTTGGTTCCAAATATAACTTGGGATTAATTTTATTATTTATTTTACCTTCATTTCTTTTCCCCTGATATTTAGATATACAATTTTTCAGTATTTATGCATCCATTTTGTTTTTAAGAATTAAATTGCTACCTAAGCAATTTTCAGAATAACATACTGCACTGTACAAACATTTCCTTTAGACTTCAGTCTATTATAGCTTCAAAGCCTTCTCTAACGTAAGGCAGAATTCACATTACTGTTTTCCTTTAAAGAAAGAAACATTGGGGTACCTGACTGGTTCTGTCAGTGGAGCATGACACTCTTGATCTCAGAGTCATGAGTTCAAGCCTAATGTTGGGCATAGTGTCTACTTAAAAAAAATTGGGGGAGGATGTGTGTGTGCCTGGGTGGCTCAGTCAGTTGTGCATCTGACTCTTGATTTTAGTCCAAGTCATGATCTCATGGTTTGTGAGTTCAAGCCCCATGCCAGGTTCTGTGCTGACAGCACAGGGCCTGCTTGGGATTCTCTCTCTCTCCTTGTTCTCTGCCCCTCCCCTGCTTGTGTTCTATCAAAATAAATAAGTAAACTTTAAAAAAAAATTTTAAATTTGAAAATTAACAAATAAATTAAAAAGAAACACTAACAGGGGCGCCTGGGTGGCTTAGTCGGTTAAGCGTCCGACTTTCGCTTGGGTCATGATCTCGCAGTTCGTGGGTTCGAGCCCCGCGTCAGGCTCTGTGCTGACTGCCAGCTCAGAGCCTGGAGCCTGTTTCCGCCTGTGACTCCCTCTCTCTCTGACCCTCCCCTGCTCACGCT
>NW_027530995.1:992490-1010209 GCF_008692635.1 Crocuta crocuta | reverse complement strand
TAACACCTAATGTCATTAAAAAATTGTGTCTGCTATAACACATTCATCTGATCTACTCTGCTGCATAACATATATTTCCTAAACCTAACTGAAAATAATTCATTTTTTAAAAGTCTACCTCTTTTAGTATGTGAAATTTGATCATGATACTGCTATTTCATCCAATATGTCACCTAAGTGGTTTCATTAAACAGTCAACCCTAGTGAATTCTGATAAAAGCAGGAGCGCTCTTCACTGGTAGTTATAGAAGGATTTAAGTGAATCTGACTATTTTCTGATTACAAGAAACAAAGAATGGAGTTGTATCTGAACAGTACTGTTTTAGCAGTTTCTGAACTCAGGCAAAAAAAAAAAAAAGGGAAGCATGTTTGTAGCAGTCTAAGTACCTACAATAATATGATAGAGGCATTTACCACCACCATTTCACACTATTGCACTCTGTGATTCTAATAACAAGGCTTTCTCACTAGCAATAATACTGTATTAACGCTGGACTCTCAAATTGCTAGGTGTGAAACATCACTTACTTTAGAAAAAAGTCTATTAGTTATTTTAGGCTAGTCAAGGTTAAAATGGCCATTTATATGATTTCTTACTTGGGCTCTAATCTCAGAGATGTGTTTGCATCTGTTCCACCAAATAAGAATTTGCTTTGCCTATATCCAATGGAATAAATGATAAATTAGCAATCAGTTTATCCTTTGCCAAAAATATGCTCTAAATCTATATACTATAAACTATCTAATAAATTATATCCACATACTGCACATTTCATGTTAATATATACTATTTAGGGGAGGAAAAACCACAAATGTTTATTCAAATGATATATATTTAATATCCTAAGAATGTCAATGCATACATATGAATTCTGTATGATGTGAAAGTGTTTACCTTGGTAGGAACTTAACATGTCCCTGTGATGCAAAAAAAAATGACTTGAAAGTGAAATTCATGCAACTTAGTCATGCCTTTTCTCTTCTCCAGTACAAAGCTGGCTGGTAATCTTCACTGTTTATTTCGTGCTATAATGTTCCAAGTTTAGAATCCTTTACCAAGAAAAGAAATAGGAAAGAATTACTAGGTTTTTTTTTTTTAAATCTCAAATTAAAGGGAAACACTTATCACATAGTAAATAAAGCCAAGCAAACGCTAATTTGTGACTCTAAGAACACATTATCAATACATTATTCAAATTCCTCCATGGCTCTTATAAATAAACAAAAAAACATAGGAAAAGGCCTAAAGTCTCTCATGAAATAGGGACTGCCTAAATAGTAAAATCTATTCATCCCTAAATATTTAGTTTAAGACCATGAGAAGAGTAGCACACACTTTACCTCAATAACACCATTTAAATGGTGCTATAAGGGCACCTGGGTGGCTCAGTCAGTTAAGCGTCTGACTCTTGATTTTGGCTCAGGCCATGATCTCATGGTTTATGAGTTCGAGCCCCGTGTTGGGCTCTGTGCTGACAGCGCAGAGCCTGCTTGGGATGGTCTGTTTCCCTCTCTCTCTCTCTCCCTCTGCCTCTCCCCAGATCTCTCTCTTTCTCAAAATAAATATTTAAAAAAAAAAACAAATAAAGAGTGCTATAATATAATGTTACTTAAGACTAATAAGTATGATGTATTGTGTGATTCTAACCACTGTGAGAAAAGGTATTAACAAGTAACAGCCTCCTCACCAGCTTGGAGCCTACAGACTCCATTACTTTGGCCATATCTTTCCAAATGATTTAGTAATGCCTTTTAACATTGCAAACATAAATCTATCATAGTACTGCTATTCCAGTGGATTTTGGTGCTTCTGGGGCTGCCTAAAAATGAAAAGGCATCCATGTGAAATGCATTATATACTTATTACACCTCAAAATTTCAGTGCCTAAAATGTGAAATAATTCTCTACCATTTAGCCGTCTGTCTTATATGTAGTCTAAGATTTGTACTTACAGGGCTTTTACTCTCTTTGGGAAATTAGTGGTAAAACATGGTTTAAAAACACAGTATGTAATTGTGCTTAAATTCACATAAATATAGCATTTTTAAAACCATATTGAAATTCAATCCTTTTATACAGGTTATCAAAATATATCACAAAAAAGTCTAAACAAAACAATACTTTTGGAAGGGGAACAATGCAAATTTATTTCAGAAACATATTACAAAAGATCACCTCTGGGTCAATTTACAACACTAAGGAAATAAACTTGTTAAAATACAGCTATGCTCAACTGAGTCTTTCATCCATTCCACAACATAGGACTTGAAATAAATCCTAAAGTCAAGGTTTAAAACCATTTTAAGAGACAAGATCCTAAGTATCTTGTTTTGTTTTGTTTTGTTTTGTAGTCAGCTCTATGCCCAGGGTGGGGCTTGAACTTAGGACTCCAAGATCAAGAGTCACACGCTTTACTCAATGAGCCAGCCAGGTGCCCCCTAAGTGTTTTTTTAAGAGGTAATTTTCCTTCCCAAAACAAAATTTAATTTTAAGGTTAACTGTAAGGTTTTTTTTTTTTTCATCATGTCTTCAATTGAAAATACTATGATCATTGTTAATACGGTCTATGTCTTGTCTGATCTGAATGGTGTGATCTGGGAAATGGCACTGGTGAAGGAGGTAAAAATCCCTCTGATGTAGCACATACACCAGGATTTCTTCCAACTGGATGTGTAAATGGAGGGCTCAGAGTGTCTTATTCTTCAATGAACTGTGGTAAAGTGTTAGAATTATTATGGTTAAAAGGGAATTCACTTATAGGTGGGCCTCTGTTTTGAGAAAGAAGAGATCCTGGAAGAAGAGAATTCATATAAGGTAGCACTCGAGCAACAATATATCCAGGGGGAAATGTTAATGGTGATAGATCAGAAGTCATGAGTGATGGCGGCATTTGACTACAGAGCAAGTGAGGAGTACCCAAATCCTGGACAGAATAGGACACTGGTTGGCATAGTGCTAAGAATGGGGGCAGGGCAGTCTGCTCTGGAGGCATCATTTGATAAGGGTGCCATTCCACTGGTTGACTTTGATATTCAGGATGATGACAGGTAGGTGCTGGAAGCCCGGTGATGGTTCTTTAGCACCAGAATTTCAGTCATCCTGAATAGGGACAATTATTAAATTGCTGTGTTCTCTTATTCAAATACTAATTTTAAAAATGCTTATTTAGAGAGAGAAAGAGACATAGCGCATAGGGGAAGGACAGACGGGAAGAGAGAGAGAATCGCAAACAGGCTCCTAGCTGTCAGCACAGAGCCTGATGTGGGGCTTGAACTCACGAACCAGTGAGATCATGAGCTGAGCCGAGGTCAGATGCTTAACCGACTGAGCCACCCAGGCGCCCCAGAACTACTAATGTTTTCTTGATGGACTGAAAGAGGTGGGGGTGGAGTCAACTCTGCAGAAGGAGCACGAAGATTGTCTTGTGGCTCATTAGGTGGCACAGGAGGTGGTGACATCATGGTGTGCTGTTCTGATGGAATATGGCTATATGGTCCTTGTCTGTCAGCATCTCATGGATTTTGGTGGTTGGCGAAGCAATACAACGATGAACTTTTTCAAGTGGAGCTCAGTTAAGATTTTTAGCTTTCTCATGGTGGTGGCTGGTATGAGTCTGTAAGTCTTTTTCAGACAAGTATGTTTCCTGGCATTCTTGGCCAGTGCTACCCATGAAGACAGAACCTCGTATATGGTCCCCAACCAACTGCCAGGAATACTACAGCCTGGATGCATCTTATCTTCATTTTTTCATAGTAATTTATAGTTGTAGCAAAAAGCATATTTACATGGAATCACTCGCCTATAGATTTTAATAGGCAGATCACATTTGTTACTGAAATGAAGTGATGAATCCTCCTTTTCACCTACAATATTCATCTTAGAATCCACTCAAAGGCATTTGGGACTTTTTTTTCTTTACTCCCAACAGTTCTCTTCCTTTACAGTCACAGTGCCCTTCCTTGTTATATTCAAATTCTTCACCAAGAGGCATCCCATTTTTAGTCCTTGGAATTTGAGACACAAATTTGGCTTTGCTCACGTGCTTAGAAATGAGCTTTAAAGGAATTCGTCTGTGAACATCAAGGCCACCCGCTGATCCAGAACTCTCAATGCCTGGTAACCCATTATCAGTGTCATCGGACTCCATGTTCAGCTTAAATTGCACCTGGAAGTGGAAGTCAAAAGCCCAAGAGGTAGAAATGCAATCACATCCCTCCTCCACACCACACAGCTTCGACCTCCAAGGCCTTCCTTCTTCTCTCCCCTGCCCTATGTCACCAGTCTGGTGGAGGATTCAGGCATAGTTTGGGCAGGGGAAAAAAGACCTTCAGTTGAGTTGCTGAGGTTGCTAAGCCTATTCTGCATGAGCCACAAGAGAAAATGGCCTTTAACTATGGAAAAAGACTGATGGGAATGGGGAAAGGGGATGCAGTAGTAACCAAATGAATAAGCTCCCAGAAGACCCCATAGACCTTTGCCTTCTGGGCTGCCTTATTTATTTTTATCCTAATGCATTTCTGTAAACTGCCTTTAATCCCTTGATGGTGTCTATGTGTGTGTATATACATATATACATACACACCTTTTAAGATTTTGTCATAACACAGTGAATTTAAAATCATCTTTGTCTAAAGGAAGGGAGCACTGTATTTATCTTATCAAGGAGGCATCACGTAGAAATAGTCAACATGGTAATTTCGTAGGGCTAGTCACTTGACGTTATTGCTTAAAAAAATGATTATGAGTGGGGTGCTTGGGTGGTTCGGTAGATTAAGCATCCAACTTTCGGCTCAGGTCATGATCTCAAGGTTCCTGAGCTTGAGCCTTGTGTGGTGCCCTGCGCTGACAGTGCAGACCCTACTTGGGATCCTCTCTCTCCCCTTCTCTTTACCTCTCCCTTGCTCACTCTCTCTCTGAAATAAATAAATAAAAAGTTAAATCATTTTGAGTATGTAGGCCAGATATCCCCAGGTCTTGCCTTCCTACAGGTAGAATATGGACAACAAAAAGAATAACAATTCATATTTACTTTGCTCCACCTTCACCCATAAATGTGGCTGCTCTACAGCTCAAAGGGTCTCTCCTGAATGTGCAGACATTCAGCCTTTTGGCTTTGCCAACTATCAAGTCTCCAAAAAAACAAAAACAAAAACAAACAAACAACCCAATGGTGATCAGCTACTTACTTACTGCAGTACTGGAGAACACTACCTGAACAGAGTCTAAATAGTGTCTCCAAAGGAGGACAGCAGGGTGAGGTATTAGAAACTGGGCCGGGTAGTTTTAGGATAGGTCTTACAAGGTAGATTGGGCAGATTTTATAATATGACAGCTATAGATCGGTAAGCACAGGGAGGTGCTTATAAGCAACTGCTTATAAGAACTATGTAATTCTTGTTGAGTAAACACTTTTAGTTTGCTCATAATTTTAACTTAAATTTAACTTTCACTCTCCAGGAGATACTTTCTCCTGGAACAAATAGTTAAATTTGCATATTCTCAGAATTGTTTAACACAGGAACAGAAAACTATCCCCAGTCTCATCATTGTGTAACATAGTGACAAGTATTTACACTGGTTTTAGTACTCAGCCATTATTTTGCTTTTCTCTGGCTCTGGCTTGCTGGGGTGTCAATTCTTGGCTACACCAATGGTGAAAACACAGCAGTGCTCAGATAGCCACCAAAGACACCAGTGCTCACCAATGTCCAAAGTCACTGCTTCCCTAGCAAAGAAACAATACTCACTGAATGCGCTAAGTCCAAGAAGATAAATGGACTTCCTTGCCCTCTTATCTTTCACTCTATTACATGGACTACAAAGCACTTCAGACTTACTCTCCCTGAAGTCTTAAAGAGATTATTCAGAAACCATCCTTTTTATTGGCTCTTAATCACTGCTCCACTGGCAAGGACTCAGGCCACGCAAGGAAGCTCATGGTACCTGGTTTAAATTGGAACATATGGTGCCACTTGCCTCTCACACTTTCCCCTAAATCTTGAACTTTTTCAGTATTCTAGCAATAATACTTTCTCTTAGGATTTATTCACTCCCAGGAGGCAATGTAATCCTTCTTGCCAATAACTTCTTTATTGGGTCTACCTCAAGGAGTCTCCAAACACACCTAACTTGCCTTAGTACTAAGACCAACGCACATTATTCTCTCAAACCAGGCCTGCTGTTACCTATTGATTTAAATTTTAGATAATTTGAGGGGCTCCTGTGCGGCTCAGTGAGTTAAGCGTCCGACTCTTGATTTTAGCTCAGGTCATGATCTCCTGGTTCCTGGGTTCAAGCCCCATGTTGGGGTCTACACTGACAGCATGGAGCCTGATTGGGATTCTCTCTCTCTCTCTCTCTCTCTCTCTCTCTCCGTCCCTCCCTCCCTCCCTCTGCCCCTCCCTTGCTCATGCTCTCTCTCTCTCTCAAAAATAAACTTTTAAAAAATATTTTAAAAATTAGATAATTTGAATTTTTTGGCTCAAAAAAGATGTATTTTTTAATAAGTCCAAGTAATGATGTTCTGTCCCTATTATAAACAGTGAACCAGAATTCTGAGCAAAAACTAAAACTTAAAGCATTAAGACATGCACATACATGTTCCTGTTTTATAAGTACAATTACTTGCTTGCCAGCTCTTTATGAGGATTCAGCTCTTTTTCTTAGTTTTTAGTGATGTGTACATAATTCAAATATCTTGAATAGAAAGACAAAAAATTCTGTCAAACATAATGTTCATAAGTTATTTTCTCTTCTTTCCTGGAACCAATGTTTCACTGTCTAAATGGAGACATTTTTTGTATGACACAATTTCGTTCTCACACATAACCCTGAATGAAAAAAAAAAAAAGCCAGCTCCCTTTCCTACTTGGCTAAATTTGCTTTTGTTGCTCATGGGGTCAACCTCAAATTATTTTAGAAATAAATTCTAACTTCAGGGGCGCCTGGATGGCTCAGTCTGTTAAGCATCTGACTTCAGCTCAGGTCACAATCTTACAGTATGTGTGTTGGAGCCCCACATCAGGCTCTGTGCTGATAGCTCAGAGCCTGGAGCCTGCTTCAGATTCTCCCTNAATTCTAAGTTCAGTCTTTGAGTCACAAAAGCATGCTTTACCAGAGACAGGTCATGTTAACTTCTACTCTACACACTCCACACCCAGAGCTGCTCTGTTTCAGCACTTTGAACAGCTCTGCTTTGAGTATTTGCTTGTTTATAGCTGAGACGCCTGACTTGAAAGGCCTTAATAAATGTTATTTGGTGAAACTGTTGATAAGATAAAGGGTATTGACCTTCCATTTATGCCCATCAGATTTAAGAAGCTATCTTGCTGCACTTGAAAAGCTGCCTTTACAAACTGATCCTTATTTAGTGCCTTTAAACAAAAAGTTAAATGGGCTTCCGTTCAGCAGCCTCCTTTAGGGCATAGGGACTCTGTCTTCAATCTCTTAAAAGTTGCTAGACTCACATTCGATGGACAAAAGAGAAATTCAGTGTCTGTGAGCCTGTAACAGTGATTGGATAGAAAAAGCTTTTGGGTTTGGAGATTTCAAAGAAACTGGGCCTTTTAAAATTGTCTTGATTCATGGAGGCCACTTAGAATTCGGCTGCCTCAAAAGAAATCTAAATGAGATTGACAATGAAGAATTATGGACTGCGCAACAAAAGAGTATCAATGCACACAATTAATGCTAGGAAACAGGTTGAGACATCTCTGTGTAAGCCACATGCCATCTGGCCCAGAAGCCGTCACTCTACCAGAGTGACACCAAAGGTCGGTGGGAGCAGGGGCCGTATGTCCCGCTGCCAGGCTCCTGGATTTTATTCTCGTTTAAGGGAATCTGATCTGTCATTCCTCTGGCTCCTGTGGGCTTTAAATTCACATAATCAACATATCACTGCCAGAGACTCAGTAACGGCTGAGGCAGTTTAAAGGTGAGTGGAGAATAATCGTGCTCCCAAGCCAGATGCCTTCAGCTCTGCAAAGAAATAAAAAGTCCATCTCAGATTCCAAAAAGGCAAATTGCCCTGTGTGCAGAAGACCTCAGCTCTCTCCCAAATGTGATAATAGCTATCTTTCACATCGTAGGGGGAAGGGGGGTAGGTCCTCTGCAAAAGTTTAGACCAGTGGTTCTCAAAATGTGGTCCACAAACCTCTAGAGACATCCAAGGTCCATTCTGAGAGGCCATGAGGTCAAAACTATTTCCATAATACTAAGATGTTATTTGCCTTTTTATCATTTGACATTGGCAATGACGATGCAAAAAGCAATGGTGGATAAAACTGCGGGCATCTTAGCATGAAGCCAGTCACTGCCACCAAACTGTACTAGTAATCACTGTAGTTTTTACTGTCACTCAGTAAAATGCAAAGGCCAGTGTCACTTGAGCACATCCTTGATTAAGCTCTAAAAATTATAAATTTTATTAAATCTCAATCCTTGAGTACATCTTATTCATATTTTATGCAACAAAACGGAAAGCACACATGATGGCACTTCTGCTGCGTGCAAGTATAATGGTGCCCCAAGGAAACGTATCTATGCCATCATGTGAGTTGGAAGGTGAAATACCTGTGGTTTTTGTGGAACACTGTTTTCACCTGAAAGAACAACTGACAAACTATGGTTATTCCAACTTGGGTATCTGGCAGACGTTTTCTCAAAAATGAACAAAGGGTAGCCAGCCTATCACTTCAAGAAAAACAACTGACCATTTGTTGCCAATTATAAAATTCAATCTTTTGCAAATTTTTAATGTTTAATTTTGAGAGAGAGAGACAGATGGAAGAAGGGCAGAGAGAGAGGGAGACACAGAATCCAAAGCTGGCTTCAAACTCTGGGCTGTCAGCACAGAGCCCGAGGTGGGGCTCAAACTCATGGACCATGAGATCATGACCTGAGCACAAGTCAGATGCTCAAACAACTGAGCCACCCACGTGCCCCAAAATCCAATTGTTCAAATGAAAATGAGAATTTTTAAAATCCTTTAACTGCCACCATGATCTTGACAGCTTCCCAACACAAAAGAGTTACCTGATGAGATCAGTGGTGATTAATACTGAACTTAATGTTTTGAAATTGTATAGTGAAGTGTGTCTTGGAAAAAAATTTGGTAGTTCTGCATAACTCACTAAACCAGTATTTTCCAAATGGCCAATGGCTGATGTTCCAAAATCATGCCTGATTAAAAGATTCATTTAAAATCAAAACAGCAGATTTCAATGTAACATAGTGGGAAAACTCATTGATATATTTCAGATTCCTTATTGCAACTAACCATTAATAAACTACCACTTGCTGTGAAGTTTCATTTTAATTTCAAAGAAGAATATCCACAATTACCTGAAAGGCTATTCTAATATTCCTCCCCTTCCCAACATGGTATCTGTATGAGCCTGGATTTTCTTCTTGTATTTCACCAAACTAAATAACACAAAAGATTGAACACAGAAGCAGGTATGAGAATCCAGCTGTCTATTAAGGAGATCTGCAAAAATTTAAAACAATACCACTCTTGCTGCTAACGTTTTTTTTCTTTTGAAAAATATATTTTTCATAAAAATGTGCTATTTGTGTTCATGTGTAATGGTTTATTGTTGTTATTTTAAAATGAAATCATAAATGACTATTTTAAAGTTTCTCAACAGATACACTGCACATAAACAATAGCTCATTATGGTCTTCAGGAATACTGAAGAGAATTCTAGGAGTAAAACATTTGAGAACCGCTGCCTTCTCATCCACCCTTTCAGAGACATGGCCTTCCCTCCTCACATTCACTGCCCTAACCTCTATCCCATCTGAACCAAGCTGCCTGAAGATCCCAGAGCTTCTCCATCTTCGAAACTAGCTAACAGAAACATGGAAAAAATAAAGATAGAGATCACTTACATGCCAAGCCCTCTATCATGCACCTAACATATGGCATTGTATTTAACCCCCACAAGAGCCCTAGGAGATGATAGTAATAATGATATGCCCCAATCATGGGGCAGCAGGACAGAAGGATCAGCAAAACCACAAGCTCACTAAGAATGATCTGTAGACCAAATCAATAAAAACATCTTACAAATGCCATGGTATCAACTTTCAAATACATGTGGGCATCGCATACTTAAACGAAATTTCATTGTAAAGCATTATCAAACTCATAAAAGCTTTTGGTCATTGATATTCTGTTTTAATTTCAACCAATGAATCATGACACACGTGCAGGAGATAGAAACTGTTGACAATGAACAGGAAAACAAAGAGATCCTCATTTTTGAAAAATATTGACAATAGCCACACTGGAGCATTGTAACCACACTGAATGTGCAGCAAATTCAGTACCTTCAGGATAATGCTGAACTATTTAGCGTGGTATCCTTAACACTAAGGGTCTACATTTTGCCATCAAAGTATTTAAAACTCTATACAATACACAGATGTGAAAGCCAATAGCCCAGTATAGTACAGCATTGGAAGAGGGTGGTAAATAACAAAAATTCAACCAAATAAATTTTAAAGATCTAAATGGCTTTATCAAATGATTCATGAATCCGGCAGCATCCCATCTAGCAAGTAGGGGGAGCTCCAAAGGGCTACAGAAAAGGAAAGGTTTTTAAAGGTAGATAGGGAGTGGGGAAAAAGAAATTATTAGGGAATGGTCCATTGTTTGAGGCAAAGTCTCCCTGCTAAGGTTAAATGAAGGGATCTATCAGTAAAGTTCCTAGTGCTGACCAAGAAATTCCCATGCTGAAAACTCCCATTCCTGGGGGTTTGAATCTGCAGTTACATTATGTACTGAGTCTGCCTTTACAGTCATGGGGCCTTAACATAAATGATGCCATGCAGGGCCTCAGGTTTTCTTTTTCACTCAAGTAATGAACAGAAAAAAACTTCTAGCCAAAAGGATCTTGGATGGACTAAGACTGGATCTGCATCCTTAAAGACAGAATTTAAATTGTCTGAGAGGAGTGTGACTGGCCTTCCAAATCAAGGGAACAGAATGGACAAAGACAGATGTGGAGAGTCCATGTTTTCAAGGGCAAGATGCTCAACTCAATAGAGAGCTCAAATAAGGAAGCAGTGGGAAAAGTAGTTTAGGAAAACTGGGAGAGGAATTGGAGAGTCTTATTAGGAAGCAAGTTACAGTTCAGGACTGAGACTGTTCAAGTCAGAGTGGGGAAACAGGGAAAAAAGAATGATCATGAGGGAGACACTGAAAGGCCACAGTTTGGTGACTAACTTAATGAGAGCAGGCAATGGAGAGAAGAGGGAGAGAGGACTTTAAGTTTTCAAGTCCAAAAGACTACCACATGGCCCAATTAGGAAGGAAACATTTAGCTGAAAGCACACAGGCTTACTGAACGTCCTCCCACGTTTGGTCCTGGTCCACCAAGAGGTCTGAGGCCTATGTTCAGTGACATGGAAGAATTTTGTCTTAGTCTGAAAATGTAATGAGGACAGTATCCTGAACTCACTGCCAATCAATTCATCAGCTATTTGGGAGATGCCTCCTCCTCTGCAGCGCACGACAGTAAGAGGAACTTATTTTAAAGGCTGTAGCTATGCACTCATTACCCAGGCCCATGTCCAGGCTGCTACCCCCTTCACTGAGCAACTCTGCTGGATTCTCCCTGGACTTCTGGACCATCAAGGCCTTTGGACTTGGCTTTGTACTGACATCTTGGCTTTCCAGCCCATGACTCAACTGTACTTGGCTTTACTCCACAGCTGTGCCTAAAAGGCAGCTGCCTCAACTCCCTCTGCTGCTTTCCCAGGCCCTGCCAAACCTAACATTTCCCCTATCGACTGGAGAGCAGGGTTGGCTGGGGTTTTTGCACAGATATAGGTCCAGTTTGGAAAAGTGTTTGGCAAGAGTTAAAAGGAAGAGGATCATAGAAATGACAAGGAGAATGACAAGGAATAAGCCCAGGATGAACCTTTTCAGTCTGGAGAAAGGGAAGGAGGGTGGCATGATGAAGAGATAATCGCCTTCAGGTACAGAAAGGGCTCTGCTGGAGAGAGGAAGCCTGGCTGTCCTCCCATCTGGCCAAGGACAGACCAAGGGCTTAGTTACAGCATGTGGGATTTACAGAAGGTAAAAGAAGTTCTAGGACAAATGCGGAAATGGGTTTTAGAGGGGTTTTGTGTAAACGTCTTCGCAGGAGATGGCTAAGAACAGCATAGCTCCTCTGGCAACCGGAAGGTGGAAAAGCAGGAGGTGAACTTGGGTCTTTCATAACCCGCCCTCCTTCTTTTACTGTAGGAATAGAAATTTGCGCACTTCTTCAAGGCCCAGTGGAAAAGCTCTGAACTCTTCTCCAAGGCAAAGGCTCTTGGCCAATTCTTGATACTTTTAGCATAAAATCAGCTAGTAAAGCTGTCACCACAGTGGTCACCAAAGCACCACAGTGGTGCCAATTCCAAGAGCAACAGAGGCAATTTCTGATTAAATGATATCCTAGGCACACTAAAAATTATTTAACTGAAGGATTGCATGGCTGGGTTTTAATTAGAATGGATTAATACAGTATTCCCATTTATAAAAACCAAAATTGAAAGGAGAGAAGCACAATGAGGTAATTAAAGTAAAGATCACCCTTAAAAAGAGGGAAAATTAAATTCAAATTTAGGTTAATTCTTTCCATACCTAGATAATCTCTGTATCTAAAATCTCAAGGGCAACACATACTTGTATAAGTTGTGTGTGTGCATGTGTATTTATATATGCGTACATTTTATTCATACTGTTTTTGCACCTATATAATCATACAAACACATGCATGAATTGTTTTTACAAGAGTACCTGACAGTGTATGCAGATACCACATGTTTTCTATTTCCAGAACAGCATTATCAGAGGGCTTCTCAGGTAAATTACCTTTTCCCCCCTGAACTGACTCATTTGGCCAAACCAAGAAGTATGCATGCTAGCACAGATGACCTCTAGGATCCTCCACCAAAAACATGAAATGTGTCACTGAGTGTTCCTTCCAAGAAGCAATGGGAAGTAGTTGATAAGCTTTCTCTTGTTTATCACAGCAGTGTCCTTTGATCTATGCAACTGTAGATAGGGATTAAGGGGGAAAAGAAAGATAGGAAGAAAGCTAGATGTGTTTCATCATTTATCAAATTAAAGGTTCTACCATATGTTTTTACTTAAAAAAAGTAAAGCACCATGCCCACATGTAGATTCCAAACCCATCTATTACAAAGTCCAGTCAGAAGAATTCTGTCTCCTCAATAGCTCTCCTACCTGCCCTGACCTGTCCATACCATGCCACCAGCACATCCCATCTCCTACGGGTTACTGCAGTGGTCTCTTAACTGGTGCCCCAGGTTTCAGTCCTATCCCTCTCCAAGCATTCTCCACACCATCACCAGCTTACTCTTCATTAAACAGAAATCCAATTGTGTCACTGGTCTGATTTAAATTGTTAAGTGGCTTCCAAATGCCTATCGGATCAAGTCCAAACTCAGCAGCATAATCCTCCAAGGCCCTTCTCTCTCTGGCCTCTGCCAAGCTATTTTGTTTATCACTAACCCCTCCTTGGCTATTCTTCAAGCTCCAGCTCTAGGAAGCCATTTCCAGCCCCTCCCAATGGATTCTATGTTTCTGCACCACATCTTCATGCTTTCCAGCAGCCTGGCCTTCCTGCCTGGGACTCTCTGCTCTTTGCTTGCTCCCTATCTCGAATGTATGCTTAAAAAAAAAAAAATCAAGTACAGTTTTCTCTCTTCCAAGGATTCCCAGAAAGACCCCATACCCAGTGTTCCTAGAACAAATGCACAATTACCCAAGAGTATCAACGAAGCAAGAGCTCAGTAAATGGGCAGAGAAAAGATCTTTGAAAGAGTTTGACATTATTTCCCTCAAAAAACATAAAAGTAGTTATCATGGGGAAAAATTCAGAACTTGTGTGATTTTCCTGTATTCATTTATGCTTTAAAATTTTATAGTGAAATACATATAAAAGTACACAAATTATTAACATAAATAGCATCAAGATCGAGAAACCTAATATTACCAGAACCTCAAAAGCCCCCTTTCTGGGAGCTCCTAGTCACTAACCCTCAAAGGGCAACCATTCCCTTGACTTCCAATAGCAAAGACTAATTTTACATACTTTTATGTTTCATATAAATGGAATCATGAAGTATCTTTTCTTTTGTGTTTGGCTTCTTTTGTTCAATATTATGTTTCTATTAAACACTTGATAAATACTTGTTGTTTTTTCATTCTTGCTATCGTACCGAATATTAGTATATTCGGTTATTTATTTGCTATACTACTGATGGGCATCTGGATAGCTTCCAGTTTGGGATTATTACAAATAGTACTTCTATAAACATTCTTGTACATGTCTTTTGGTGAACATATGTGTGCACTTCTCTTGCACATACATTAGGTTGAGCAGTATGAAATTGCCATATCTACTTTTCCTTGTGAATTGTTAAGAAATGTTTTAAATTGTTAAATAATTGGAAACTAAAACTCTTATTCATCATTTTATTCCCAGCTCTAGAATAGTATCTAGCCATTGGTTCAATTAATGTTTATTCAGTTAACTAATACTCATTTAACACTGTATTCTTCCTAAATGTGTGTTAACTTTTTTTATATTCCTTTGTCTAAAGTTCATCCCAGCAAGGCAAACTCTATGAAGTAGAGCATTCTGCCTGTCTCCACTACCTTACAAAAGAACACTGCTACACTTCTAGTTGCACAAGTACAAAGACAAGAATAAGAGGCTAGCAGAATTTTTTCTACTTAATAAACAACTACAAATAATAAGCACTAAAAACCTCATATAATTGAAAAAGAAAAAAATCAAGATCTTAATAGCTTAATGGGCAAAGGGTATGTGGGTAATTGATATGTGGGTAATTTACATCAACAAAAGTAAAAACCAAGAAGCTAATTAGTAAAATTAACCATTCACACTTTTATAAATTTGACAGATGTAAAACAGTAGTATAGTATAGTTGAAACTAATAATACCTAGAGCTGATCACAGTTTACTAAATGGGGCACCTTCTTATATTATTCTTCATTATGCTTGATAATAATTATACTTGTTGGCTTACCAATCTACCTCCCCCAATATGCCAGAATTTTCTTATCGGCAAGACCCTTTTCTGATCCAGTTCTGTTGTAAAATGATGTATGTGCCCTCATACCCACAACCTTGTTAACAAGAGATTTGTCATTATATTTCAAAAATTTACACAGATTCACTTTGATCAAGCAAATTGACTCTTAAGTATTAATTCTAAGGAAAGAGCAAGAGAAGAAGAAACAACTCTACACATTATTTATCCCTATATTATTTAAAATAGTTAAAAATGAAATCAATAATACATTTCTAACAATAAAAAAATGACTGAATAAAATCTGCCACAGGAACTCCAAANAAGATTACGAAGCAGCATGGATGCATGCCAATACTATTAAATGAAAAATCATGCAAAATCATTATGCTCTGACTAGAATTATACCATATAATTATGCATGGATTGAGGGAGCAACATGGAAAAAGACACTTAAAAGAAATCATTGGAAATTTTAAGATGCCAAGAGTACGAAGCAGGTTTTTTTTTTTTTTCTTAAATTTTGTTACTGATCATGTGGTCAATGCTTCCCCTGCAACTCCCCTGAATGCGGCCACCATGCTGCCTCCCAGATGACTGCAAGAGCCTCCTAACGGTCTTCCTGCTTCTTCCCTTGCTCATGGACAGTCCATTCTCAACGCAGCAGGAAGCACACTGGAAGTCACGAGTCAGATCTCGTCACTTTTCTGCTCAAAAGCCTTCTCTGGCTTCCTATTTTGTTTTTGTTTTTTTTTAATGTTTTATTTATTTCTAGGAGAGAGAGAGAGACAGCGTGAGCAGGGGAGGGTCAGAGAGAGAGGGAGTCACAGACTGAAACAGGCTCCAGGTTCTGAGCTGGCAGTCATCACAGAGCCCGACGCGGGGCTTGAACCCACGAACCGCGAGATCATGACCTGAGCGAAAGTCGGACGCTTAACTGACTAAGCCACCCAGGTGCCCCTCTGGCTTCCTATTTTGTACAGAGTGAAAACAAGAGTTCCTACAATGGCTCACATAATCATCAACAATCTGAATGCCAGTTATTACTCTGGCATCATCCTGTTCTACACTTTTCCTAGCCTCACTCTGCTTCAGCCACACTAAGCCTCTTTCTTCTTCCTCAACATCTAAGGGACACTCCCACCTAAATATCAGTAAGTTTTATTTTATGCAGAAGCTAATCCTACTTTCTCATATTTATTTTAATAAAACAAGCAACATGAACATTGGGTATTTTCCATTTCTCCTAAAGGTGTATAACTTAGTCTCCAGAGAATTCATTTGAGATGAAAGGAACGTATCTCTGTCCACCTTCCAAAGTTGTCTAGGAATACGTCTAGGGGAATGCTAGAGTGCATTTGTCACAAATGCTCCAGAGGAAATTTTTACTTGTCCATAAGAGCCAAGAAAGAAAGAAAGAAAAAGCAGTGCAGGAGGGTGGAATGGAGAGCAGGAGGGGGGGAAAGGAAGGAAGGAAACTGGCAAGTGCAGTTAGATCCATGGTGGTGTGAGCTCGGTGAGGTGATGGAAGGTAAGGTGAGGGGCCCTAATTGTGGTAAGGTCACATGAAGACCATTTCAGGCAAAGCAGTAAAGGTTCCGGAACTGAGAAGGTAAGAGAAAGCTTAGAAAAGTTGAGCAATGGAAAGAAGACCAGTATAACTAGGAAAAAAGCAACAGAGACAGGACCATGGAGAAATGGAGAGCTGGGTCATGCAGGGCCTATAGGTCAGCGGAAGTTGTTTGGATTCTATTGTAAATGCTATGGAGAGATCACTGAAGGGTTTGAAAACATAGGAACAACAGTGCTGTTATTACAGTATTGTCTGTGAAGTTTGGGGTTAAGGTCACCAAAGCCCGGGATTAATTACAATGCAATATGACAGCTAGCACTGTGCCTCACGTGTGGTAGGCAATACTTAACTGATAGTTGGTTTGTCTTATTCTACAGCAAATATTACTTTGTATGTATCACCAATGCACCTGGGTGAAGGAGCACCTTCATTATAGCTAGTACTTATAGTTTTAATATGCTCAAGCTTTAAAGTGATTTTGATTCAATGCTTACAAGAAAACTGAGGCACTCAGCTTCTGGTTCCTAAAGAACCATTTATGCTTAACAAGGCTCTTGACTGATTTCTTCCCAACTCCAACTTGGTCTGCACCAAGCCTGTGTGTGTGTGCAAATAAGAGTTGAAATGTGAATCTCCAAGGACCAAGCTTGGTCCTTGTTGATAAGTAAAAATTTCCTCTGGAGCATTCGTGACAAATGCACTCTAGCGTTCCCCTAGACGTATTCTTAGGCAACTTTGGAAAGTGGACAGAGATATGTTCCTCTCGTCTCAAATGAATTCTTTGGAGACTAAGTTATACGTCTTTAGGAGAAATGGAAAATAGCCAATGTTCATGATGCTTGTTTAATTAAAATAACTATAAGAAAATAGGATTGGCTTCCACATAAAACAAAACCTCCCAATATTTAGCAGTTTAAAGGAAGCTTTAGACTCTCTAGTTACAGATACTGCTAGGTAAAGGCAATAATTCAGCATAGAACTCCATCTACAGCAACATTTCTTCTAAAATAAATTTTTGTTATATTTTCCCATTAAAAAACAAAATGCAGACTTTCAGTTACTCAGGT
>NW_027530995.1:977606-992429 GCF_008692635.1 Crocuta crocuta | reverse complement strand
GATTTAAATTATTAGAAAATGAAAATAAATAGGGGCACCTGGGTGGCTCAGTCGGTTAAGGGTCCGACTAGTGGTTTCAGCTCAGGACATGATCTCACAGTTCGTGAGTTCAAGTCCCATATCAGGCTCCATGCTGACAGCTCGGAGTCTGCTTGGGATTCTCTCCCTCCCTCTCTGTCCCTCTCCCATTGTTCTCTCTCTGCCACTCTCAAAATAAATAAATAAACAAAATTTTTTAAGGAAAATGAAAAGAAAGTATTTAGCGCATGCCTGGCACATAGTACATACTCAGGGAATGGCAGCTAGCATTATCAGTAAAGAGCGGGTTGTAGAGAACTTTCTGGAGGACTCCAGATGGAACTACCATCAAGTACAGACACGTGTAAAGTGACTCTTCACGTTATTTCCTAACAGATGACTCTGGAACATAATCTGAATTCTTCAGTAAATCACAAGTCAAAATGAGGTTTGTGAACACTGTTCTATATGCCCAGGAGAGCATTAGAACAAAATGACTTTATTCCTGGCTTCTCTAATGACTAATGCAGTCTTGGTGAGTCATGCAAGTATTCCTCACCCGTGAAGTAGAAACAGCAACATGTCTTTGCAAGATTGTTGTGAGGATTGGTTGTAATGCACCTCAGACCCTAGCAGAATGCCTAGGACATGGTGAATCTCAAGCAACAGAAGCCATTTTCATCATGATTGTTACGAGGGCAAAAAAAAAAAAAAAAGTCATTTATAAATGGCAATTGAAAATCTGGCCAATTTAAGGGGTGCCTGGGTGGCTCAGTTGGTTATGCGCCTGACTTCGGCTCAGGTCATGATCTCGTGGGTTATGGGTTCAAGCCCCGTGTCAGTCTCTATGTTGACAGCTCAGAGCCTGGAGCCTGCTTTGGATTCTGGGTCTCCCTCTCTCTTGGCCCCTCCTCCACTCACATTCTGTCTGTCTCTCTCAAAAATAAATAAATACTAAAAAAAATATGATCAATTTAAAAATAAATTTGCTCTGGGCTTTTTCTTTTTCATTCATCAATGTCAAAGGGGTAGGAGGGCTGTGTGACGATAACCAAGGTACTGATGCACTGACTTCTAAATCAGCTGGGAAATTGACAGAGCATACACCTAAATGGTAAACCATACGTGTGTTCTTGCCTAGAATATCTGCAGACATTTCAGCCCAACTGCCAGCATAAATGACACTCAATATTTTAGGTAGCTTTCACATTGGGGATTTTAACTTAATCACTTAGTTCTTCCTCCATAAAATGGAGTCTCAAGTCAGAATTAATTCAAACAGTACTTCTCTGGCTTATATGGGGGACACTCGTCTTTGTTTCTTGGACTCTGAGCCTCAATTTATCTTTCAAGTGGAGAAGACATAAAACAAGAATATGATGAGTAATTTCTCATCTCATAACTGAAAAGTAAAAACAGTTTTCATATCAATTCTCTAAAAATACTAAAATATATAGCACAATATTTCATAGGATATTTTATTCACTGTCTCAGTGAGATATATTTTAAAAGCTTAGAACATATTGTATGTGTATGGCATAGCCAAAGAATCTTATATTCAGTTATCTTCCTAATTGAGGCAATTAACAAAACAAAATACACATTCAAATGAAACATGTATCTAAACCATTTAGAAATCATTAAAATTATATATCAGGTTCTCTTTCACTGATCACAAATTATGGTAATGCTCTTGTGGTGCTCATTTCCGGGCTCACTTTGGTGTGTTTATTAAAGCCTGGTATTGTCAGATCACAGGGAGTATCTCCTTTTCATTTTCATATCTCCAATTCTAAAGGGGATTAAATTATCCAATTAAGCTGTTAATTAAAAAGACTCTTACAGAATAAACTGCAGGCTACTAATGGCATTTTAAAATTGTCATTGTGCTGTACCCAAAAGCAATTTCCCAAATTCAGAAGACCTCAAAGTTACTGAACTTTATTTCACTTTAGAAGGTGTGGCTAGGAATGCCAGCTGATAGCCAAACCTGTTTCCTCTTCTTTCTAGGCACACAGCTTGACCATCTATCCCAGCCTCCCCCATAGTTAGGTTTGCCACATGAATGAGCTCTAGCCAATGGAATATGAGAAAAAGTGACACAGATAATTCCTGAACCAGACCAAACCTTCCAGTCAATATCTTCCTTGGCCTCTTCTCCACCAGCTTCTTGTAAGATGAACATGCCTTCAATCATGTTGAAAATGGCTGAGTCACAACATGGAAGGAACATGGTCCCTAAATCACCGATGGGAAGAGAGATGTTCACTGACCATTAACACCTATTCTGTATGCAACAAAAACAAGAAATCAACTTAAATTGGGTTAAGTCATTAAGATAATCTGTTTCAACACCAAGTGTGATTTAATGAGAAACAGAACTGAACTTGAGGGACATGCAAATACCTTAACCCTAACTGGAAACATCTGCCCCCTTCAAGTTTGGATCAGGTCCACTTATATATCTAACAAATGAATTACAGTCAATAAATCTTAGGGAACTTATAAAATCTATCATATAGGCGATCGCACAAGAAATTCTAGACTCTTTGGTTCTCCATTCCTCCAAAGCCTCTCCTTCCTTTCCATGCTCCAGAGATCACTCATAACTGTCACTTCTACGCATCATTCCTTCCGCCACTACCCTATACACAATAATTCTTATTTGGAGGATTAGTTCAGACTCTATTTTAAACAGTATCTCTAAGAGGGGCACTAACAGGCCACACTTAGCCACTTATTACCCACCAGCTCTGTATCCTGTCTGCTATCTCCTGTACATAGTCCCTCTGGCACACTTACTACAAATCAGTACTTATCTTAGAACATATTGGTGCCAGAAAGATGATTAATATTATCAACAGAGGGCTCTACTTGCCCTGCCAGCCTAACCTCATATATGCCTCCACAGAGACATCAGTCTGAATTCTATGGTCTGCCTCTGGATTTGTCTCGACTGAGGCAAAGCAGATAGACCTGCACTGTCCAAAGGTCAGCAGGGGATATAAAGTCCTAGTCATTGCCAGTTCTCTGGTAGGCACAGGGCAAAGAGGCTCCAGTAGCATGAGGGCAGCTATAGCAGAGAGCTACAGCCACGCAAACAGAAAAGCAGATGGAAGGTGAGGTTAGGGTGCCAGGAAAAGGGATTTGCAGGGATTTGGGCAGAGAGAGCACCGACAGTGTCCACCAGAGGAGTTGAGCAATTCCTTCTCTGTGCCCCAAACCATAACCTAATGTCCCTGAATATCACTACCTTGTCACAAAGCAGGGGGATTCTAACAGTTTCCATATATGTCTCCCATGTAACACCAGGCTGTTCAGTGAGGCTCAGGGATAGCAATATCACCTACCTAAATAGGGCTAGTTGCATGATCTAAACAAAACCTGTGTTCAGTTATGGTGTGCTGAATGCGTGACTGCAAACTGACTAGACTGTTAAAGACAGGTGACAGCACTTATGGACTCTTTGGTCTGACGGCAACTGTAATGTTCATTGTCACCTTTGCAAGACCAGCCCTATTATGGTTGATCACTCCCTCAGAAGCCTCTCCTTTCCTCAATGAAATATTATTGCATAAGCAATAAACCACATCTGCGGACTTATATTCTAGAAGAAAATACAATTACCACCTCATAAATCCCTGTCTACAAGGTTACTGCATTCAAATCCCACTTTCCTAAACCAAGAAACCTAGTCTACTAGAGTGCTTTGTGTACTTTTTGGGCAAACAGTATTGTCTAAAACACAACTGAGTATGTTAACAGATACAACAGATTTAAAGTATTTTTTTAAAAAAATAGAGGAGACAGAAAATCTTCAACTTTTTATTGTCCTTAAAATGATTGCTCTCATTGTTTCACAAGTCAGGGAAGAAAATACAATGACCATTTAGACATAAAATGCATAATCCAAGAACACCTTTCTTCAAACCAGTGGGGGCACTGCCACTGGCGAGGAAAATGTTGCTGCATGAAACAATCATGTATTCTTCATTAACTTAATATGCAATTGAAACATTATGTNACATTAAATGCTAAGTGACTGAGGAAATACTGAGAGAATAAATGTATTTAGAAATGGGGTCATCTAAAGGATGAAGGTTAATGCAGAGATCAGTGGCCCAAAGGACAAAGACTCTGCCTTTCCTGATTCTGGGACACTTGACAAGCAATTTCAAACCTCTCTCCACTTCTCTGGCACGAGCATAACCTGTGCGGCAAGCCATCATTCCTTGTTGCTTCTTAGCAATGCTCCAGGGCTAAATAAAATAAAATTTATGTGCCATGCTTTAAGCTCCATTGAGGAAAGGAACTGAATAAACTTCAGGATAATTTACGAATCCAAGCTTCCATTAGTCATGTCCAAGTCTGTCTCATAAAAGGAAAAAATGGAAATAGGAGGCCAATGCTGTGTGGTTGGTGGAAGGCTCAACAAACTTTAGGCAATGTTGATAAGCTCAAATAATACCACTTTATATACATAAAATCCTTGACTAATCCGGGAGAATTTCCCAAAAAACCTAACTCCTTCCAACATGCAGACAAGAGTTCACTGGTAGAACATGTGGTATGTGCATCAGAGAAGTCTGCTGTGGTAGTCTTGTCTGTGATCCAATATCTCATTTCCTTTTAATTTACCATAATTATTTTTGTAAGACTCGATGGCTCGACTCCGATGGATATGCTTAGCAAGGATTGCCCAAATCCTGTCTTCTCTTCTGAATTGCATTCTGGGGCCAGCTTCTCCCTACTTTTTTACCTTTCCTTCCAGTTGCGTTTTCCCTTCTTCCCTCTAGCACTTAATCAGGGTCTGCTTCCTTCAGCAATCTGTATTGAAGAGAAGCAACAAGAGTATAATCGAAAATTGAAACATGAGTGTGTATTTGGAAATCCAATCCTACCAGAAAACCGTTGTAGCTTGTAGTGATGATTTGGTATTGCAGCTCTTGTTTTAATAATGGCCATCGTATCTACAACTTTCAGTAGAAATGAGTTACATCAAGTAAATTTAATCAGGACAAAGCAGCCACATCATTTAGCAACCAGGTTTCCTCAACTGACAAGTGACTGCATGATTCCCACTTCCAAAGTCGTAATTCTACTTTCTCTGACCTACAGGAATGTGTTTATTGGGAGTTTAAAAGAGAAATCTAGAAGGAAAACAGTATTCATATGAGCATAACAGACCTTGGCGGATTCTAAATGTCCAAGTTGTGGGATAAAACAAGGAGTATCTTGTATGCCTAAATCAAATCAGAATGGTTCCTCCAGAGAAAAGGCATGTACACTTCCAGCACTACTAACGTAATAGCACTTGTTTTTAAAAATAAGTCATGCTAAAGTCACATTAAGCCTTGGTTAAGAGGAGGAAAAGGTAGCTGCCCTTCCAAAGTTTATTCATTTAGAGAGGAGCAATTCAAGGGGAAAATCACTATGTTTTGACTAACACAGTTTAATTGTTTTCCTTATGGTGGGGACCCTGCATTTTTCTCCCTTGGGAAGTTCCCATGGTTACAAAAGGACATGGCACACACTTACATTAAACAAACAAAGAAATGGAAAACAAATCACAGGGATGCAAAATGGCCTCCAATGGTTAGTCTGAATTTGTCATTTTGCTTCTGAGATTTTTCCTATTGGCTCACTTAACCCCAAACCACGTACACAGTGAATAAAGTTAAGGGAGGATGGCTATTTTAAGAAACTGGAAATGCCAAGTAGCCACTGTAAGGCCATTACAATCTCTCCCTACACACACTAATAAGACATGGAGCCATTCACCTGAAAGGATAAAGTTCTGAGACTCAAAAACCCAGGGCTGATCTTCCTTACAGACTCTTTAGAAGACTTGGACAGTAAAAATTATGTTCCTTTGGATTATGCAAGGAAGTTTTAATTCAAACAATAGAGTTTAAAATGTCTTCAATCAAGAAATTTTTCAAAACACGTTTTTCAAAGAGAGGTAACGTTAACTGAGCCAAAACAGAAGTGGTATCTGGTCCCCTGAGCTAAAGGGGGAATGGAAGCCACACATTCTTAATGGAGAATGAGAAAATCATTTCCTCAGTGCCTGTTCATTTCAGAAACAAAAGAATGCACATCTGTGAGGGAAACAAGACAAATAGGAATTGGACTAAAGAAGTACCCAGCAGACAGGCATAGTCACTGAGGTTTGGGCAGAATAGATCCAATGTTGGAGATTTCGTCTCCTAGTGACTGGGAGTTTTGACTTCTTCTGGGCCTTCAAGACACATCCTTTTTTCTTTTTTCTATTTGGGAAACTGAAATCCTTTCTCAAGTAGCCTTTCAGCTAGCTCTGTTCATGCCGACTTGAACAGAGCTATCAGCTACGTCAGACAGAAGCTGTGAGAGGCATTTGCATCCCAAAAGACTTCAAAGCTGAAGGCAAAAATTGCATCAAAAACTGTAAAATGAAGCTCCAATATATATTTCTAACCTAGCTACCAGAGAGTTAATAAACACTGTGAATAACGATACATAAAATCTAGTACTGCATTCTACAGAGCAAGTAAGACCTACCAGGTATCCAGGAACATGTCCTCATCATGGAGGGTTACATATTTCATAGACTGATTTTTTTTTTCTGGATACATTCTACTTAGGCCCTCTGCAAAGCTGTGGATTAAAATGGTATGTACCACTTAGCTGTTTATACTAAAATGGACAATAGCAACATTTCAGCAGATAATATTTTAACCAAAGTAGCCTAGGGATTTATTTTTTATGGTTTGGTTTTCTAAAGAAACATATTTGGTTCACTTCTTAAATTCCCTTTTGTTAAGCCCTACAATTTGAATAGATACTGTTCACATCCAAGCAACACCCAAATAATGAAGATGCATTAAGAATAGGAGTCCTAGGAGGAACTGAGGCCGAAAGCGGTGGCGATGAGTGCTCTGTGTGGCCTCTTGCGCTACCGTACAGCTAACTCCCAGGACGGCATACACCAGCGGTCCAGCTACCAGAGTCGGCAGGAGTCCAGGCCCCTGTTCATCGTGGAATTGGATGGACAGTTAAAGGCTTTCTGGAACTCTTCAAAGTTGCTAAGTGCACCATTGACCCTGGAAAAGATATGTTACAGTCCATGTTATTTAATTCTTCTTTATCAGTACGTTCTGGATAAAACTGTAGCAGCACAGTGCTCTCAGCGATGATGACTTCATTTCATCTGTTTATGGGAGAGATGAATGAAGTCCCAAATGGAGAAGTAAATTTCCAAAGAAATTAACAGAGCTGAGACTAGGACCAGCACGTCCTGAATGCCAGGCACATGCTCTTATTAATCTTCCCAATACCCTCATATTTCTATAAACTGTAGGGTTTACAATTCCTATAAATTGTATATCCATACAACTGTATAGCCCTATAAACTTACAGACTCCTAGAAATTGTAGGATTTACCAGAAATATTTAGCTTTTCCATTTTTTTAACTTTTTATGGAAGGTATAACTGATATAAAGTAAAATGTAAAGCTCATCAATTTTGTTCATGTATATATACCCATGTTAGTACCACTCTGAGTATTTCCAGCACCTAGANGACTAGTCTGACTTCTATCACCAAAGATTCATTTTGCTTGTTTTTGACCTTCATATGAATGGAATCACACAATATGCACTCTTCTGTTCCTGACTTCTTTCACTCAATATTATGTCTGTAAGATTCATCCATGTTGTTACTATCTTTAAACTATCTTTAATGACTTCAATCTACAACACTTTCCTTAATTCCTATTATGTTTGAAGGTTCATATTTACCTAAAATCTGGTCGATGTAACAGGCTAATGAACAGTATCTACCTGTTATTGACGAGTAATGTCTTACTGGAGTTACTCCCAAAATCTGGTGTTCTTGCAAGTTTTCTGACTGCAGTAAAGACTGTGGATTCCTACTCAGCACTTTGATTGGAACTGCCTTACAGCAGTGGTATTTCCACTGTGTGATTTCTGCTGTACTCAAAATCTATAGTTACTGCAGACATCTCTAACAAGCCAGCAAAAACTGCCCCCTCAACTATTTCTTACTCAACTGCATGTTCAAAGAGTTGACTAGAGACTCAGCATTCTCAGTTCCTGAGTATTTCTTCCCTAATGACTTTGTTACCTATGGGCATTTGAATGAATATATTGGCCTGTATCCAAACTTCTTGTTTTAGCTGGGATGTATGAGTAGGGATGCATATTTCATAGTGTGATTCACCCTGGGCAAATGTTAAAAAGGGAATTTAGCTGATAATTAGTAAGTATACTCTTCAAATTATCAGCTAAAATCCAACATTATGGGCAACCAATTAGTAAAAGGAAATTAGTTTCTACAATCTTATCTGCTAAGTAATTAATCTACTGTGTGGCTTCCTCTGTACCACTCTCCAGTGGGAGCATATTTAAGCACATTAGAGTGTGTCCGCATTTTTGACAGTTTAGCCCAGTGGGGAGAAATTTCTAACACAGTGATTAGATTTTTTTTTATGCTATTGGGTAATTTATAGTCAATTTCTGAAACATTTCTAAAGCAAACTTTTACGTATAAGATTTTTAGATACAGGAGAAATTTTTGGTGATTTTCCTGCACTGTGCTGATAGATTCACTTAAACATGAAACAAAGATATCCAGATGTATAACATGTTCTAAGCAAAGACTCAATAAAAATTATTATGGTTTCTTGTATTTTCTATTATAATTCTGTGAGCCTAACTACAGAAAATCTCCCTCAAACTATGCTAGAAATCTAGCACAGGGTAAGTATACTAACCTTAATTTTATTTATTATTATTATTATGTATAAATTCTGACAATTAAAAAAGACTAATTCATAATCCTCTTCCCTTCACGTGAAGTAAGTGTTTCAAAAAATGATTCAAACTAAAAGCCAAAATGTAGAGCTTCGACTTTAGATATGAATTCTAATAGCTAAATATCACCATGCATCCTCCTTTGTGTTCAGAGCTATTCAGAAAGTGGGTATCCATTCATGTCTGCCGGTTGACTGCATGAAAGAGCAAAAGACATTAAACAGGATATCCTAGAATACAAAACAAACCAGAACTCTACATGTTTGAAGGCACAGCACATAAGCTCTCATCCTTGTCTAAGGAAAGAGACATTTGTGGCCCAGACAAAAAAAGTAGGTGGTACCTTTCAAACACTGGAAGATAATAAACGGGAATTAATACTAAAGCTATGAATTGGATTCTAAGTTATCTTTGGAGTCTTGTACTATCTCATGGATCTCAGTAAAGCACTAGACTAGAGGTGTGTGTAAATGCCTACTAAACTAGCTTCCTATTATGAAAGAAAAGATGCTCAGTTTCTATTTGGCCAGATGTTCCCGTCTGCAAAATGGAGATATCGCTGTTCACAATACAGGCTTTTGTTCAGATCTCCTATGTGGTACAGCACTGGGATGGCTGAGTCGGGGAGGCAGTGGGAGATGCACAGTTACAAATTAGGATCACCGATTTGCCCATTTACCTAAACTGAGGGGGACTGTGAGCACCAATTTGGACTTGTTCTCGGGCAGCTTCTGGTCTATAGGAATTGCACCTCACCTAAAAGAGAAAAGAATCCCAGTAATTATGTATCCATTCCAATTACACATTTTCTACTGCCTTAACTGCTCCAAATTATACTGAAAGGTAATTTTAGACTCGGGGACGTCATCAGGGGATGACAAACAGTTTTAGTAGATCAGATAAAACCTTCATCAGGAGTAGCATGCATTATTCTAATCCCGAGAGTAGAAGGTTTTATTATTGCACAAAACTACACAACTTGAGTAAATTAGGAGGTTTCTAGACAAATTTCTTTAATTTTTTTTTTGAGAGAGACAGAGACAGAGAGCACAAGCAGGGGTGGGAAAGAGAAAGAGGGGAACAGATGGTCTGAAGTAGGCTCCATGCTGATAGCAGTGAGTTTGATGCAGGGCTCGAACTCTCAAACCACGAGATCATGACCTGAGCCGAGNACCCAAGCGAAAGTCGGACGCTTAACCGACTAAGCCACCCAGGCGGCCCTGTAGACAAGTTTCTTAAGAGAACAGTGTATAAGTCTAGAAATCAACCAATGTATTAATTAAAAAAATATAATGCTTGGAAAAGCCCTTATCAAATTCCACCATACTCATTCCAACAGGAAAAAAATGAATCATTCATCCCTTATTGAGTATGGTCATGAGTAGTTAGTATTTTGCACCTAAGTGCTTTGCTTGCCTTACCCCTAGTCAAGGCCTCAGACAGGAAGAGACTTCTCCCTGGACTCTGAAGTTAGGCAAAGCTAATGTGACTTGCTCTGACCAATCACATGAAAGCAGAGGTGACAGATGTCACATCTTTGTGGAAGTTTTAAAAACCTAGCAGAAGTTTTTAGGAATCTTAAGAATAATTTAAGATGCTCCATTAAGATCCACTGGACATTTCCCCATCTCTCTTTCCTACTCTGATGGTGAGCATGTGAGCACGTGTTGAGATGAAGATTCCAAAACCCGGGGTTCTTGAGTGATAACTAGGAGGGGAGCCTCACTTTCAACTCATGCTGGACATGGAGCAGGAACACAAAAGGAAGTGTCTTTGTAGTGTTTGTTCCTGCACCATAACCTACTTAATCCTGACTTGAAGTTTGCTGGAAACATGATATTTTCTTGAAGTATAAAAAGAACTAGGAGACATGAAATGATGGGGGGAATTCCAAGTGCAGGAGAAAATGGTAGCAAAGACCTATTTGAGAAAAGAAAAAGCAAGACATTGAGCATGGCTGGACCATGTGGTGGTTAATGGGCAGCAGTGGGAGGCCAGCGGGGAGAGAGGAGGGTGCTAAATTTCTGAAGGCTTGAGCAGGTTAAAGGGTTTAAACTGTATTCAAACACTGTTTTTGCACAAGAAAATAACAAAATCATATTTGTAAAAGAATTATCTGCCAGGGGTGCAAAGCAGGAGGAGGAAATTAAGAGACTAGTTCCAAGAGTATTTTTGGGCCTCAGGAAGGTTCCCAGTGAGTGGCCCCTAAGTAAATAGAAATGGAATGGAAAAAAGTAGAAAGATAAGGAAACTGTCTGAGGAAAGAATTAACAGGTTAAAGTAAGTACAAGGATACAGGAAGCAGGAAAGGTGATACAATGCTATCGCTTTTGATGAAGATAAACCATCTGAATGTGACTGTGAAGATGCTTTTGTAATGTGATTCCTTACTTTCCTCAGAAGCTAGCTGGGATGAAGTAGTTTCTGGCATTTGCTATTACCTCATTTCTTCTTGTGCTGTTTTTTCTTATATTCTTACATTATTATATAGCATTGTTACAGTATTGTCTTTGCTTCATAAATCATTTAAGATGCTTCTGAAAATACATTACGGTTGTTACTGTTTTCCAAGTATCTTCTTAGGAGGAAAAATAACTTTACTCCCTCTAAGCACACTTATTCCATTGTGCAAAGGCTGAAAATCTCCTCCTTCTGTCAGTAGGAATACCTCCAAGATAATTTCTCATTAGTATCATAAAATAGCTTTCCATTTTTTCCTAAATCTCTTTAGTTTAAAATAAATCCGATATGCTTTGGAATTTTATTTGAAGACATTTCAAAATTATGAAGGTAATATGGCTACTGGTTAGTTTACCTTACATCCAAAAAGATATTGTGGACTAGGATGTAACTAAGATGGACTTTCAGTAAGTAAGAACCAAAGTAAGAATGAATGGACATTGTACTTTGTCCTCTAGACCAAGGGTCAGCAAACTTTTTCTGTAAAAGGGCAGACATTAAATATTTTAGTCCTTGCAGACCATAAGGTCTCTGCTTCAACTACTCAATTCAGCCACAGTACCACAAAACCAGCCACCCACAACACATGAAGGAAAGAGCATGGCTGTTTTCCAATAAAACAGTTTTTACAAAAATGGACAGCAGGCCACAATTGGCCAGTGGGTGCTGGTTTGCCAACCCCTGTTCTAGAAATTTCTAACTATACTGCATGTGCTTATTTGAGGTATCTGACTCAGCACTGACCCCAAAAAAGTCTCTTAAATGAAACTGTTACTTAGTCTTACCCTTTATCAACAATTCATATAAAAATGTCAAGCATCTTCGACATACCCAGCATCTCTGCTGGGTGCTATGGAGATACATATAAGAAATATAAGGATCCAGAAGATTAGCTATGAAGATAAAACTAAAAGTCTTCAACAGTTTGAGAACAATTGAATACCCAACTGCAGAGTAATGAATGGAATATAAAGGAGTTGGAGATGTAAAAAAGAGAGAGAGAGAGAGAGAGAGAGAGAGAGAGAGTACTGGAGCTCTAGGGAAGTATGTGGAAAATGTGGAGGAGGTAGAACTTGACATGGATCCTGAAAGACAAAGATGAGTCTGAATAATCTGAGAGGGAGGAGTAGGAAGAGGGTCACATCATAGAAGGAAAGTCAAAAGCAAAGCCACTAAGACAGTAATAGGCATAACACTGTGGGGAGGAAGCAAGGACACCTGTCTGGCTAAGGACAGTCTGGCTGGCTAAGGACAGTCTGGGAGAGCTGCACAAACTCAGAACTGCTTGGGCACAGTTGAATAAGACTGAACAGAACTATGAAAGCGAGTTGCATATGTTTGGCCTTGATGTGGTAGGCACTTGAGAGCCACTGCAGTTCCTTCAACAGGTCAGTAATGAAATCAAAGTACTATTCCAGGGTCATGTAAGATAGACAGCGGTGGAAATATTCCAAAGTTGGAAAAGCGTGCCATAAGGCTGTTGGGATAATTCAGAGTAGAAGAGATCAAAGCTTATTCTACAGATGAGGAGACAGGCTAATGGGGGAATGAGAGGCTCAATGTGAAGAGGAGTTAAAACAATGAAACAACTAGCTTTGGGGACCCATGTCATAAAAATGAGGATAGACAAATCAAGGAAGACCAAAGAATCTACATTTTCTAACCAGGAAGACCCAGAGACTGGGAAGTATATTGATAGCAATGGGAAAATTAAAAAGGAAAGTCACTTTGGTGACTCCAGTTTTGCCAATGCCATGTTGATAAATGATCGTTTATTTAGTGTTGTCATGTCAGTCTTAAGAAATAACAGATCCCGTGGGGTGCCTGGGTGGCTCAGTTGAGCATCTGACTTCGGCTCAGGTCATGATCTCACAGTCCGTTAAGTTAGAGCCCCGCATTGGTTCCGTTGCTCTGAGGGCAGAGCCTGCTTTGGATCCTCTGTCTCCCTCTCTCTCTGCCCCTTCCCCCTGCTCTCTCTCTCAAAAATAAATTAACATTAAAAAAAAAAAGAAATAAAAGATCCCAGAAAGGTGAGAATCCTTTAGCCAGACTCAGCCAAAGAAGCTGAGAAATTAAAAAGGAAGGAAAGCCATAGAGGGAAAAATCAAAGCAGCTGTGTGAATGAATCAGCTTACTGAGGAGCCAATGCAAAGACTGAAGTCAAGAAGGTTGTGCTGATAACAACTTTGGTCTAGTTTTGAGCGTACAGTTACACATTTGCCCACTGTGAAGCCATGCATCAGAACTTTCATCAACCCATCCCTGGTTTCTTTGAAAATGAGGTCTACACGTGCGTGACCTAAGTTTCTGTTGTTGTTTTCAGATCTAGCAGCCTTCACGTACTCTCTGACTGTGAGAAACACAGCCTTGAGGGTCCCCTGCAGGATGAGTGTGGTGGGATACAGCCAGCCACTGAGGCAAAGGAACAGGAGAAATGGAGTAGAGGACAGGGCCAGGAAAGCCAAAGAACAAATCAGTAGAAATGGTTGGAAGGAGTAGTGCATACTTAAAGAAGTCAGGATATATTAAAGAAATGTCAAGTGGTTACCACAGGGCTGGTAACCCACTTGATAAACAATACCAAAAAACCCTGACTCAATCAGTTGATTAATTATGTCTCCAAGAACACTAAGAAGATGAAATTGGTCCCGGAAATAAACAGCAAGATAAAATTTCAGCTCAGATCAAAGGTATGCCACTAAACTTTCGTTCCAAACCTTTCACCATGGGGGCAAGCCAAAGTCCCACGTTTCATCTTTGATGCCCCCTCCTTGGCCTACTCACATGAGCGTAACTCAGGAAGAAGAGCTGATTGTTGGTGAATGTGATGCCTGGTAGGAGAGGCTCCTCAACTCCCTGCCTCTTATCATTTATCCATTTCCGGTAAGCCTGGAGAGAGAAGCAGAATAGACAATTCTCTGCACTGGCAGCTCTTCTCTTTTTCATACAATGCAGAGATATTCAATATATTGTCCACCATGTGCAAAACGCATCCTGTAAAGTTTTCCTTTAAAGAAACCAACCTCTGGAAATGCAAATCAGTGTTGTACTGCTTAACAGTGAAGCAGGTTCACCTGGAAAAAGGTCTGGTACTCAACAGATACAGAGAAGCTGAGCCAAAGCATTCACAAGTTAAATTAACTCCTCCCCCACAAAAAGCTAGTCTCTCTCTAANCCTGCTCACGCTGTCTCTCTCTCTCTCCTAGAAATAAACTTAAAAATATATTTTAAAAAATAAATAAATAAATAAAAAATAAAATACAGGAAGGATGTAACTTAGGAATAACAGCCTGGTGTTTACACTAAATGCATTTACCTTTATGAAAATCTTTCCACATCATCCTTAACATTTTTTGTTTAAGCAAAGACCAGTGGATGATGAAAACATGATGATGGACTCTTACCTGGCCCACTATATGAGAACCACTAGCCTCTGGCCATCATTTAGAAGTGTGGTATTTTAAGAGAAAATTGCAAGACAGCTGGGCTATGGAGACAGTGTACTCAAGGAAAACTCATATAAATAGCACT
>NW_027530995.1:974140-977388 GCF_008692635.1 Crocuta crocuta | reverse complement strand
TAATTGTGAATGCAAATTCTGAAAACTATCCTTTAAATACATGATTCTTAACAACAAATAATATTCTTTAGGGTGACTCTATACCCCGTAAAGAAAGAAAAAAAGGAATGCAGCTCTATTCATAAAAGAGAGTATGACAGAGTCAATGCGGAAATATAATTCTATTTGCAGAAATTCACAGAAATTACAGAAATCTAACTCCTCAAGAATATGTCTGTAGTGTAAATTGAAGTGCACCCACATGGCGTTCCATAGTTTAATTTAAAAAATCACAGCAAATATGTTGCAGTGCATACCCTAAAAGCTTCCCGTAGACCTCCATTATCAGCAATATTTTCTCCCAGGGTCCTCTTCCCCTTCACCTAACAAAAAGAAAAAGAAAGTGAAAAAGAGTGTTTCACAGCCAACTATCATTCAGCAGGAGGCATAAGTACGATAGCAAGAAAAAGTGCCATATTTTCCAGGGAAAATTACATTCAGTAAATCACAGGGTAGTCATAATATATTGTGAGATGGTAAACGAACTCCAGCAAGGTGCTCCTGAATATACTAATTTCTATTTATTATGCTACGCATTTCTTTCTCACCCACCTCTGTATTCTCACCAATTTAGCCAGCTCCAGTAAAAAGTTAACAATACTCTGACTCTGGTTTAATGGAGGAAAAGTTGAAATGTCAATACACAGATGACTTTCTCTGATTAACGCATATAATTTGAGTATTCTTTTCAGTATGCTTCTGTTTCCAAAAATTTACCATCCACAAAGGAACAAAACTTCAAGACCAACCATCACCATTTTCCTTTCAGCAACTTCCACGAAAAATTAAAAGGAGGGTAGTTCTCACGGGGGACAAAAAAAAAATCAAACAGAAGTAGCACAGTCCACAAGGTCAAGGTTTTAAATATGTATGATAAGCAGCCAAGCATGGGGAAGAAATTCCTCCAAACATTTGAAGATTGTTTCTTAAATCCCTAAATAGGCTAGGATAAAAAACATTCCAAGCCAATACATCCCACAAGCCAGAATCTAACCTGCTGCTCACTATTACATAGGCTTTGAGGTAAAACTGGATTTTACATTTCTCATTGTGCGGTGGCGGGGGGATCCAAAGAAGGGGAATATTTTGTGACAGGTAAAAATTAGATGAAATTCAAATTCAGTGTCCTTCATTCAAGTTTTATTGGAACACAGCCATGCGCATTTGTGTAAATACTGTCTGGGGCAGTTCTCTTGCTACAGTGGCCAAATGGAGTAGTTGCAAAAGAGACCTATGGCCCACGAAACCTAAATCACTTACTACCTGGCCCTTTACAGACCAAATCTTTCAATTCCTGCCTAAGAAGCAGAATAATGTTCCGCTCCCCTACCAAAAACGTCATCTATGATCCTAAATTCCTGGAGCCTGTGAAAATGTTATCTTTTGTGGCAAAAGGAAATTGTAAAACATGATTAAGTAAAGGATCTGGAGACATTAACCTGCATTATCCAGGTGGGTCCAATGTAACTACAAGAGTCCATACAGAGAGAGGAAAAGGGAGGAGAGCAGGTCAGAGTGATGCAATGTGAGATGTGACCAGCTACTGCTGGCTTTGAAGAAAGAAGGTGCCATGAGCCAAGGAATAGGGCCAGCCACTAAGAGCAAGAAACGCTGAGGAAAGAGACTCTCCCCTAGAGCAGCTAGAAAGGAAAGCAGCTCTGTTTACCCACTGATTTCAGCTCACTGAGGACTGAGTGGGACAGTGAGGACTGTAAAATAGTGTTTGTGTTGTTTCAAGCCATTAAGTTCGTGGTGATGTGTTATAGCAAAAGAAAATGAATATTCCCTGCTCTAAAACTTAAAGCCATGGATCCTACCCATTCTTTACTTTTAAGCTAGTCCAAGCACCCAGGTATCAAGCAATATACCAATGGATAAAATCAGATCTTCAGAAAGCATTAATTTCTGTAATCACCCAGGACTCTCCCAGCTTCAGTACCCCCAAAGTTCCCACTCCTGCTTTACATATATTCCTTCTTTTACAACAGTCCTACAAAGTAAGTGCTGTTACCACCACCCTTGTTTAACAAACGAGGAAAGAACAGAGCATGTAGCAGATGTCACTGGTGTCGCACTAGGTCCCCGTTTCCATCAGGACAGTGCACTCATTCCTACAACTGCTACCGGCTCAGAAAGACTACACTTAGCTTAGGGGAGCTGCTACACCTGAAGATTCCTGGGAGGGGATACTCCACCTCTCAGTAACTGACTGATGAGCAGTTAGAACTGCCTAGCCCCTTTACCCCTGGCTGAACAATTCCTATGGTGCGAGTCATGCTCCAGAACCTTCTCAGGAATCAGGCTGAGGCTAAACCCCTGAAACCAACAGGGTTTCCTCACCCTCTTGTAGGTCTCTCCTGAAACTACTTCCTAAATAAATCCCTTACCTAAGAAACCCCTTCCTGAGCTTTATTTCCAGTGATCCTGACCTAAACAGAGTTGACTAAATGAACAGCCCACATTTCACGGGGATTCAAAAAGTTTGTGTCCAGAGTTTTTGCCTCCTAACATGCTGCCTTCTCAAATCACAATTGCTCTGGACTCCAGTGCTTCTGCTTATACTCACTCATGCTCCTATTTAATCTTTGATCCTCAAAAATGGAGGTTTGAGGAGTGGCCTCAGCCCTCTGGCTCCTCCCCCTCATTCTAGACCACCTCAGTAGACCATATGGCTCCAGGTTTTCCCCTCAAGACTCACCAGCTGTGAACACTCTGCTTCTGTGGCACTCCCCTGGAGCTCCCCAGTTCACCGCAATGGATTCAGGCATTCACAAATGGAGCCAGAAAATAAAGTGTGGCCTTTTATACCCACAAAGGAAGCGGCCCCCTCTCCTCTGGGATAGAGACTGAAGCTGTTTTCTGATGGTTGAGTGGATTTTGCCAAGACAAGCATCCCCTTTCTATCGTCCTTGTGACAAAGGTACACATTTCCCACGATTCAGTTTCAGTATCTGACATTTTAGCCCAAATGGATGCTGTGGAATAGTCCTCCCACCAACATACTAGCTAGGAATAAAATTAACTTAAAATAAGAAAACCACAGAACGATATGGTGAAAAGAATGTGGATCTTGGAGTCATTCTCATCTAGACTCTACTGTGGTTTTAAATCTCTTTGAGCCTCAATTTTCTTATATGTAAAATAGGCTAACAATATATATACCTCTCAGGACCAGTAGGAGGATGACATTTGTTTCAGCTGATTGAAAA
>NW_027530995.1:959086-973953 GCF_008692635.1 Crocuta crocuta | reverse complement strand
CGTGACAAAGTATTAGCAAGAGTAACTATAATTTACTGAATACTTACTGCATGTCAGCCATCATAGTGGTGCTTTACATAATTGCAGCCATTTCAGCCATTTAATTCTTACAACAAATGAATGAGTTCAGAAACAGTGACCCATTTCAGAGATGAAGACACTGAGACTCAGGAACATTAAGCAACTTTCCCAAGTTCAAAAAACTTCTGGGGCACCTGGGTGGCTTAGTCGGTTAAGCGTCCGACTTTCGCTTGGGTCCTGATCTCGCGGTTCGTGGGTTCGAGCCCCGCGTCGGGCTCTGTGCTGACTGCCAGCTCAGAGCCTGGAGCCTGTTTCAGAGTCTGTGACTCCCTCTCTCTCTGACCCTCCCCTGCTCACGCTGTCTCTCTCTCTCTCCTAGAAATAAATAAAACATTAAAAAAAAAATTAAAAAAAAAAAAAAAAACTTCTAAATGTTTTAATCAAGATTTGAACCTCTATCTAACTCTAGAACACCTCTCCTACATTTTTCTTGAAGTAACATATATTCTAGATGGATTTTCACAATGTGATAACTCCTGAATTGAATACAGATAAACAGAAGCACCCATTTTACATCTTCTCAGGAAAGAGTTATAGATATTAAAACATACACACACACACACACACACACACACACACACACACACACAGAAATGGCTTTCCAAAACGGTGATGAAAGAGCTAGAGAAACTATTCAAGCATATAGCCTCTGGTTTCTCTTTCTGAACAAGGAGTTGTGTTCCTTGTGCTGAATATGGTTGAAGAATCAGAAGGAACAAGTCAGTTCTGTGTGGTCTCTTGTTCGTGTTAGGTGCTGTACCCTTAACTATATGAAATAGACGCATATAGTGTGTGCATGTGTGTTTTAGAGTGAGGGCTTCCTGTAGATCCATACCCTACAAACGATTCTTCATTATTGGTCTCTTACTGTCAATACAATGTGAGAAATCTATTTCTTGTAATTATGAAAGCAGGGGCAGAAAATGCAACAAAAAACTACAAAGAAAAAAATAATATAGGGAAGAGAAATGAAAAAAACCAGATGAAACCAGCAAAATAAGGAAAAGGAAAAATAAGTAAAAAAATAAAAACAGGAGATGGTGGGGGTGAGGGGGGAGTGGAAGGAGGGTGATGGGCATGGAGAANAGAGTAAAATACATAATCCAAAAATTAATATAAATAAGATTCCATTCTGACAAGTATTCAATTCAGTGAGGAAAAAAAATGTCTTTTAATTAGTGATGTTGGATCAATGGATTGGTATTTCAGAAGAAAATAAAAGTAAATACTCATATTAAACTCCATAAAAAATAAGTTTCAAATTCATCAAGATTTAAATGTAAAATAATAAAACAACAAAAACCTTCCCAGAAAAGCTGGGAAACTATATATATGACATAGAGTGGAAATACAGAAATTATTTTTTAAAGAGAAATATATGTATCTTTGGCTATATAGAAATGTTTAATTTTTGTAGGTCAAAAGATGCCATATATAAAATCCAATGGATGAGTAATTATACTTGGGGAAAACACTGTAATGTGAATGATAAAATTTTAACATCTGTAATATCTTTTATTTTTTAATGTTTTATTTATTTCTGAGAGAGAGAGAGACAGCATGAGCAGGAGAGGGTCAGAGAGAGAGGGAGATACAGAATCTGAAGCAGGCTCCAGGCTCCGAGCTAGCTGTCAGCACAAAGCCCGACGCGAAGCTCCAACCCACGAACCGTGAGATCACGACCTGAGCCGAAGTTGGACACCCAACTGACTGAGCCACCCAGACGCCCCTGTAGTATTTTTTTACAGTGCTCATAAATTGACAAGAAAATGAGAAATGCTCTTTTGTATATCACTAGTGAGAATATGAAATATTATAACTTGCTGGTGATAGTCGGAATCTATCTTATATGGACAAAAAGAATATGAACCTAACAAGAGTGTTTATTACAGCAGCATTTGCTGTGGGAAAAGAACTGGAGACAAAGTGTAACCTCTTGACAAGAGGTTAGTTGAGTATGTTAGACACACTCACACTGTGGACTTCTAGGCAGCCACTGAAAACCATGAACTAAACTAAAGGGGTGTGTGTGTACATGTGTATCTTACATGACCATGGGAAACAGTGTACCATGGTAATTAAGATGAATTACAGGTAGGCAAGATAAGACTGATGACAGGGAAAGTGAAAGGAGACAGAAATGAAGACAGGAAAGGAGCAAAATCTGACACACACAAACAGCAGATATAAAATCGCATTCTTGCCTTCGTGGAAATTTAGATACCTAATAGAAAAGAAGCATTTTAAAAGTACGCTTCTTTTGGTCAAACTTCTATAAATGTCATCTCTTAACCAATACAGAGTCATTAATTCAAATTAGTGAGATTTCAATGAATTAAACTACAAAGTAGTAGTTTGGAACGAAATTTTTTTTAAATGACATGGAGTGTAGATTTATAAGAGTTTTATTGTTCATGTTTGCAACAAGACTTTCTACATTTGTCTGAATCTAGGAAAACAAACTAATGTTTAGGTTGTGATTCTCAAACTCAAGCTTGAATCAATCAGCGGAGGGCTTGTGAGAAGATAGCCGCCGGACCACCAGTGACCTCCCCCCCCAGGATTCTGGGTCAACAGGTCTGGAGTAAAAGTTAAGAATTTCCATTTTTTGATTCTTTGTTTTTTATTTATTTTTTAGAGAAAATTGATTTTTATATAAACATTTTAAAACTTCCCTGCATGTATAGGAATCTAATTATTAAATTCATTGAGAAACGAGTGCCTTACTTCTTAACTTTTGGGAGAAATCTGGGCACAGGTTGGTGGCAGGCAGGGGAAAAATTGGCTAAATTGCTACATTCTAAAGGGACAAACACCAAGCTGTTTTTTTTTAATAGTTTATTGTCAAGTTGGTTTCCATATAACACCCAGTGCTCATCCCCACAAGTGCCCTCTTCCCTGCCCATCTCCCCCCTTCCCCTCAGTTTGTCCTCAGCATTCAAGAGTCTCTCATGGTTTGCCTCCCTCCCTCTCCCCCACTATTTTTCCCCTTCTCCTCCCCCATGGTCCTCCGTTAAGTTCCTCCTAATCCTCCTATACGTGCAAACATACGTTATCTGTCCTTCTCTGCCTGACTTAATTTAGCTCAGCATAACACCCTTGAGTTCCATCCATGTTGCTACACATGGCCAGATTTCATTCTTTCTCATTGCCATGTAGTATTCCATTGTATAGATAAACTACATCGTCTAACAACTTCCCAGGAGAGGCTGATGCTATTGTTCTGGAAACCACACATTGAGAACCAACAGGCTAAAGGAAGCTAATGTTGAAAAGAAAACATGACCCACAAGATGCTCCTTCACCACAGCTGTACTTACATTTAAGCCAGCTTTCCTCCAGTAATAGTTGCTATATTGGTTAACCATGCACTTCGTTTTTTCTTTAAACTTTTCTTCAGAGTCAGTAGACCACCAAGGATCCAGATTTCCATTTTTATCATATTTTCTACCTAGCAGAAAGGAAAATTAAAAGATATTTGTACTACCCGTGTTCTCTTCTAGGATTTTTATGGTTTCACGTCTCACATTTAAGTCTTTACTCCATTCTGAGTTTATTTTTGTGGATGGTGTAAGCAAGCGATCCAGTTTCATTTTTTTCTGCATGCAGATGCTCAGTTTTCCCAAAGCCATTTGTTGAAGACACTGCCTTTTTCCCAGGGGATATTCTTTCCTGCTCTGTCAAAGATTAATTGACCATATAATTGTGGGTTTATTTCTGGGGTCTCTATTGTGTTCTTTGGATCTTTGTGTCTATTTTTGTGCCAATACCATAGTGTTTTGATGACTACCACTTTGTAACATAACCTGGAAACTCTGGAATTATGATGCCTCCTACTTTGCCTTTCTTGCTCCAAACTGCTTTGGCTATTCAGAGCCTTTTGTGATTCCATACAAGTTTTAGGATTGTTTGTTCTAGCTCTGTGAAAAATGCTGCTGGTATGTTGATAGGGATTGCATCATTTTCCCAAGCAAGACATCCAGATGGCCAAAAGACACATGAAAAGATGCTCAACAACACATTTCATCAATGAAATGCAAACCAAAACTATAATGAGAGATCACCTCACACTTGTCGGAATGGCTAAAAACAATAATACAAGAGCCAACAGGTATCGGCGAGATGTGGAAATAGGGGAACCCTCTTAGACTGTTGGTGGGGATGTANAAACATTAAAAGACTTTCTTAAAAAAAAAAAAAAAAGAACTATATTATGAACCAACAACTGCACTACTAGGTATTTATCCAAAGAATACAAAAATACTAATTCAAAGGGATACATGCATCCTGATGTTTACAGCAAATAACCAAGTTATGGAAACAGCTCAATTTTCCACTGACTGATGAATGGCTGAAGATATAGATAGAAAGATAGATAAAGAAATAAAGATACAGGTACAATATACATATACACAGTTGAATATTATTCAGCCATAAAAAAGAATGAAATCTTGCCATTTGCATTGACATGCAGAGAACTAGAGAATATAATGCTAAGTGAAATAAGTCAGAGAAAGACAAATACTACATGATTTCACTTGTATGTAAAATTTAAGAAACAAAGCTAATGATTTTAAGGAGAGAGAGAGAGAGAGAGAGAGAGAGAGAGAGAGAGAGAGAGAAGCAAACACCAGACTCTTAACTACAGAGAACAAACATCAGTTTGGTAACTGATGGTTACCAGAGGGGAGGTAAGTGGGGCAGGGGTAAAATGGGTGATGGGGATTAAGAAGGGCAGTTATCCTGATGAGCACAGGGTGATACACGGAAGTGTTAAATCCCCATACTGTACACCTGAAACTGATACTATACTGTATGTTAACTAGCTGGAATTTAAATAAAAACAAAAAAGATATTTGTAGTATTTATTGAAACTAATTTCCTCATTGTCTTTTTCCCTCAATTCAAGAGGCCTTGAGAAAGCAGTCCCAAAAGCAGGGACCATACCTGGGAGCAGCTTCTACCTTCTCTCCAGTGTCTCAGGTTAATTGTAAAAAGGGAGGAAGGAGAAAGAGGTTTGAGGAAGTTTTTTCTTCCTAAGTAATAAAGAACATTTTAAAAATAAGATTCATCAGCTTATGGCATGCACATTCTAAACCATTCTTGAATTCTTTGTTTTCCTCTGATAAAAATGTTCTCTGGATTATGAAATGAAACGGCTTCATTCAGAAAGCCCATGAAAGGAGATGGAGCGCCAGTACCAGTGAAATTCCAAATCATCTATAGGAACAGTCCAATGAGTCATTCACGCTGTGAGACTGCAGCCCCTGACTCAATCCTATAGGAACGTGTTTCCTCCAAGTTGCTAGGAGCTGAGAGACACTTAAAACCTCTGTTATGAATCATTCCACAGCCATCAGTGTGCATGGAAGTCCCATCTGTCCTGCTTTGACAAGGAAGGTTGCTCTCAAAAGAGAACTTGGAACAAGAATGGAAATCTCCAAAACATAAGGGAAAAACATCAGTTATACATGCTTTTTTGCCACAGGCTTACTCTTCGTTTTCTCTACATCCTTCAAAAGAAGTTTGAGTATATCTGGACTGTCTTCATACTCAAGATTACTATTGGTTTGAACTTAATTATGCAAAGAATTCTTCATCGGGCATACAAGAAAGTCCTCGAAGCCAAGGTGTTAACTGGAATAATCCAAGGCTCTTCAGCAGGATTGGATGCCGCTAACACGAACCCCTGGGAGGGCATGGACTTACTGTCCTCCACACACTATCCAACCAATCATTAAACAGTTACTGGGCATGTAGTTAACTGTGTGACTCTCTGTTCTAAGTACTGATTACAGAGTGAAATTGCCATCATTAGATTATGTTCTTGGAGAATGACTTCAAAAGGCCTCCAAAAGATTCAAGGCAGGAACTATACTTGAATTTCCCAGGAAGAAAGGCCCAGAACCAAGAGATCACTCCTGGCTTATGTTTCTTAGCTAAGACACCCTTCTTAGATAAACCAAACATGCAAAGACAGAAAGTGTAGCTCTGGATATTGAGAGGACCACAAGGTAGCTACATTTTAAGAGGGAGGGGGCAGACCAAGAGGCACAAAAACCTTAGATGATTCAGAAAGAGTTGGTGGGAGCACAGGAAGAATTGTCCAGAAGGAGAACCAAAAGAGTATCTGGGCTTGGGGTCAGCATCCAGGAAAGGATGGTGGAGACACCACAGACATGGAAAAAACAGGTCCTTTCTATACAATCTTGCCTTGTGCCAGTCAGCTCCTTGAATCTGCCTCCAAGTCACTGTGCAGATGTGGATATGATTGTAATTTGCGACTAATTCATAAATTTCAGAGATTTCATGTGGCTTTCCAATAATACTCAAAAGGAGAAAGGAGTGCCAATTAAAAATGATGACAACCCTCAAGGGGCAATAATTTCTTTAGTTGATGAATATTCTACTTTTGTGCTTAAATGTCAATGGGATACACAGCATATTCTACATTATGCATTATTAGGAAAGCATAGCCCCTAAAAAAATTCTGAAGATATACCAGTATAGAGAAAAACACAGCTTAAGTATTGCATAATCCTTGAAATAGTATAAAAGAATCAGGCAACGGGGAAAAACTGAGAGCTTTCCCCCTGAGATCAGGAACACGACAGGGATGTCCACTCTCACCACTGTNATTTTCATCTTCAGAGCAGAGCTCACACCTCCAGGGAGAGCATCCCAAGATGGTGAATAAAGAAGTGAGAGAGGGGAGAGGGTATGAAGCAATTCCTGTAACTATCATGGCAGCTACAGCAATCCTGATCTAAATGCAAAGCTAATTTCATTGAAATTACAAGGTCTTTTTTTTCATGCTATCCCATCACCAACAGGAACAATTATTTATTTATGGCAAGCTATAACAACAAGGCATGGGGGAAACTTTTCAATCAGCAGTCATACTGCTTTGGATAATCTTCAGTCTATGATGATGCCACTATGCAAAGATAATAGCAACAATTAACATCCGTATCATCAACATTATCATAAAAGCAGCAGCTTATACAATGAATCAGTACTTACCATTATTATCAAATCCATGTGTAAATTCATGTCCAACAATTACTCCTATAGCTCCATAACTCAGAGATCTATGGTATAAATAGATTACAGGCATGAACCCCAGAGCATAATCATTTGATTTTTCTCAGTGAAAAGACAAGATAATCTGTTTTCTAGTAACCACAACAACTTAATAACCACACCCTCAAAACTATAAAAAGAAAAATCTAAACACAATCTTCTCATTGAAATAGACAAAGAAAATAAATTCTAATACTGCCACAATGACCATGTATGAAATTAGGGATGTGAAAGAGATGGTTTCTAAAGTCCCTTCTAGCTCTAATGCTTCTATAATTCTGTATCAGCTCTAGATACTTTATATTTATAAACAGCCAAAGCAGCAGCAGGGTTTGAAAAGATCCTGTCTGTAAACATACCATTTATTTTTTATCTGAGAACCTGGTGAAAAAATCACTATAGACTTAGAAGTTAAATTGTTTCCCAAATGCAATCATAAAAAAGGAACAGAGCGGAGATTGAAAGAGATCACTGCTTTCAAAGGTAGTCACATTCCCTTGCTTCTGTGAAAGACAAGCTCAGGAGTGAATGGCAAAGATCATGAAGCCTTAACCAGATTTGGAAACTGCAGAATCATAAGCCAGTAGTGATTGTTTGGTGGTGCTGTTAGGTAGCAGTAAAGAACTGAAACAGTGTATATTAATGATACATGAAGAAATCCATAAGGAGGCTTCCAGGTGTGTGTCTGTGTATATGCACACGTACACGTGGGTCTGGCACCTCTCTCAACTACAAGTTCCATGAAAGCCAAACCCTTATCAATCTGATCACTGTTAAATTCTCTGTACCTAGTACATAGTAAGAAAGTTAACAATCATTTAACTAATCAGTTAATTAACTTTGCCATATCAAGCAAGTGATAGGTCTACATGTAATTCAGTTTTTTAACATGTGGCTGAATATTAAAGACAACTTAAAAATCTTTGTTATGAGGATTCTTCCTGAGATTTCCTGAAAATACTTTGCAGTTGCCTTCTGACATGCAACATCAAAGTCACCCAGCAAATGGAAAGGACCCATAAGTGCAAAGAACAAGAATTTTTGAAGCAACATGTTATTACAGGACATAATGATTCTTAACATGTTAATTGTTGGTCTCAACGATACTCAAGGAAGTGCTGTAAGATTTCATTTTTCCCCTTGGTGGCAATTCTTTCCTTCATTTCTTTCCTGCAAGGTAATTTGCATTTGAAAAAACACTTCCTACTGTTTTTACATCATTGCAAACCTTCATTAAAGAAGTAAGAGTAGGGGGTGCCTGGGTGGCTCAGTCGGTTAATTGTCCAACTTCAGCTCAGGTCAGATCTCACGGTTCGTGGGTTCGAGTACCACATCAGGCTTTGAGCTAACAGCTCAGAGCCTGGAACCTGTTTCAGATTCTGTGTCTCCCTCTCTCTCTGCCCCTCCCCCACTCAAGCTCTGTCTCTGTCTCAAAAATAAATAAACTATTTAAAATTTTTTTAAAAAAGAAGTAAGAGTAAAATTATGCATTTCAATCATGGAGCTATCATGGCAGTGTGGAACAAAACTTGTAATGTTACATGGTGCTCATTTCTGCAGTAGTGGCTGTCACTAGGCAGCCTATAACATTTCGTTTTTCAAGCCTCTCAGCCCTGAGAACAGTACTCAGTCCTCTACCACCTTTGGTCAATGCAGTTGACTGGATGAATTTCAGGGATGAACAATGGAAGCTTATAGGAACTGCTCTACAATAAACTTCCCTTAAGAGGGGCTGCTCCTAATTGAATTCAACGGCACATAAAAAGAATTATCCACCATAATCAAGTGATATTCATTCCTGGGTTACAGGGCCGGTTCAATATTCGTAAATCAATCAATGTGATACATCACATTAACAAAAGAAAAGATAAAAACCATATGATCCTGTTGATAGATACAGAAAAAGCATTTGACAAAATACAGCATCCTTTCCTAATAAAGACCCTCGAGAAAGTTGGGATAGAAGGAACTTACTTAAACATCATCAAAGCCATCTCTGAGAAGCCCTTGGCTACATCATCCTCTAGAAGGAAAAACTGAGAGCTTTCCCCCTGAAATCAGGAAATGACAGGGATGTGCACTCTCACCACTGTTATTTAACATAGTGCTGGAAGTCCTATCATCAGCCATCAGACAACAAAAGGAAATCAAAGGCATCAGATTTGGCAAAGAAGAAGTCAAACTTTCACATTTCGCAGATGAGATGATACTCTACAAAGAAAACTTGAGAGACTGCACCAGAAGCCTACTAGCACTGATCCATGAATTCAGCAAAATCACAGGGTACAAAATAAATGTATAGAAATAGGTTGCATTTTTATACAGCAATAATGAAGCAACACAAAGAGAAATCAAGAAATTGAGGGGTGCCTGGGTGGCTTAGTCGGTTAAGCGTCTGACTTTCGCTTAGGTCATGATCTCGTGGTTCGTGGGTTCGAGCCCTGCGTCGGGCTCTGTGTTGACTGCCAGCTCAGAGCCTGGAGCCTATTTCAGAGTCTGTATCTCCCTCTCTCTCTGACCCTCCCCTGCTCACGCTGTCTCTCTCTCTCCTAGAAATAAATAAAAATTAAAAAAAAAAAAGAAATTGATCTCACTCACTATTGCACAATAACCATAAAATATCTAGGAATAAACCTAATCAAAGATATAAGAGATATGCATGATGAANTCATCAGGGATATACAAATCAAAACCACACTGAGATACCACCTCATCCAGTTAGAGTGTCTAAAATGAGCAAATCAGAGCNAATGACATATCAGATGAAGGGCTAGTATCCAAAATCTATAAGGAACTCACAAAACTCCACACCCGAAAAACAAATAATCCAGTGAAGAAATGGGCAGAAGACATGAACAGACACTTCCACAAAGAGGACATCCAGATGGCCAATATGAAACGATGCTCAGCGTCCCTCCTCATCACGGAAATACAAAAACTTAAATATTTTCTATTGCTTATTAATGCCCAGGCTCCTTACCCATCACTCAGAGCTTGCCAATATCAAATATCAACTTTCTTTTATAGATGTCTTTTCCACTACATCCCCTCATATACTAATTGGATCAATCAAACTAAAATCTTGGTTTTCTATAGTTACTTTTCTTTCTTTTTCTCACATTATTTCCTCCATTTCTTCCATGGTTTTAGGCCCTTTACTATCAACTCAAATCATAACAATCCTTCAAGGTCCACATAGTTGTCCTATGAGTCAATGCAAAAGTGAATAAATGCAGAAAGATCAAAGTCCCCTGTGCAGATGCTGCCTTTCCTGTCCAGTCACACAAAGTGGAAAAAGAATCAGAAAACAAATTCCTAAAATGATGAAAGTACATCTGACCCACACCAAGTTCTATGTCTTGTTTTTGCTGAACAAACAGTGGTGTTGGTTTTTGTTTTTGTGACTTTATATTCTAATCTCAGCCAAAGCAGTATGTTCCTCCTTACTTGTCAATAGCTGACTTCTTCATTAATTTACCTACCGAGGGTATTCTGTTCCCCAAAAAAAAGGCTTCTGGAGCTCTCCTGCTGGAAATCCTGGGAGAAAGACAGATAAAATTGTAAGAGATACAGAGATTGATTCAATTATGAGTACTTGGTTCAAGCTTTAGCCGAGAAGTTTCAAAGGCCCCCCTGAAAGCTAGGAGCACTCAAGAGATTCACTGTTTCTAAAATGACATTAATTCAACAGAGTTTGTAACAAGTGCATCACAATGGTTTCAAGGAAACCACTTTGCATGAACACGCAATTAAATAGGCATTGTTCACCCTGCCATGACTTGGGTTCCTTCATAGCACATGCAGGAAGTTTCTGGCAGTCCAGCAGCTTCCCTGATAAAGGAAGGGCCAGCTACATGGACACGCAAACTGTGGAGTCACAGACCCTCCCTCCCCCGGGGGTCCCATGTGCACACAACATTCTTGGTGATTCCCAGAAGCACAGAACTCCAGTAGATCCACAATGTGGGGGATTCTGTGAGACTCAAAGCAAGTACAAGATAAGCATATGACATCCAAGACTGAGTAGATGTGAGCTCTGACAGCCCCAAGAGGGCTCTTTCTAATGGAACCAGGATTTGCTTTGATCACCAAAAAAAGGCAAGGGCACTCTAACCTGAATGACCAGGGAACTCTATCAGATCTTTTCTTACTTTTGTTACTTCCCTGTATTAACCAATCACGTACAGTGAAAATGACACAGAAGCAAAGGGAAACACAGGGCAACCCATAGTTTATTTTCCTTTCAGTACTTCCTTTTTCATCAGTAAGCTAAAGATGAGAGTGTTAGGAGAATCCATGTGTATTAGGAAATGACATAAAAACGTGGGGTCGGTTTCATGCAGCATTTCCACTGTTACAGTAAGAACAAAATATCTATGCATGTATAAGCTACAAAATACAAACTGCATAATTTTGGTGATTTCACATACAAGTTAAAAGCTGTTTTCATTTAAAACTGGCATTGTACAATCTAAAGATGAACAGTAAAATTATGCTGATGACTTAAAATGTTTATTTTTCTTACAACTTACAATGGCAATGAATAGCAAATAAACCATGACAAGTTTAGAGAAAGAGAAGCCAATAAATGCAGGATAAACATCATACTTGAGTACCTTTAGCTGCACTCTTTCCTGACCCCATATTTTCATTTTGCAGTGGGCCTTACAAATCATGCATCTGGCTTTGTGCAGATGAGTGGGAGAAATGCTTTGCTTTGCTAGTGCAACTCACCACTAAATTTAACCTTCTGGGCTGATCCTAAGAGCTGCATTCCTAAGTCATAACAATCAGGAATGCCAAGAATAGTAACAAAAGACACACACACACACACACACACACATTCAGAGAGAGAGAGAGAGAGAGAGAGAGGGAGAGAGGGAGGGAGGGAGAGAAAGAGAGAGAGAGCGCGAGCCAGAGAGCTGCCTTCTGCAATGTCCTTGGCTGTTCCAGAGCTTTCGTTCCCTTTGAGACTGAAATCTCTTTTATGAGTTAAAATGTCATGACGCTGACAGTATGGAGCCTGCTTGGGATTCTCTTTGTCTCTCTTCTCTCTGCCCCTTTCCCACATGCAGCCTCATGCCCTCTCTCAAAATAACAAACATTAAAAAACTAAATACAATGTTTTCTCTTCACTCCCTCCCTCTCAACATTCTGTCTATCTACCAGTCATGAAAGGGTAGTACAAGAGGTGGGGGCAAGAAAACAAGTTCTTAATTTAGAAATGAAATGTAATGTTAACATTTATAATAACATTTATAATAGAGTTAAATATTCTTTATGTTTTCTTAATATCAGTTTGAGAGTGCAAAAACCTCACTGCAAAACAGAGATGGATCCAGCTAGCAGTTCTCTCTTCCTGCAGCTTTCAAACAAAGGAAAATGCACCTGACTTTGAAGAGGCAACATCCTATTAATCTTCATAATTTTTTCATTTCCTTACATTTCTTTTTGCATCTTTACATCAATATCCTATCCTCTTTTTTGGTTATTACTTTCAGTAAATCCTTCTGAGTTGGAGATATATATGTATATTGTCAGCGCAGAGCCTGACACGGGGCTCAATCTCATGAACCATGAGATCATGACCTGATCTAAAATCAAGAGTTGAATGCTTAATGGACTGGGCCACCCAGGAGCCCTAAAAACATATTGCACATATATGCAAATCACTGTGTTTATATGAAAGTCTCGTTTCCCACAAAAAATCATCCAAAAGCAATGATAGGGACACCTGGGTGGCTCAGTCAGTTAAGTCCGACTACGGCTCAGGTCATGATCTCACAGTTCATGGGTTCAAGCCTCGCATCGGGCTCTGTGCTGACAGCTCAGGGCCTAGAGCCTGCTTCGGATTCTGGGTCTCCCTCTCTCTCTACCCCTCCTCCCGCTTTTGTTCTTTCTCTCTCTCAAAAATAAACAAACATTAATTTTTTTTAAAAAAAGCAATGATACTTCCTAATAAGAACAATGATCATAAACTAATGTGATCTAATTATAAAATTATTATGGCTTTCCTGCTTGGTACTGTGCCCAGCTGGAAGCACTTCTGTCCACTGACAACATCTTCACAGAAGACATCTGACATGTGCCACCTGCATGTGTCTCCGTGTCTCCGTTTCTGCGGTTTTTGCTGTGAAGGGCCTCAGACCAGCAGGCCACAGCCATCACGCTCCTCTGAGCAGCTGTGTCTGCTCAGCTTGTCAGGGCCAGGGGGTCCTACACTGACCAAGAGGGGCATCTGATGACTTCAGGACGGCTTCGCTGAAGCGAACAGATTAACAGTGGAAGCTACAGTTTTGTAGGTGCTGACTGGCTAGAGGGAAAGAGCAAAGCCCCACAGGGCCACCCCAGTATCTTACCTCATATAGTGGTAAGGTGTACAGCAAAGGTGAAAGTAAAAAATTAAACTGAAAGGGAATGCTTTTTCTCCTCTCTCCCTTTTTAATAGGCTTTTCTTGAGTTTTCTTCTGCAAATCCATTTTATTTCCTTTTCCCCCCCATCTCAGCACCACTTCACTACCTGTTTTAACTTTCAAAGTCCCTTTTTCTATCAGTATGTTTACGGGAGGTACTCCTCACAATGTCGATGTGTGTATATGTACACACATGCACATGCCTACACACATATTACATACAGACACATTATGTATACATATAAACATGTACAGATGTATACATGAGAGGAGAGAGGGAGGGAGAAGGAGGAAACAGACATGTAACTAGTAGACTGGCAAAACCTAAGAAGTGATAATTGGTAATACAGGCCAGGGTGTGACATGCGTGTTGGTGTGAGTGTAAACTGCCACAAGCATTTTGATGAGCAAGTTAGTCATCTCTTAATGCTGTAAATGCCATTTTTTTTTTTTACAAATAGTTTATTGTCAAGTTGGTTTCCACATAACACTCAGTGCTCATCCCCACAAGTGCCCCCCTCCATGCCCATATCCTCCCTCCCCCCTACACCCATCAGTCCTCAGTTTGTTCCCAGCATTCAAGAGTCTCTCATGGTTTGCTTCTCTCCCTTTCCCCCACCATTTCCTCCCTTCTTCTCTCCCATGGTCCTCAGTTAAGTTCCTCCTAATCCTCCTATACGTGCAAACATATGATATTTGTCCTTCTCTGCCTGACTTATTTCACTCAGCATAACACCCTCGAGTTCCATCCATGTTGCTACACATGGCCAGATTTCATTGTTTCTCATTGCCATGTAGTATTATATCATATAGATAAACCACATCTTCCGGATCCATTCGTCCNGGTGAGTTCCTTATAGATTTTGGATATTAACCCTTTATCTGATATGTCATTTGCATTTTCAAAAAATGAGTAACTACATGCCGACATTGGAAAAAATATCTAAAAGATATTATTAGGTGAAAGAAATATTAAGTGGAAAACCAGCATTCAGTTGTGTATGCGGCTCTTTTACGTTAAATCTATACAGTCAGTTCTGCTGTAACACTTACACTGAAAAGGCAAATTTGATCCAAGGTCATTGATATATTGGGACAAAACACTGGGGCATAACTCCAATTTCACATTTGCTTATGTGCAATTTCGTGCTCAAGAAATGCTAAGTGAAAGCAGAAAAACGCATCAAATGAACCAAGCCACACAGGAATACACAAAAATACACACGTCCCAACATGGACCAGTTACCGTAGTTCACCATATGTGTTAGAAGCCACAACCACCCACACCTG
>NW_027530995.1:956679-958174 GCF_008692635.1 Crocuta crocuta | reverse complement strand
CCACAACCACCCACACCTGGTGTTAAAATTTTCCTTTCAACTTCACATCACTCTCCTTCTACCGCTAAACAGTAATTCACAGGCTCCAAAGTCCTCCAGCGCCCATTTCCACAAGCAAACTTCAGGTCTTTTCAGGGGAAAATGCCATATGTTCTGTAGTTTTATGTATTTACTCACTTAACATGTTTAAGACTATGCTATCCTTTTTTTTCTTCCATATTTCTATTTAAAGTCTAGTCTGTGCTGTCATTTTTAGTAGTATCCTGGCTTTTGGTTTCATGTGTCACTGATAACGTTTTATTTTTATTTTGTAACTTAGTTTTTAGAGAGAGAGAGAAGTTGTGCAAGCAGAGGAGAAAGGCAGGAGAGGTGTGGGGGGGATGGGAATCTTCAGCAGACTGCACGCACAGTGCAGAGCCAACGCAGTGCTCGATCCCGTTATCCTGGCATCATGACCTGAGCCGAAATCCAGAGGTGGATGCTCAAGTGACTGAGCCACCCAGGCACCCCACTGACAACATTTTTTATTGTTGTGTCCCTAACCCCATTTCTCCCATAAGCCTGTGGCTTTTACTGCACAATCCTGAATAACACAGAGCGATGCTTCGGAACATATAGATCACATTAAAGTAGAACTGTACGTGTACATGTATGCATCTATGTGTATATGGAAACATATACATTCCTGCCAGTAGTCCTCAAACTTCATCATGTCTCAGGATCACCTAGAGGGCTTATTGCAATAGACTGCAGACCCCATCCTCAGAGTTGCAGAGTTAGTGGGGCAGGACAGGAGGCTAAGAATTTTTTTTTTTTTTTTCTAATCTGAGTAAATTGAACTAGTGTTTTTTTTTTTTTAATAGTTTATTGTCAAATTAGTTTCCACATAACACTCAGTGCTCATCCCCACAAGTGTCCTCCTCCATGCCCATCCCCCCCTCCTCTCCCCCCACATCCATCTTTACCAAGTTCCCCTGTTATGCTGAAGCCGCTAGTCTCGGAGGTACACTTCAAGAACCACTGCCCAAGCCCTGGCTTCTGTGGACCTTGGGGTCTGGCTAAGTATGTTCACTGCTGCATTGCTGTAACTGAGAAAGGGGTGCAACATGCTAAACGTCCAACAGGAGAAAAATGACTTCATTATAGGATAATAATATTATCGAATGATCTGTGGCAAATGAAAAGAAAGAGATAGGTCTTAATATTCCAGCAGGGAAAAATCTCCAAGACATGTTGTTGGAATAAAGCAAGGCATAGATACAAATATTTAAATATAATCTCTATTTTTTAAATAAGCGCCATATCCGNGTTGGAATAAAGCAAGGAATAGATACAAATATATAAATATAATCTCTATTTTTTAAATAAGCGCCATATCCGTCTAACATATGAATGCAAATGCACAGAAAAGATCTGTAAAATATGTATCAAAGCAATCATAGTGGCTGCTTCTTGGAGATACCTGGCTCTTGGGGTAGTGGGTGGTTAAGGAGTG
>NW_027530995.1:948090-956656 GCF_008692635.1 Crocuta crocuta | reverse complement strand
GACATAAATGTAATATTTTAAAATCAACCAGCCAATGGTAATCAACTTAAGTCATGAAAATTAACTCTTTTAGAAATAAACGTGTGCATATTATAGAAAATCCTTCTAAAGGTTAGACAAAATCTATTTACAGTTAACTAAGCTTACACAGTAGTAATTTTGCTCTTGCGTTTATCAAAATTTTTCTCCTGTTTCAAGCAAAAATACAAATTGTGGTTACGCAGTTCAAAAGACTAAAATTCTGACAAAACACTGCACTCTCTTTGAAAATCAACTGATCATTAATGTAAAGGTTATTTCTGGACTCTCAATCCTTTTCCTATTTTATTCTTTTTGGTGCTATTATGATCAATTTCTTAAGATCATTTCTGGTTTATTCATTGATACTGTATAGTAATATAATAAGAGTTTTGAATGATGATCTTGCATCTTACCAAAGTACTGAACTCATTTATTAGTCCTAATTTTTTAATGTATTCCTTTGGATTTCTAGGCATAAGATCATATCATCTGCACATATAGATAATTTAATTCCTTTCTTCAAAGTTTGGTTAACTTTTATTTCATTTTCTTGTTCACTATAGCCTTTAAAAAATGAAACTGTTCTTAAAAAATAAAATAAACTCAGAAGAAAATATTCATATCTATATGTTGTAATCACTTCATTATTTGTTAGAAAAAAATTCTCTTTTTCAAATCTGTACCTAGGAAATCCTGCTAAATCCTACTTTGGTATCTTACTTGGGTCAAACCTTTCTTTTTTGCTCAAGTTTCCCATAACTCTCCCATCGGCGAATACTGACTAGCCTCAAGGGCTTCAGTTTAGGACTGCATGGCCAAAGAACTGCTCACTCTCAGAGGGTAACTAACCCCAGCAGGTGCAACTGCTTGACCTTTAAAGTCATAAAGTTATATTTTAACTGTAGTTATAGCTTTCCAAGAAAAATAAATGCCTCGACATGTTTGGGTTTTGGTGTCCATTTTATTACTGGAAAGTTGCACTTAATTGGGTTCTTTAGTAGAGACAAATAAAAAGAAAACAAAACGAGCCCATTATCTCATAGCCCAGACCCAAGAAAACACATACATACTGAGGGATAGCAAATTCATACTGTATGAAGACACATGAACAAAATAAATAATCTTCCTTTCTTCCCACTCCTCTCTCCCCATCCTGGAACTTTCTTTCCACTACTATCTGCAGAGCTTGCAGACATTTACTCAAATGTCACTTTCTCACCAAGGCCTTCCCTAACACTTTTTAAAGGAGAAAGGTGTTATCCTATCCCCTTTCTTGCTTTACCTCTCACCGTAATACCGTCAACTGTGATACTCTACATTTTACTCACTCTGCATAAATTATCATGTCTTTCCTGAACTAGAATGCAAGGTCCGTAACAAAAGAGGTTTTTATTTCCACTACTCTTTCACTACGTTATCTGCAGAGCCAGAACAACACCTGGCATGTGATAAGCACTCAGTAAGTATCTGGTGAGTGAATGGAATCCGTACCTTATGAAACGTGAAGGTCTAACGGGAGTTAAGCATTATCTATGATTAGGAGAATATACAGTGAGCCAAAGTCTAAAACATTACATGCTAACAATTATTAGTACCACCAATGTGCTACTTCTTGAAGTTTCCATACTCAGTACCAGAGCAGAGGCAGGTTCCTTATTCAAGTTCTGGTTTTCATTTTCCTTCTAGATTAAGGACTTTGCTGGTTTCTTCCTCTTGCATTTATGGCAGAAATAGCATAGTTGGTGAGCACTTTTTTCTCGAACAAACTCTTAACCAGAATGCAGATTTTAACAAGATGAAAAGCCCTGCCTAGCTCCCTGCAAGTTCCATCACTCCTGTGTACTCTTAGCCCTTCCTACTGCCAAGGAATAAAGGAATATATTTTCCCTTTTTATGGCTGTGGCATGTGTTGAAAAGAGAAATCAGACAAAACGCTGGTTTAGATCAGAGTCCTTTGGTCCTGACACATACTGAATGAATATGTTCTCTCTTCCCTACATTATCTGCATGCTTTTATGTAACTGCCACATTAAGTTCCATGTTCATAAAGAGTATGACTCAGGACAGGAATCATATAACCAATATTTTGAAAGCATTACTTTCCAAAGTTTTCTGTTATGTAGAAGTTTGGGGGATTTTTTAAAATATCAGCATGTACAAATGGTGATTAAGATAAGTGTCATCAGACTCACACATCTTTTCACGTTGTTTCCATGTTTGTTCAGATTTAACAAAATGGGAGGCCTCCAACTTTCACTTGCCAGGCTTCAAAGCCCAGACTGTCTGCTTCTTCCTTTTCTCTAAAGTAAACTTTTCTAAATGTACTAATGCAATGGAAAGCAACTCAAATTCAACTCAATTTGGGAGTTCATCCTTCAGTTCAATTTCTCTTTTGACCCCTTTGAAGGATTAGCGAATTACTGGTGAATCTGTTCAGTTAGGATCCCTCCAGCAGCCTCTGGGGGAGAAGTGGCAAAGAGGGCCAAATGATAAAGATCAGTTGAGAAAAGTGTGACTTTGGGATTTTAGAATCCCAAAAGTGGGATTCTAAAAGAGAATCCTGTGCACTGGAGAATGTGTGGGACAAAGTACAAACTGTCCGGTTTAATTCAATCCATTTTCATACTTGCTGTTGCTGCTTTCTCCAGTGATGTACTGGGATTTTCCATTGTGTGTGTATCTGCTTTCTTTTCATTATGGGTGTTTGTGATATTTTTCCTAAGGGGCTGGCTACATCAATACAATGTATTTTCTTATTAGTTTTGTCAAATAGTAGGATGTTTAGTTTTTGCATGGATTTACTGATGTATTAACATGGCTTTACTCTAGTACATGCATGACAGTTATTTTGAAAGTCTTAAGTGTATGTTTATATTATATTACTGAACTAATCCTTGTATTAATCCACATTTCAGAACTTACTGCTGATCTATCTTAGCAACATTATTATACTTCCTGGTGAGATTCACTTGTGTTACTTCTACAGTACTTGATTATTTTACTTGTTCTATGCAATAGATCCTAGTTCTACAGTTCACTAAATAAACATATTTTATAACCCTAATTTTAGAGATTTTAATATATTTAAATNGCGGGGCTTGAACCCACTAACCGCGAGATCATGACCTAAGCGAAAGTCGGACGCTTAACCGACTAAGCCACCCAGGCGCCCCTGGAAGTGTATTTTTAAATTGGAATATGTTTTAAATTCAGTAAAGATGGATAGAACTATTTTTGGGGAGAGGGGGTAGATATCCACGTCTGCATTAATGAGTAAAAGATAACGATTTGTGAAATCAGTTGAGGTTTGTGATAGGAATGGCTTAGAAGAATGGCACTTCAACATGTAGTCATGGGCCAGCTGTAGGAGCAGCATCATCTGGACAGGACACTTGTTAGAGATACAGACTATTGGGCCTCGCCCCACACCTGCTGAATCAGGAACTCTAGGAGTGGGCCCAGAGTTTTCAGCAAGNCTCCTGGATCCCTTGGGTAAATTCCTAGCAGTACTATTGCTGGGTCATAGGGGAGTTCTATTGTATGTTTTTAAAAGCACCTCAGGTGATTCTAATATACCAAGAAATTCAGAACTCTCGACTTAGGAAAAATAAAGCGCTGTCTGTATGTAACTTAAATGATGTATATAAATCAGCCCTTCTGCCTCATTCTCCTCTCTTCACTGCTTGTCAGTACTATGCATGTAACATAAGACTAGGTATTTTTCTCATAATTTTGTAGACTTTACTTTCAAAACTAAAATTTTACATGGCTAACAAATTATCATTGCACAAAGGACAAAAATAGTTTTAATTGCAACTGCTTTGGAAAATCTGGAATGAATGTTCACTCTAAGAGGGAATGAGTGTTCTATCTTATTCAGGATTAGTTCTCATAATCAGATAAGCTGGATACTATGCTCCTAGAATCTAGGGGACCATCAGTTGGGACATGGAAATTGCGGCAATTACAAAGCACTTCTGGTTATATTTTCTGCTATAAAGGGATTTCATTGTCATCACTGCTGAGATTAATAGTGGCTTTTTTTTTCAATTTGGCATTTTGCGATAGTTTGGTGAATGCCAACCTTCCCCTTTCCAGAAAGTATCAAGTGTTAACAGCTGTGACTCATGTCAAGGGATTCAGCAAGATGCCTTAGCCATCTGCTGGCTTCCTACAGGTAACCTCCCGACACCATATTTATCAGCCTAGACCTGACAAGCAGAAAGCAGCTTCTAAAATCTGTCCTCCATCTTGAAACTTCCTCTTCTGGCCCTTCTATTCTTTTTCTGCCATAATTACCTTTATACTGCAACAAAGGGAACCTCCTCTCTTTTAGCAGGTTGACCGACCATCCCTGTTTGCCCAGGTCTGAGGGAGGCCCTGGGATCCAGAACTTTTTAAATGCTAAAATTTGGACAGCCCCAGGCAAACAGAGGAAGTTTTTCCCCCTACCTTTACCCAACCAAATTAACCTCTTTTGCATTTGCTGCTTTTTTTTATAGTAGTTCTCAAACTTCAGCATCTAGCAGACATTCGATGATTAAAATCTTAAAATACAAATTGCTGGCCTCACACTCTGAGTCTGATTTGGCAGGTCAGGGGTGGGACCAGTTGATGCTCATTTATCACAAGTGGTGCTGAAGCTGATGATCCAGGGACAACACTTTGAGAACCACTGCTTTTACAGTTCAACTGGCAGAGAAAACACAAATTTCCTCCCACTATAAAGCTCACTATCTCATATTCTACTGTTATTCCAACAGGTCATTTCATATACACAGTTTCTGTCCTAAGTATTCAAAACTGACACTAAAGGCAGTGATGTTTATTTAGTTCAGGCCTGGAAATAACAACAGGTGCTCAGAAAATGCTTGTCTGGGTTCCTGGATCCATATCTGGATTTAAGATAATAGTCGTAAGAATGAAAATGACTGGGGCGCCTGGGTGGATGAGTCAGTAAAACATCTGATTTCAGCTCAGGTCATGATCTCATAGTTTGCAGGTTCGAGCCCAACATCGGGCTCTATACTGACAGCTCAGAGCCTGGAGCCTGCTTCAGATTCTGTGTCTCCCTCTCGCTCTCTGCCCCTCCCCTACTTGTGCTCACTCTCTTTTTTTCTTTCTCTCTCAAAAATAAACATTAAAGAAAGAATTAAAATATGTCTAACATTTTCCCTTATGTCAATTCAACAGCAAAAAAAGTCTCTTTCATCTCGTCCAACAGTATCTTGACAATGCATAACTCAGTAAAAGAAAATTATCTCATCTATCGTTAATGGAAATATAAATCAATACCACTTTTCTCAAGAGAAGACAGGTAAGATGTATTTAAAAACCCTTATACCAGACATACCATTTGACTCAGCAATCCCTAGAAATTTACCCTAAAGAAACAGACTCAGATTTGCACAAAAACAGAGACCCAAAACTTATCAGAATCTTTTTTCAAATAGGAAAACAAACAGCCCACGTGTCTATTAGTAGAAAATTAACTAAAAATTCAAGGTGTTTTTATTTGGTGGAATACTATGCATAATGACTTACAATTACAAGTAATAAATGGGAAAAATCATGTTACAATGTTCAGTGAGGGGAAAATAGTATTTAATGAGTCCATATTTAGTTTCAATTTTGACATGTGTAGATAAATGTAAGTCTGAGAGGTATTCAACAAAATATTTAAATGGTGAAACAAACTTTAAAACTTTTTAGCTTAAAAACATGAAAGAGAGACAAGAAAGGATCAGAGAAAATCTTCAGAAACAATCACAAAACAAGTAATAAAATGGCAATAAATACATATCTATCAATAATTACTTTAAATGTAAATGGAATAAATGCTCCAATAAAAGTCCATAAAGTGATGGAATGGATAAAAAAGCAAGACCCACGTATATGCTACCTACAAAACTCATTTCAGACCTAAAGACACGTGCAGACTGAAAATGAAGGGATGGAGAAGCTTTAATTGTCCAAATGGAAGTGAAAAGAAAGCAGGGTGGCAATCCTTTCATCAGACAGAAGAGACTTTAAAAGAAAGACAAAACAAGAGACAAAAACAAAGGACACTATCTAATAATAAAGGGGACAATCCAAAAAGAAGATATAACTATTGTAAATATGCACCAAACACAGAAGCACCGAAATACATAAAACAGTTAATAACAAATATAAAGGAACTAATAAATAATAATACAATAATAGTAGGGAACTTTAATACCCCACTTAACATCAACGGACAGATCATCTAAACAGAAAATCAACAAGGAAATGATGACTTTGAATGACACACTGGACTAGATGGAATGAATTAACAGGAAATGTTCAGAACATTCCATCCTGAAACAGCAGAATGCACATTCTGTTTAAGTCCACATGGTACATTCTCCAGAAGAAATTACGTATTAGTCCACAAAACCAGCCTCACTGAATTCAAGAAGATCCAAGTCATACCATGCCTCTTTTCTCATCACAAATGGAGGTTAAACAATAAGCTACTCAACAGTGAATGGGTCAACCAGGAAATCAAATGAAAAAAATTTAAAAATATATAGAAACAAGTGAAAAGGAAAACACAAAGGTGCAAAATCTTTGGGATGCAGAAAAAGAGGTTCTGACAGGGAACTATGTAGCAATATAAACCAACCTCAAGAGGCAAGGAAAATCTCAAATAAACAACCTAACCTTACACCTAAAGGAGCTCAAAAAAGAACAGACAAAACCTAAGACCAGCAGAAGGGGGGTGGGAATAATAAAGATTAGAGCAGAAATAAATGCTATAGAACCTAAAAAAATAATAAAACAGATCAATGAAACCAGGAACTGGATCTTTGGGAGAAAAAATCAATAAAAAGATAAATCTCTAGCCAGATGTATTAAGAAAGAAAGAAAGAGAAAAGACTCAAATAAATAAAATCACAAATGAGAGAGGAAAGATAATAATCAATACCACGGACATACACTCATAAGGGAGTATTAAGAAAAACTATATGCCAACAAATTGGACAACCTAGAAGAAATGGATAAATTCTCAGAAACATATAAACTACCAAAACTGAAACAGGAAGAGATATAAAATTTTAAATACCAATAACCAGTAGAGAAAATGAATCAATAATCATAATAATAATACTCCCAACAAACAAAAGTCCAAAACCAGATGACTTCACAGGCAAATTTTACCAAACATTTAAAGAAGAATTAATACCTACTCTTCTCAAACTATTTCGAAAAGTACAAGAGGAAGGAAATCTTCCAAATTCATTCTATATGGCCAGCATTATCCTGACACCAAAACCGGCTGAAGAAAAGCCAATATCCCTAATGAACACAGATACAAAAATTCTCAATAAAATACTACCAAACTGAATTCAACAATACATTTAAAAAAGCATTCACCACAATCAAGTGAGATTTATTTCTGGGTTGCAAGGGTGGTTCAGTATTCACAAATCAATCAACATGATACATCACATCAATAAGAGAAAGGGTAAAAAGCATCTGATCATTTCAGTAGATGCAGAAAAGCATTTAACCAAGTATAACACCCATTCATGGTAAAAAACACACAAAAAAAAACAAAAAACAAAAAACCCTGAACGAAAGTAGGTTCAGAAGGAACATAACTCAACATAATAAAGGACATCCATGAAAAACCCACAGCTAACATCATCCTCAATGGTAAGGAACAAGACAAGGACATCCACTCTCCCCACTTCTATTCAACATAGTACTGGAAGTCCTAGCCACAACAATTAGACAACATAAATAAGTAAAAGGCATACAAATTGGTAAGGAGAAGTAAAACTTTCACTATTTGCAGGTGACATGACACTATATTTAGAAAACTCTAAAGACTCCACCAGAAAACTGCTAGAACTGATGAATGAATTTAATAAAGTCACAGAATACAAAATCAATGTATAGAAATCTCTTGCATTGCTATACACCAACAATGACGCAGAAAGAGAAATTAAGAAAACAACCCCATTTATAATTTCACCGGGGGAACCTGGGTGGCTCTGTTGGTCCAGCCTCCAGCTCTTGATTTCAGCTCAGGTCATGATCTCATGGTCTTGTGATTGAGCCCTGCATCAGGCTCCATGCTGAGTATTGAGCCTGCTTAAGATCCTCTCTCTACCACTCAAACTTTCTCACACAAAAAAAATCCTATTTACAATTGCACTAAAAAATAATAAAGATACCTATGAATAAACCTAAGCAAAGAGGTGAAAGACCTATACTCTGATAAATGTAAAATACTGATAAAAGAAATTGAAAACAACACAAAGAAATGGAAAGACATTCAATGGTCATGGATCAGAAGAACAAACATTGTCAAAATGTCTATAGTATGCAAAGCAATCTTCACTTCTAAATACCAACAGCATTTTTCACAGGGCTAGAACAAACAATCCTAAAATTGGCATGGAATCACAAAAGACCACAAAAGTCAGAGAAAGACAAATACCGTATGACTTCACTCATATGTGGAATTTAAGAAACAAAACAAACAAGCAAAAGGAAAAAAATTAAAAGAGAGAGG
>NW_027530995.1:939457-948061 GCF_008692635.1 Crocuta crocuta | reverse complement strand
GTAATAAGGGCGAAAGACTTGCTGATAATTTCAATGGAGGACCAGTGAGATTGTGACCATCTAGATAAATGAGTGAGCTTTCTCCCTGACTCCCCATCTCTCTTCACTGTGGCTCTCTGCCAGCTTCCTGATGCNCTTGTGTCTGGAAACAGCATCTGTCTCACCCCACAAGTATATTTTCACAAGGTCCCTGCAGGTGTCAAATGTATGTTCCCCCAGGAATTGGTCCTGGGACTCCCCACAGCAAAGGTAAGGCCATGAGATGGCACTTTTGTCTTCCAGTGGCGGTGCCCAGAATGTCATTGTTAGATGCCTCCACGGTCAGGCCTCAGAGCCAGGGGCAGGGGGATGGGGCAGGGAATGGACTGTATTAGGAACTCCAGAGTCCTTGACTAGACCAGGACAAGAGCATCTTAAAATAATTCCAACAGGTATCCCACAACCTTGCTTGCTATGTGCATCATCTGGCGATTTTGCTACCTATTCTATGTTTATGAAAATGTCAGCTCATGTAACAAAACTTCTTAAATCCCATAGTCCATTTTATGAAGTAAAACCTTTTGGACAGTACATCTAAATATTCTTTTTAAGGAAGCTTATGGCATCTCTCAAATAACACCTGTTCCATTCTACCCAAATCTAAGGATACGTGATGATTATGGGCACAGCCAAAGGGCCTGCAAAGAGCAGCCATGTTTGAGCCGCCAATCATAACCTGGTGTCCCATGCCTCAGCCCCTTGGGAAGTGGCATCAGCAGGATCTGGGAACCATCCGACCTTCTGAACTCAACCTCCTAGCTGTCCCCACATCTTGTAGTGTCTTATTCCCACAGCAAATGGAAACAATCTCCCCACCACACAGGGAGGGTATGACCTAACGATGATACATACTTTGACACATATTATGCTCTTCACCTTTTCAGACTGCACTCACGTGTATCATTTCATGCAATTCTCACCTTCTTATGCAGTAATGAATAGTATAGGGTGAAGATTAAGAACATGCAATCAGAGAAACTGAGTTATACTCCCAACTCTGCAATATACTAGTTGTGTGGTCTCTGGGAAGTTACTTAGCCTGTCTGACCCTCCATTTCCTCTTCTATAAAATGGGGCAACAACTCCAAGTGTGTAGAGCTACTGTGAAGATTAGAGATATGTTCAAGTATCTGTCACAATGCTTAGCATATTAACAGCTCTTGGTGAAGAAGGGCTGCAGAGAACAGTAATTTCCGTTTTATGGGAGTCCTTTCAAGTCTCAGTGGAAAAGTTAGAAAACTGCCACCTGTATTACCACTGCACAGTTATTTGAGAGTAATTTTTTGGGATTTAACTTATCCACTCTCTACTCCTGATCACTGCCACTGCCTAAACTTAGACTCTCCCCATTCCTCTCTTGAACTGTCTGCCAAAATCCTAACTGGTCTGAGCGGCCTTGATCTTCTCCCTCTTCAAGGGATGCCTTGAACTTTGCACCAGCAGCCTTCCTTCCTGCATAGCCCAACCTCCTTATTTGCCTAGAAAATGCGTTTTTCCTTTCAATGCCGACCCAAATGTCACTGTCACCATGAAGCCGATCTCTGCTCCCCAGATTAGTGACCCTTTCTCCATGGCTCTCAGAAGGCATGGCACGCCTTTCTGTTGCACACTCATGATGTCTTATAAATGACTGGTCACATTTCTGTCTCTCCCAACTCCCTCAAAAACTCATTTTAAAAAAAAATTAAGGTTTATTTTATTTTTGAGCAAGAGAGAGACAGAGCATGAGTGAGGGAGGAGCAGAAAGACAGGGAGACAGAATCCGAAGCAGGCTCCAGGCTCCCAGCTGTCAGCACAGAGCCCGACAGAGGGCTCGAACTCACAAGCTGTGAGATCATGACCTGAGCCCAAGTCAGCGCTTAACCAAGTGAGCCACCCAGGCTCCCCAAGTAAGGACTCTTAATGGCTATGATTTATTGAATACCTGCTGAAAACCAATCCCTCTTCCACTTACTGTATATACATTATCTCCTTTAATCTTCATGACAACTCTGTAGAATAGCCCTATAGGACAATCACTACTATTGCCTCTATTTTGAGATACACTGAGGCATAAAGACGTTAGGTAACTTTCTCAAGGCTGCAAGTTATTAGTGGCCCAGCCACGATTCAAAAATCAAAGCCCATTCTCTTAACTACTACGGTATACTATAGTATACAACCTAGCACCAAACTCAGTACCTATAAAAGTTGTAATGTCTCTATTAGTTATCTCTTGCCCTGTAACAAAGTATTCCAAAATGTAATGGCTCCAAACAGTGAACATTTAGTATCTCACACTTTCTCTGACTCAAGAATTCAGAAACATCTTCCATGGGTGGTCTGTCTCAGGGTTTCTCACAGGGTTGCTGTCAACATGCCGGCCTGGGCGGCCATCATCTGAAAGCTTGGCTGGACTTGAGAATCTGCTCTTCCAAGATTGAGTGATCACATGGTACTGGTTATGGGCAGGAGGCCTCAGATCCTTCACATGCGGACGTCTCCACCAGCTTTCTGAGTGCCTTCATGACGTCCATGCTGGCTTCCCCCAAGAGTGATCAATCCAAGCAAGCAAGGCAGAAGCCACAATGTCTTTTATCACCTAGCGTCAGAAGTCATACTCCATCATTTCCACAGTATCCTATTAGCTACAGGGGTCGGCTTTATTCATTGTTGGAGGAAACCACAAAGCCGCGTGAACACGGAGAAGTAATTGGAATCATTGGGGGGATCCATAAATACTAAGTGACGGAGTGGAAAAAATTACTAAGAATTACCATGAGTGTCAGAATCTCTTGTAAATAATGAGAAATTTGGATTAGCTGACCACTGAAGTTTCCTCCCTCTTACCTCCAAAAGCGTGGAAAACTATTCCCAAATTGTCCCCAAAGAAAATGTCAAATGGATTCAGGAATTTAATTTCATTACATTCCACTAGAGGCCACAGGTGAGTGAGTATTTGCTAACTTGGCTTCTACTTTATGGTTTTAGGCAGAGTCAACAAAGTATGAGAAATTCTCTCAGTTTGAAATATAATCATTTCCTTAACAGCAAAACAAATCTATGTTTGATTTCAGGATTAATACTATAGTTTGATGCCAGCCTAAGCCCAGCCTCTGGTCAAAGGCTTATCTTCTTTAGCAGAGTATCTGTGATTAAACTCGGGCAACCAAATCCCTTGTGCATTACAACAATTATCATTGGTTTTAGCCCTTAGTCCTTGCATATTTTCAAGTCAACATTTTATTTGCTTATAATAATTCTTTAATATGATTTAAGACATATGAAGACAAAAACCAACATTGAAATGTAGCATTTTAAAGACACACCTTGATACTGAGCACATGAAATGAAATTTTACAGTTCAGTCCATGGGAGGAGAAATGAAAGCCAAATGTGACCTGTTCGCTCTACCACCCTCCTTCCCCTGGTACCACTGACTGATCAGACCCAAAGTGGTTTGTAAGCTGGGTCAGAACACTCTTCAAGGCCCTCTGGAGCCCATCCGCTTACTGTGCTACACACCAGGGATCAGCAGACTACAGCCCACGTAAATAGTTTTGCTAAAAACACAGCCATGATCATTTGTTTATGAATTGTCTGTGGCTGCAATGGCAAAGTTGAGAATTGACAACAGAGATTGGATGGCTTGAAAAGGCCAAAGTATTTACTACTTGGTCCTTTACAGAACAAGTGTGCCAATCTCTGATCTACACCTCTGGAGACATGGCCTGATGTAAGCTGTTAGAAGCCCAAAAAGCAGATGCATGCTATATGCTGTTATAAACAATTTTAGGGAGGAAAAAGGAGTGTTACTGTTTATGTTTTAGTATCATACACATACTGTAAAGGCACAAATCTTAACAGCAGAACACGATGATATTTTATACATCTATCACCTGTGCAACCCCCTCACAAATAAGGAAAATGTGTCCTGTGCTCCCTTACAGTCAGTACCCCCAACAAAGGGAGCCATTATTTTTACTTCCATCACTTAGATTCATTAGCCTAGCCCTGAACTTTCTACGACTGGAGCCAGGCAGTGTTTCACTGAGCATTAAGTCAGTGGCATGCTTACGTAAGGTAGCAGGGAATTTATTCTTCATTGTCATGTAATATTCAATTATATGACTGTACCACAATATATTTACCTATCTATTCATGGACATTAGGTTCTTTCCAGGTTGTTGCTCCTATGAACATTCAATGCTCATGTGTTTTGATGGGTATAAGGATTGACTTATTTTATGAAGAGTGGAATTTCTGGGTAATAGGAAATATCAACAAACTGCCAAACACTTTTCCAAATTGGTTGTACTTTTGTAAATACATAAATAAAAACACTACCCTAATTTTTAAGTCCTTGAAAGCACGGGTCAAAAATATTCACCCCCTCCTCCCAAATTCTCACATTCTGCTGTCCACCCTGTGATGGCCTACCTATCCCAGGGATTATGGGCATGTCAGTTTTAGATACACAAATCCATCTTTTTAAGTTTTCACTGAAAACTCTGAGGCTAGGTAACCTCAGCGTATGGCCTAAGAGGACAATAGCGATCAGGAAGGAAAAACATCTTGGCCAGAGTCATACAACTAAACCAGTGGCACTCAAGGTCCTCACTGTTTTCCTACAAAAAGCAGGAAGACCAGTTTTGTTGTTATCACAAAGCTAGGACAGCACAAGCTTAGGCAACAATAACCTCAGCTCCTTGTTTTCCCCTTTAACCACCTTATCAGTTCAAATATAATTAAATTCTGCCACAGCTCCTCTGTATAACTCCTCACAGAATAGAGAAATTATTACTATGTCACACTACATTCTGTGTCCGACGACACTGCTACCCAGCCTGACAAGGATAGAAAAATGAGAAGTACAACCATACTGCGAAATTCTAACATTGAAATATGGCCACAAACCATTAAGACAAAAGAATGAATTTGCAAACAAACAAAAAACAAAAATAATACAAACAAAAAGACCTATTGGCTTTTGCGTGGTCTACTCAAATCTCTACTGTGTGGAGAAGTGGACTTAAGTGGCATAAATCAGAAAACAATAATGGGAACTGAAAGAAATTCTCATAAATCATGTTACTAAGTATAGTTACATCTTAGATGCGAAACCCAATTAAACAGATGGCCACATGCTGTCAGAATCACCCCTAATCAATAAAGATGTTCATTTCAGAAAATCACCTCAATTTTTTCACTTCTTCACTGAAGAAAAAGAAGGCAGTTGGGGGTGAGGGGACTCCCAGGAAACCCAGTGGGGAAATGTCTAGGAAGGGACTCCACCTGTCTTAATTTGTAGTCCAAAAAATCGTAAAGAAGAGAGAAAGAGGAAAAAGTCACCCAAAGGACTCCTTGTCATCTTGCCTGGTAATGTAATTTACAGTGAGAGCAAGCACTGGTCATTAGGAAAATAGAAACAGCTTGAATCTCTTAATTAAAACACTGCTTCAAATTGTTCATTTCAAACCCCTGTGTTCATAAGCTTTCAAGAAACCACTCGGTTACCCTGAAAGGGCGGCTTCTTCAGCAAACCCGTGATAGGATCACCTCTTTACAGACAAGAAAAAGGCTGAGCAGGGGTGAATCCCGGAGGCAGAATATTATTAGGCATACTTAAATCCCCAAAGGAGCCATGGGCATTCACTGACACTGGAAAGTGAGTGTGGGAACACAGGCAAAGCATCTATGTCAACGCCACTATTGGTGAAAACTAAGTCTACCAATGCCAACAGGTGATGTAAATGAGAGTTGACAAAAACACTTCTGTACTCTGGAACATGCTCTTTGGCACCCATTTAATGTTATCTGGTAAAGTTGAGTATTTGCATACCCCACAAGCCAGTAATTCCACTCTTCGTATACACCCAAAGCATTAGGGGACATGCACGAGAGTAGACAGAGTAGCAACACTGTCCATAATAGCAAAAACCTAGAGTGGAAGGACACATAGGTCTGTCAACAAAGTCTGTAGCATAGGTAAGTAATCAGATGTACAGTCATGCAATGGAGTATTATACAGCAGGGAAAATGAAAACCCACTGCCATGTGCTACAATGACGAATCCTGGGTGGCTTAGTTGGTCAAGCGTCCGACTCTTGATTTTGGCTCAGGTCATGATCTCAGGCTTGTGAGATCAAGACCCACATCGGGCTACGTGTGGAGCCTGCTTGGGATCCTCTCTGTCCCTGCCCTCCCTTCCTCATGCTCACTTGCTCTCACTCTCTCTCTAAAAAAATTTTTTTAAAAAACAAAGTCACTAGATTGCATGCAGTATACCATTTTTACTATGCTATAAAAATAAGCAAAAATAAACATCAACAAATGGTTCAAAATTTATTTTGAGAAAAAGATAATGATAAAGACAAAAAGCAGAAAAGTAGTTACCTCCATAGTGAGTGAGATGAATGGGATGGGGAGAAGCAAGGACAGATGTAATGATATGGGGAATGTTCTAGTTCTTGGCGAGTGATAGGTTCACAGGAATATAATTTCTATGTTTTAATATGTTACATATATTCTTTGGGATGTACCAAATATTACATAGAACACTTTCTTTTAAAATGGGTAATCTAGCCCAACCCCAGCCAGTTTCCAGACTCAGTTCAACCCTGACAAGTCAGGTTTCTACATCGGATCCAGTATGCCTCCTGCTGGTTTCTGGACCCCGTCTGGAAGAAGAAATGCTCAAGTAAAGTCTGAAAGCTCCCAATGGAAAAGCCGGGATCCAAGCTAAGAGAGGAACTCATCCTCCTGCTCTAGAGAGAGAATTCAGGAGCTCAAGGAGCTCGGCAGGCATCTGCTGCAAGTAATGAAAAGCAAGTTAAGGAGCACTGTGACACTAGCACCTGGTGCCAAACCCACACGATCACCTCATGGCCAAAGCTGAACACTTTGAGCAATGAAACAGAAAATGATAGCATTGGATCAGAATCCAGAGGATAAATGTCCCTGAGTTCATAAGGCTATAAAAAATATGTGATCGCACAGATAGATGGGAGTGAATGGACGTTCCCTTCTTTACAACAGAATTCATATTCTTACGAATGGAAGGGATGAAATTGAAATTGAGCAGTGAGCAAGCAGCGCAGGGATGCTTGCTGCATACAAGTTTTACTAATAGATGCTACAATCAGTGAGCGAACAATTGGAGAGAAACAGGACAGACAGAATCTCAGAGATCTAGTTCCCAAGATATTTGCCAACTACACCGGCAGGGAGGATAGCAACTTTATAGTGAACAACCCAGCAGAAACCATCTTCTCCAAGTCAGAAAAAGAATATGAGTGGCCAGTGACATTTCAGTAAGGCCTTGAGTTTAGTTAATGGTGTTGTTGCAATGTTAATGGTCTGGTTTGATTATAGTTATGTAAGATGGTAACACTGGGGGAGGTTAGCTAGAGGGTACATGGAAACTCTGTGTTCTGGTTTTGTTACTTTGTAGTAATTGTAAAAGTAGTTCAAAGTAAAAAGTGTGGTTTTTTTAAATGGATAATCTAAAGAATTTTCTATTGCCAAATAGGTTATTCCAACTGTGATTATAATTCATATATAATTCATATAAGTAGTAATCATTAATATCTCAAATATCTTAAGTTCCCCTGTAACATATGCAGCTTAGTTCTCAACCTGGAGCTATATCAAAACATCAAGGTACACATGTTAACTATATATACTTTCTGTCAACTACACCTCAGTAAAGCTGGAGGACAAAAGAAAGCAATGATTTCATGTTAACAATGGGTATTTCTATAGCAAGGAACAATATCCAAAGTATTCAAAATATTTAACTAGTTTGGCTATACCAATTAGTGTAGAAGTCAAAATTTACCACCATCTGCTTGTTTTCCTTCTGTTCATTAAGCTCCCATACCAGTCCTTCAGAGACTGCCATTCCCAAAAGTGGCCACACGAGGGCGACTCTAACGACCTGTGCCTGCTGGGAGTGGGCAGCCACAGCTCCGGGGGTGTCCTCTCTGGCTAGTGAGCCCTGCTGGTTTGAGGGCCAGCAGAGAGGCTCCACAGAGGGCAGGTAGGGTGCCTCCCTGAGAAGGTGGCACTCAAGCAAAGATTTGAAGGAAACGGGAGCATGAACCATGCAGATCACTCGGGGAATTTTCCAAGGCAAAGAGCCTCTACTATAAACGCTAGGAGAGAACAGAGTCTCATGCTCTGGGAAGAGATGGGAGGCCAGTGTAGCGGGAACGGAGGCAGATAAGGCAGCAGCAAGAGGGCTGCGGGCCATTACAAGTAATTTGGCTTTTATCCTGAGTGAGATGGGAAACTGATACAGGGTTCTGAGAAAAGGAGAGACCTGAGGTGACTGTAAAACATCTCAAAATGGCTGCAATATTTTATTTAGAAAAGGTTGAAGGGGGGTAAGGACAGAAGTGGGGAGGCCAGCGAGGAGGGGACGACAGGTCTCTCATGGGGAGGAGGTTGGCCCGTGGCCAAGGGTAGCAAGTACTTTTAAAGTTCCATCACCCACATTCAACGAAGCACACGGAGATGCACTTAAAAGCATGAAATCAGATGTCATCACCAAGTGAAGGGGTGAAGAAGAAGACAGGAGGAGGG
>NW_027530995.1:935456-939404 GCF_008692635.1 Crocuta crocuta | reverse complement strand
CCGGAGGAGGTGAGGGAGGGGTGAGAAACCAGCAAGGGCTGGAGCAGGAGTGGCCCGCCCTCCCCACAACAGGTCACTGCCACCCTGGATTCAGATGTCTGTCATTCTCATGAATGTCTTCATATGTTCCCTACAAAAGGCTATACTTCTAGACAACATATAGAAGTCTTTTTGCATACTTTTCAACTTTTTTATATGGTATATACTTGGTATTATTTCCCCAGCTGTTTCCCACGTCCCCAACCAACATTTGTGAACTTTACCCATGTTAATGTGTGTTGCCCCAGATCACTCATTATTCACTGCTGCCTGGCGTTCCTGCGTGTGAACAGGCCACACTGGGGTCATTTTCCTGCAGAGGGACACATGGGTTTTTTCCCAATTTCTGCTATGTGAAAAAAACACTGGCATGAGCATCCTCACACAGGCCTCCTTGTGTGAGGCTTCTCTAGGACAGTGATCCTCAAACTGCGTCAGAGTCACCTGGAAGCCTTATTACAACAGATTTCTGAGCCCCCTGTCCAGGGTTTGTGAATGATAGGTTGAAAGTGGGGCCCAAGAATTTGCATTTTTTTTAAATTAATTCATTCCTTATGAATTGACATCCAAGTTAGTTAGCATATAGTGCAACAATAATTTCAGGAGTAGATTCCAGTGATTCATCCCCTATGTACCATACCCAGTGCTCATCCCNACCAGTTCCCCCGTGATGCCATTGCTACCCGTCCCAAGACCACACTTTGAGAAACGCAGTAGTGGGGCACATGCCAGGAGTACAATGATGGTCACACATATGCACGGACATCTTCAGCTTTTCTAGGTACTGCCAAATTGCTCTGCAAAGTGGCTGAACCAATTTACATTTCTACCAGTGGTAAGTGTGTGTCCCTGCTGCCAACACTTGGTGCTGTCAGATTTTTTATTTAATCTGATCTTTAATCATTCTGTAAACTTATCATGGCATTTTTATCTACACAATACACGTAAATANTAAATTAGAACATTTCCAAGCGTTTCTATAGACAGTCCCCTCAGGTTCTATCATCTGCTCAGCTACCTGCTTGTTTTTCCCATCAATCCTAAAAAGAAACAAAATGGTCTGGACAAATCATTAAGACCATTATAAAAGAAACTTTTTCGTGACCAACTGCACTGTAGTTTTATTTACTGTAGTTTTGTCTTTTTTTGTTGTTTGTTTTGTTTCATTTTGCTTTTACTTAATAAGGTGAAGGGAGTGAGGCAAATTGGGCACATGGATAGAGAAACTTAAACTTCCTTCACCCACATACCTGATCACTTTTGGAGGGAAATAAAGAAATCATACTCAGGAAAAAGTTCCTTCCATTTTGTTCCACATTAACAAGGGGACAAGAAGCTGGTACTCACGAATCTGGTTGGTGGATGCACTGTAGAAGGCATTGACAGTCGTTGGATTCGTAAACCACCTGTAGAAACAGAAGCAAATACCACCAAGAAATCATCATTATCCAGGCAGGAGGGCAACAAGAGAACACAATGTGGCAGGATTTATTAGCAACTAACCAGCGAACAATGGGGAAATAGGGCACATGGGGAAATTATCACTTCAGTTTAGGGTTATTGCTCTGTTCGGTGAACAACCTCATCCTAAACTGAACATGGCTCAGTGAGAATATATTAACATGCCTGCTTATTCACCAGTACTAGCTTAACAGAAAAAGTCAGCACCAGTGCTTCTGAAATAGCTTTAATGAGAAATTCTAGAATCTAAAGGGCTCTCCTCATAGACAGAAATAGCAGCAAGCTGATGTGTGGCAGGCCCTGTTCAATGGGCCCATGGGACAGCTAACTTTCTATACTGAGTCATTTCTGACCTGTCCATTAAAGGTTTGAGATTGATGACAACACCGAAATCCATGTAAAGAGAGATAGATAAAGTATAGCCATGCTACCCAGAGGTTCTCCCTGCTCCAGTGGACAGCTTACACATGAAAGCGCCCAAAGAGCTAATGACTCCTCTTGCCTCTTTCACTAAGTAGCTGGATTGTGTTGGAATAGTTGCCCACCTTCCACCTTCCTGGGGCGTGGTTTTAACTATAAAATTAAGATACTGCATTAAGAGTCGGTTAACAGTCTAACTCTTGATTTCGGCTCAGGTCATGATCTCATGGTTGATGACTTTGAGCCCCACGTTGGGTTCTGCACTGACAGTGTGTAGCCTGCTTGGGATTCTTGCTCTCTTTCTCTGTCTGCCCTCTCCTGATCGATCTCTCTCTCTCTCTCTCTGTCTCTCTCTCAAAAAATAACTAGACAANCATTAAGAGATCTGGGGGGTACCTTCCAGCTATAAAGAGTCTACATTCCAGGGGCACCTGGGTGGCTCAGTCAGTTAAGTATCTAACTTCTGCTCAGGTCATGATCTCACGGTTGGTTAGTTCAGGCCCCGAGTTGGTCTCTGTGCTGGCAGCTCAGAGCCTGGAGCTTGGTTCAGATTCTCTCTCTTTCTCTCAAACATAATTTTACAAAAGAGTCTACATTCCATTTAAAATGCATGGACTACATAGATCAGGGCTTAGCAAATTTTTTTTCTGTAAAGAGTCAGAATGTAGACCTTTAGCCGTTTTGTAGGCAAAGCAGCAAAAATCAAAGATGTTATCTAGGTACTTCTTTAGTAAGAGAAAAGCTTCCACAAAGTTTTATTGATATAATTAAAAATATAATGACTAAGTACAATTTTTTGTAAGACAGCCCGTTAATGAGAAGAATGGAATTCTTTAGAGGCAGAATAACATTTTGCGTAATTGAGATTCAGAGTTGGTACTTCCTATCATTAGATCGACTGTAAACATTTGTCTCTAAAAATCACTCTTTGCTCATGGGCCACACAAAAACAGGCATCAGGCAAGATTTAGCCCACAAGTTGCATTGTGCTGACCCCTGATTTAGACGTCTATGAGCTTCTGCCCTTTATGATAAAAACCAAGCAATCAGTCTTAAGCTAAATTGCTCAAAATGAACTTATACAGATCCCTTCCCAAAACAATCATTTTACTAACTTTACTAACCCTAACTAATCTCACAGAAGAATTATGGCAAGCTAATAATTTATGTCAGACTAATATGAAACTGGTAGGAAATCCAAGTGGTGATTCTAGTTGATTCGCCCATACCTTCTCCCCATAAAGAAGTCCACAAATGTATCATTCTATTATCATTAGAAGTAGTAATAGTGGCAGCAAACATTCACTGAGCGCTCACAATGCCCTAAGCGCTTCATATTCATAGGTCTTCCCTGTAGCAACTAAAGGAATTATGAGCCTATCTCACAGATGAGGACAATGAGACTTAACAAGCATTATATACTTGTACAAGGTCTGGTCTGACTCCAACCCAGTTCTCTTAAGCATTATAGTATACTGGAGACATTACTAAAATCAAGAAAGAGAGCGCCTCCTCTAGTCAAAACTGAAACATATACTCCTTTCCATAAAATGTGTACTCTTTTCCTTCAGAGTTAGCAATGTTTAGCAAACAAACTTACTGGCTGGTCTTCCTTCTTGAGGAAACCAGTGGAGGGGAAAACTACCTTTATTGTTCTAATGTCACTACCTGAGGTAGGTGGAATTATGTTCATGTCCTAATCCCCGGGCCCTGTGAATAGGTTACATTACATGCCAAAAAGGACACTGCAAATGCAATTAAGCTTAAGGAGCTTAACAGAGGGAAAGTGTCCTGGATATCCAGGTGGGCCCAATCTAATCACTAGTCCTTAGAAGCAGAGAGCCTTCTGTGGCTACAGTCCCAGAGATGCAAGGGAGGAAGTCAGATTCCAAGAGTTAAAAGGATTCTACATGCTGTTGCTGGCTCTGAGATGTAGGGACTATGGTGCAAGGACCAGAAAGAAGACTCTAGAAAGGAACAATGTCTCCCAAATGACAGCCAGCAAGGAAGGAGGGATGTCGGTTCTAA
>NW_027530995.1:910805-935365 GCF_008692635.1 Crocuta crocuta | reverse complement strand
GAATCTGCCAACTTCTCAATAAGCTTGGAACAAAATTCTTTCCAGAGCCTCAGTTATAAGCCCAGCCAGCTGACACCTTGATTCCAGCCTTATGAAACCTGGGTCTCAGACACCAGCCAAGCCATCCTGTACTTCTGACCTACAGAACTGGGAGATAACACATTTGTGTTGAATTGCTAATGTTGGAGTAATCTGTTACGGCAGCAACAGAAAATTAACACATTAGCCAAAGAACCCAGCATTTGTATGTGTGAAGATTGAGTCAAGTCCTAGATGACAGTGGACTGACGCATAATAGGTAGAAAAGATGATGTATATTCCTAGAGCCCATCCCTTCTCTCCCCTCCCTCCCTTCAGCAACGAATGAACTTGCAAAACACGAGGGGGCATGCAGGAAAAATGATTCTAACTGCTGATGAACAAAGGTGGACAAAACAAAGAAATCAAACAACCAGATGGGGTCTGATGGGGTCTCTGAAGCTTNCCAAGAGTACCTAAAACCTCATATTTCAGACCCATGATCTCACCTTTCCTGACATGCCAGAGCTCCTGCTGTCTCTAAAGTATGTTTGGAGCCTTGACTGTACCCAGAGCTGATATTAAGTGGCTGCACCAGGAGATCCTACCACTTGTGGGTGCTACTGCTACTTCTTATTGGTCACTGCCCATACCAGCCATTAAATATTCTGTATATCTCCCTGATTATATCCAAGTGTATTATATACTTAGTTTTAGTATTCTCTAATATAAGGCTACCTATTGTGATTTTAATAAGTGTTTGCAACCTTTTTTGTACTCCTCCCATTAAGAAGTGGAGTCTACATTCCTTTCTTCTGGAATATGGGCTAGCCTTGGCAACTTGGTTCTAAAACATAAAATGCAATGGAAATGACACGACGGGACTGCCTATGCTAGGCAATTAAGGTCAATACGACGTCCTCCAAGTGTGCCCATATGCTCCCTTCCTCCTCTCTTTCTCAGGAACCTGCTCTCTGGAGCTTCCTGAGCAATCAGCATGCTATAAAGAAGCCCAGTAAACAAAGCCACAGGAGGCATTCCAGCCAACAGCCATCATCAGCTACTAGACATGAGAGAAAAAGCCTTCCCCATGACTCCAGCCCCAGCCACTCTCTGACCGCAATTACATAAAGCTCATAAACACCAAGCACCCCGCTGAGCCTGGTAAAGTGGTTTGTTAGACTGTAGGAGATAACTGAAACACTGACAAGTAGTTGTCCGTAGATTAACTTGTAACCAATGAGTTGACTTTTCTCATAAAAATGTTTTTGTCTGCCCAACACGATGGTTTTTAAAAGGACTGAACTGGAATTCCTTTAAATGAGGTATACAATGACTAGTTCTCCACAGTCCCTACCACACCCTATCAGTTACATTTGTCTACGTCACCATCTGTTAACTGACTGGGCCCTGAAAGCATATATGTTAACAACTTGTCTCCCAACAAGATGTTAACCTCCTTATGGGCTAAGACTATTGCCACAGTGGCATGTGCTGATCAGAAGATTATTACATCTATTTAAATGAATTTATTGCTATATACGCATCTACTTGAATAAACAGAGTGTCATTCAAATGCTTTAAATTCTTTTTACCATGACTTTAGGGTGTTCCTGCAGAATGTGTCTGGGGAAGGACTTAGTAGACAAAGTCAGAGAAGTTCTCATATAAATTTCAAAAGAAAAATATATGGGGATGAAATTATACTGGACAATGGAATACACAAAAGGAGTATAAAAGTAATAATGAAATACAGTTGTTTAAAGACAAGGACATTGGTACCCCGATTTCTCTGAACCATATAAAATAGATATACATCAGGCTTAAATTTTACATTTTACCTATCAACTCCTAAAGATAGTCGAAGGAATATGGAATGGCCAAACCATAGAATATTTATTACTTTATTTATAATATCCTGTAGATTCTATCTCTCCCATTCCATGCTATAGATAATGCACTTACAAACAAAAATTCTGGACAAAATCATAATTTATATCAACATTTGATCTATTTTTACCTATTTTTTTAAAAGATAGAGAAAGAAAATCCAGACATGTCTGGTCACAGCAGAATGAGAGTGAATTAATGGGGAAGCTGACTTAAAGCCATTTCTGTCAAAGAAAAGGGATCCTAAGGGGAAAAATTACTTTTGAGTCAAGCCAAGCAGTGGAGTAAATCCTCTATTTTTAAGCTGATGAAGTGACAATTCTGAGAACCAACCCCTAAATATGTACCTTCAGGGATGACCACCCAATTAATTCCGTTCTTGCTGACATTTCCCATCACGTTAGAAACTTCTTAATGCACATTAGTTCAGCTAAAATGGATTCCATGAGAATGAAAGATAAAGGGTATTTATCTCCTATACCCACAAAGAAGCAAAATGTTATTTCAGAGCTTTGTGGAAATATAATCATGATGTGCTGTTCAAAGTAAACTAGTGTAGTGGAGCTACTCCAGAATCATTCCCACTAGATTAACTCATCAATTTTCAAAACTAAAAGATGTCAATTAAAGCCAGTGGTTATCATGAAACTAAAATTCCCTACAATGCCTGAAAAGGAGCAGCCCAAAATTTCTTTCAAAAACTGAACTATCCTATCACTTTACCACACAAAGAGGACCTTCAATTTCTTAATGTTGCTTTCCCTGAAATAGACATCTAGTCTGAGGAAACAAGAATTAGTACTACTGCATGGCTTTTCATTCCTGTATAACTTTTCCAGAAACATTAACCAATTTAATGTCCTTGTGAAAGAAGTATTTGTTTTCACTGATGGAGAAGAAAACTACACAGAATCACGCAGTTTGCCTAAGCTCACAAAGTCAGCCAGCATTTTTCCAAGGCATGAATATTAGAAATAGTCAAGGCCCTTAGAATCTAACAGTCCATCAGCATTTTAGGATGATGATAAAAAGGACACATTTTGGAGTTTTTCAATTAGCAACAGAGGCCTTGCTACACACCCAAATGCATAATGGCATTTTGAAATTAAAGAATTAACTTGACAGCATCTCTAATATGGAGAAGCGCAAACTCCAAAAATTCAGGAAAATACTGGTGACAAAAATACCTTGAATTATCCACAAACTCCAAGAAGACTCTGAACCGATCTGAAGTAGATCTGAAAGAGCAGGATGATTCAAACAGATCTGTGACTACCATACTACATGGAGATGCTCATTAGGATACTGGAAAACATATGCCAAAGTCAGATTCGAGAAGCTACTTTTAGAACCCTAAGTCTAAAATTCCTTTTTATTTTGTACATCTAAAATTTCAACTGACTAATTGAGGTTAGGAATAAAGAGGAGAGACGGGCTTAGGCATACTGTGATGGGAACAGAGAACCAAGCACAGTGGAGCACATGACTTGAAAGCAGTTACCTGTTTTCCAAAGAAGTCTGAAAGCCTTCTAACCCTCTGTGTTGTTTTGAATGGAGTCAGGGATGGGTAGCACAATAGTTCAGCTTCAGGCCTACTCCTTAAAGTGAAACATGTTGAATTAACTTTGTGGGTGGATGCTGTAGAAAGGCCAAAAGGGAAGAGGGCAGGGATAGGTAGATGGGAGCCATGGGTAAGAGGGACAGGGAGTAATCACAGTGTAAGCCAAGGGTTGGTACAGAGCCTAAAGTTTCTAGAGTCTAGAACAGAGCAGGGAGTTGGGACAGAGAGTAACAAGAGACTCAGAGCATAAAAAGTGCCGTCCAAGATCCAGAGACCAGAATATCAGCCAAGGTTAAAAAGTGGGCCATAAAAAAAAGTAGACCATGGAAACTAGGCTTCCAGCTATGATGCTATGAAATAGTCAGCAAATCCCTTCCACAAAAATCAAATATAAAAGTGGACAAAACGGTCAACAAACAACCATTTTAGGACTCTGGGAATTGATCACCAAATCCTAACAACAAACTGAAAAATGTTTAGTTTTGAAAAATTGCTAAACCTTGGAAGTAAGTAGCCCAGGAGTCTGTGTCCTTCTTGCCGGGGACTGCTCCTGCCCTTCCTGGTGGGGTCAGTGAGAACTTTGTTCTGTCAGGACACATAGGGCTGGCTGGCAAATCAGCAGCTCTATTGCCACGGTGGGTAGACTCAGTTGGAGGTGTATGTGAAAACCTGCAGCTTCAGCAGCTCAAAGTGAAAAACTTGGTAGAAAACAAATGAAAGGATACCCATAGCTCTGCTAGCCTAAAGTTACAGTTCACACTAGCAAGAGTGACAGGCAAGCCCGCAATTTTTTTTAATGCTTATTTATTTATTTTTAGAGAGAGAGAAAGAGAGACAGAATACTCCAGCAGGAGAGGGGAACAGAGAGAGAGGGAGAGAGAGAGAATCCCAAGCAGGCTCCGCACTGTCAGCACAGAGCCCGATGCAGGGTTCGATCTCACAAACCATGAGATCATGACCTGAGCCAAAGTCAAGAGTCGGGTGCTTAATCGACTGAGCCACCCAGGTGCCCCAAGCCAGGAATTTAAAAGGGAGATCTTGGAAATAAAATAGTCATAGAAGGGTGAGGTAAGCTCTCCACACACTCCTGGCTGACTGGGACACTAGTCACACAAACGGGAGAGACTCAGGTGAGCCCAGTGGAAAGTGAACCCCAAAGTTGATTGATAAATGTACTCCCAGCCCATAAACAGATCAAGTGGCAGAGGACAGAAGCCCTCCCGACTCCAAGTATTTGACCAAAAGGTCTACCTACCCCAATCCCTGGCTGAGCGCTAAGCTGTGCAGACACAGAGACAACAACTAGGTAATGAGGCTCAAAAATAAAAATAAGAATTTAAAAGATGAGCAGAGACCTCCATGGCCGCCTACTATATAAGGAGATAAGATTCTGTGGTCTAAGTCAAGGAAAGTTATCTTTTTTTAAAGCCTCAGAAAAATAAATCAGAATCCACAGTTGTTACAATATAGTATCCAAAATGTCATTTTCAATGACAAAAAAAATTATTCTCTACAAAGAGAGAAAGTGTTAAAAAAAAAAAAAAAGGCAGTCAATAATAAAAACTGAGCAAGGCCAGATGTTAGATTTAGCAGACCTGAAAGCAACCATTATAAATTAGTCTACAGAATTAAACTATATTCAAAGAATTAATGGTAAATATGATGGTGACTGAATGAACAGAAAATCACAACAAATAGAAACTAAAAAACAACCAACTGGAAATTCTGAAACTGCAAAGTACAATAACCAAAATGAAAAATGTGTTACATGACTCAAAAGCAAATTTGAAAATGCAGAAAAAACAACCCACAAATTTGAAAGCAGATCAAAAGAAATTATGCCATCAGAAGCACAGCGAGAAAAGAGCAAAGAAGTGGGCGCCAGCAGAACCAAGAGCAATCTACACCTTACATGGAACACCGTGTTAAGTGTTTTTCAATAAAAAATTATCTAAACCTGTAGTGAAGAATTTAATTGTAAGCCTCCTATTTGATACATGGGGATAATAAATAGTACGTACACCTCACAAAAATGATGAGAGGATAAAATTAATTCTAACATGTAAAGCATTTCCCGGCACATTGTCAACATAATAATTGTTAGTTACTAATGAGCATCATACACATTTTGCTAAGGAAGGAATCATGGCTGGCCTTGGCCCCAAAAGTTCCTAGGGAAAGTGCCTACCTTTAGGGAAAGTTCCTATGGGCAGCTGGGAGGAAGGGGAATAAATCAAAACTGCTATTGGAGAAAAAATAATACATCCACCAGTTCTGGGACACTTAATTGCTTCAACAAAATGTTCTAGTTACTTCATAATTATACAACTACTTCTACATTTGTAACCATATTTTTAAGTATTTGTTCTTTTTTAAGATCTTCAAAAGTTTCTGCCTGTGTGTGAAATTCTAGAGAAATTTGTTTTCTATATACATATATTCATAAATAAATCTAGAATGATCTGCAACTATGTACCCTAATAAGCCTTCCTGCAGTACATTTTGATCCCATAATTAGAACGAAGAACAGGTGCATATAATATCACAAATAAGACATCAAAACCTAACATAGATTTTGCCAAACCAAGGTAACTGGCCAGCCAGCTACTCTGACTAAAGGGAATTACAAAATTCGACCTAAAGAGACTTCACTTCCTACCACATATTTATCTCTTTCACCTTTTTTAATTTTTTAATTTTTTTTACTCACTCTGTTTTTGGAACCGCTTTTCTCAGCCAGAAGAAATCAGACTGTGCTAAATACTTGCGGGTTTGCAGGACATTGCCAAAGTAGTCGGATTCTGAAAACTTGATCTGAATAAAACAAACCACAACCGTCAGTGTTCAAAGTGCAGATAAAAGAGAGCTCTACAAAAAGCCTTCTGCACTCAAAATCAGCAACCAGTGGAGAAAAACTGCACTCTTCCCAGCATCTCTCAGCCACCACCAGTTAACCCAGTATCCACAAACCCATGAAATTTAATCTCAGTGATTTTCTTTTAAAATAAAAATCTCCCAAATCAATACAATTGTTTCTGGATTACAGAAAAACAAACAAAAAACAAACAAACAAACAAGAGAAGCTGCAGTAATTTATGATGCGTTTCACTTGCCTCATAATTGAAAAATCTACTTTAACCTTTACAGAACCTATTATCTTAGGTTTGAAATTTCTTGGCTCACATGAGACCTTGGTCTTTTCTAAAAGGTATACTTTATTGTAACATAGGTTCTTCTAATAACATTCAGTTTAGTCAGCTAAAACCTCATTTAGCTTATAGATGATGATTTAGTCAAATGTTAAAATCCGATTTACTGTAATCAGAATTTATTCATGAAGGAAAAAAATGAAAAGTGATTCAGAGTCTTATTTACCACCCTGAGCACAAAGCAGTCCCTAGAATAATTCCATTATTAACAGACATTTGTCTATTACCACCCAAAAAATTGTCTGGTCACCAAAAAGTAATGACATTACAGAGGCAAATCATAGATTACAGCTTGCACTGAAAAACAGGAAGCTGATGTCTCAAAATAATTTGTATATTATAATTGGGAAACAGACATAAAGGATTCTTGAGTTCCTTTTCCTTTTTTGGAAGGGAAATGGCAAACAATTTCAATTCTATTTGCTTTCTACAAAACAAGTTAACTCTACTTAACCTAAATACTATTCAATAATATCTGTATAATAGTAAAAGCAATGGTTTATAGTAACATCTAATACTTTGGTTTTAAAATATATTACTGGGGTGGGGCACCTGGGTGGCACAGTCATTTGAGTATCCAACTCTTGGTTTCAACTCAGGTCATGATCTCATGGTTCATGACTGTGAACCCCGAATCAGGCTCTGTGCTGACAGTGCGAAGCCTGCTTAATATTCTCTTTCCCTTCTCTCTGCCCCTACCCTGCTTGCTCTCTCTCTCTCTTTCTCAAAATAAATAAATAAACTTTTAATTAATTAATTATATTACTAGCACAAATAAGAAAAATACATGTTTGAATAAGCAAATAACCAACAGTAATCAAATACTTATTGACTGTAATATTTTTTGTGTATTTAAACCATATGATTTTAAAAGCAAAATTTAAACTATAGCAAACCCAAGTATACGAAACCCACAGGCATTACATTATAAATATTATACACACATGCACACACACAACTTGATGGTTATACATTTGACAGTCACCTATTTGTTGGCCAATGTCTAGGTCACATTTACCTCTTCCCTAATATGCAATAGATACTCATTGTGTCTGTAGAGTAACTCTGTTAATGATTGATCTTGACCTTTCCAGCAGTCAGGTCAAAATATAAACGAAGGAGCAAAACAAAGGAAGGCACAGGGAGAAAGTTAGGAATCAAAATATCAATTCCTGGCATGTTTGCTGTTCTACTTGACCAACGAGTTATAAAGATACGACTTTAAGCTGTCCCTCCTTCAAGCCTCTTAGCAAAGTGGCTGCTAAATAAATTGTGGTACAGTCACATAATGGAAAACAGCATGGCACTTTAAAAGAGTGGCACGTATGCATGAACATGAGATAATCTCAAAAGCGATGCTGAGTGAATAAGGCAAGTTGCATGTAATGAGCTAATTTAAAGTTTTAAAACATGTAAACCAAGACTATCTGTTGTTTATGGATGTGTATCTATGTAGCAAAAGCATAAAGAAATGTATGGGAATGATAAATACTGAATTCCAGACAGAGTTTATATCTAGGGAAGAGGCAGGTAAGAGGAAAGGACATTAGGTCAAGGCGGATTATAAAAAGAACCTCCACTGTATCTATTTTATTTATTTCAAATGTATGTGTGCATTACAAAGCTAATGTAGCAATGTTTAATATTTATTAAAGCTAGAGGTGTTCAAAATTTGATTTTACATACCTTTCCAATGTTTCAGATGCTTCCAAATAAAATCTCACAATTGATTGTATTTAAAAATAGAAGAAATGTATACCCAAAGCCTCAGAAGACACAGAGTAATAAGCTCCTTGTTTTAGGAAACAACCTCTTAACTAACAATCCTAATGCATTCCTGGGTCATATAGTTAAAAGATGTATCTGCTGTTCTACCCTTAGCCTTTTTTTTAGCTTTTATTCCCAAGATAGCTCTGCCAGAACTTTCAGAGTATGATTGTAACTGATGAAAATTTCAGATATGTTCTTGTGCTCTTCACACTTTCTAGGAAATTCTCTCAAATGAATTTCATTCAAAAATAGGAACTTTTCAGTAATATCAATAGGATCGGTTGTTACTTTTAGAAGAGCTTGCTAATTGTGATGCTTTCCATTTAAAAAAATGGATACTGTTCCATTTAAAAAAAAAAAAACAAAAAAATCTTGATATCCAGGTTGTTCTCTAGGCAGTAAATGGAAAACCATCCAAAATTTTCCTAAAAAAGAAGAGTCCAAAGTCTAAACATACTTTTCAATAAATAAGGTCCTACCATTGCCATAAAAATGATCATGGAGAGCAAAACTCAGAGGCAAGTAACTACAATTTGTCAACAATTTATCTATATTTACAAGGCAATTTTAAAATTGTATTAATCATTAAACAGACTTTTGCGATTTCTTAGCCTACTTTAATCACCCTAGTCCATTTATTTAATGGAAACCACAGGTAACAGGGGACAAAATTTTGCTTTTTCCTGTCACACGAGTTAAGTGTTTGGGGGGAGGGAAGGGCTAGCCTGTTATTCCCAAATGATGGATGGAAAAAGAGCTGGAGATGATGGAACTTGGCAAGGCCACTTCAAATCAATGCTACTTTCACTGGTCTCAATAAGAATGCCGGGGATTCAACAGAAACAGTACAGGGAAGGAGGAGGGGACTGTAAGAATTAAGAGTGGGAGGAGAAGCAGTGAGTAAATACATTATGGCAGTTTATTTATCACACAGCTTTTAAAATAATGCTAGCTAAGGCTCTGGAAGACCAGGACAAGAAAGTAAGTCATGGTAAAGGTTGGTATACAAAATTATATGTAAGCATCAATTTCAGCAATACAAAACTAGAAAGNTGTGGGTGCTTTTTCATTCCTTTTCTCTATTTCCCAAATTTTCCACCATGTGATAATACTTTGATAATTTCAAATATTTCAACAGGCCCTTGAACGAAAAGGGGAAAAACTATGCAACCCAGCGACCACTAGGAAATTTTCACTTGCAAAGATAGCAAGAACAACAAATGCACATAACCATTGTAAAACCACCTGTGATCTTCAAAAATAATGTTTAAACTCTACAAAGGACACTAATTGGCTCAAAAGCCTCTTGTCCTATCTGTTACTGGTGAAAAGGTAGGTCAAGTTGATAATGATTTTCAATCAATTACATCTCCTGACTTTTCAACTGGGTGATCTTTGGGAAAGTATTTGGGGCTCTCATGTCACTTCCTACAAACAGTTGTCCAGATATGAAAATTCAGGGGAATCTGAATTTTTCTTCTTGGAAAGCCTATCCTGGATACCAAGCATCAAATATTGCACATTTAAGGTATAAAGGGATAAAGCTATTACCACACCTCAAGGGTGAGGAACATGTAGGAGGGGCAGAACAAGGCATTGTGATCAGCTTCCCTTAGGGTAAGTACATGTTGATAAGACACTACACAAGCCAATAGGATGTGCACTTAAAACAGTGTTAAGCTGAATCCATGTAAAGATATTCAGAGATATATCTGAATATCTGTAAGAAAGGTTTTATGTTAGGCACCTATAGAATTTTCTAAAACCTTAACGTCAAAAAATTAACAATAGAGTTCCCCTAGGACCCAGCAATAGTACTGCTAGGAATTTACCCAAGGGATCTAGGAGTGCGGATGCATAGGGGCACATGGACCCCAGTGTTCACAGCAGCACTCTCAACAACAGCCAAAACATGGAAAGAGTCTAAGTGTCCATCAACGGACAAATGGATGAAGATGTGGTTTATCTACACAATGGAAAACTACATGGCAATGAGAAAGAATGAAATCTGGCCATGTGTAGCAATATGTTATGCTGAGTGAAATAAGTCAGTCAGAGAAGGACAGATACCATATGTTGGCACGTATAGGTAGATAAGGAGGAGCTTAGTGGAGGACCATGGGAGAGAAGAAGGGGAAAAATAGTTGGAGAGAGGGAGGGAGGCAAACCATGAGAGACTCTTGAATGCTGAGAACAAACTGAAGACTGATGGGGGGGGGGGAGAGGAGAAGGGGGGTGATGGGCATGGAGGAGGGCACTTGTTGGGATGAGCACTGGGTGTTATATGGAAACCAACTTGACAATAAACTATTAAATTTTTTTTATTAAACAAACAATGGAATTCAGATGTCATACTTATATTTTCCCTTATTTATGGCAAAGTAATATGCAAGACTGCTCCATTTAGATGGCTTTGTCCATAAGTATTATGTGCATATCCATCCATCCATATATATATACATACAGAGAGACAATGTTCAAAATGTTGAACTTACATATATGGTATACTGCAGATGAGGCAGTTTCCAAAAGCAGCCACATATGGGTGACTCTCAGGAATGCCAGCTAGCACACCAGCCAGGAACCACATGGAACCAGATACCTTGTAGCCACCACTGGGAGAAAGGGGAGGTCATGGTCTGATCTTGCCAGGGGAATACTAAAGATAGAGGCCAGTTTGTAGGAGTTAAGGAAAGCTGGTTGAAAGGTTAGCAGGTACCAGGGCACTCCTCTCCAGTGCCAATTCTTGGCTCTTCAGGACCATGGTAGCCAGAGATAACTTGGGAGAATTCAGGACAATGTTTTCTTTCTTTACCTAGTGTATACAAGTATTTACAACATGTTTTTCTGAAGCATGTCCCCTAAATATCACCTTACTCTTGCATAGTGGCAGTAGCACTCTCTGTCATTCTCACACACACACAAAAGCTCCACTAGCTAGAGCAGAACAAGACCCACCCCAGAGAATATTATGTGGGTTCACACATCTGTATATCTCTATATGTGTATTTATATCTTTATGTTTGTATGTGTTTATCACTCACCAGAAACACTGATCTTCTCTGAAAAATTATCCAGATCCAATTCTCCTAAGTAAATAGAGGCCAGCTGGGACTCTGACTTGAGCCCTTACTCCAATTCTCCATTGGCTTTCACAAAAATGAATGAAATGCCTAGTGGGGGCAGCTATTTACCTACGGTGTCTCAGCTACATGCCCACTCTTTTATTATGTTCTATAATGCTGGGTGTGGGAATCTGAAAACTATATTTCCCAGGCCCAAGTGCCAGTTGGTTTTCTGCCAATAGGAGGCACTAGGCGAACTCAGCAGGTGGCAGAAGGGGAAAAGCTGCTGTGTTTGCTCTCTTTCATTCTCTCTCCTCTTTCTTCTGATGATGCTGCTGGAGTAATCTTCAGCCCCTCTTCCTATTAATTCCCCCCGCTTTGAAATACCTAGTGTGGTTCTGGCTTTCCCAGCTAACACACCAACCCTTCCACAACTGGTGTCAACTCGCTCTTGGGTCTGTTTTCATCAAGCATCAAGGAAGGAACACTTTGTAAGGCCAATTTGAAAATGGACCTACGCCTACATTTTTAAGCTAATCAGTACTGTGTCCCGCATACTACTGGGGGTTCACACAAAGAGCATCCCCTGCTCTTTTCAAAGACTAAAGTAAGATTGTTGTTCAAAAATACTTTGCTGGGTATCTCAGTTTACCTTGTCAGCCTCAGAGAGGGAAAATTTTTTTTTCTCCAATTCTTTACATTTGCCTCTGAGTTCTTTTCCATTTGCTCTTATCTCCACATGAGCCCAACTCAGTCTTCAACCTTTCTCCTTGACCTTCATCTGATTCGTTACCTAATCTCTATCCTCTTTCCTTTAGCCATTCTGCCTGACGAATCATATCTTCGCTTGCATCAAATGAAGTAAGCTTTTTCATTTCCAATAGCCTCTCACTACTCAGAGCTTGTATTACCAGAAATTTCTCACAGGCCCTAGAGTAGTCCTTATCTACATGTTTCTCAAAACTGAAAACACAGCCTCATTGTATAACAGCAATACTTTAGTCCCATTGCTATTAACCTCGGTGACACTATTACTGTCTATCACATCAAGCATCCTTTACCTATTTTCAGGTTGGGTTTTATTCATTTCTTCTATCTATTTCTGAACACAAATGTATTTTTATTTCAGTATTTGGATGTTTTTTCATCAACTGTTTTTTAAACTATTAGAAATTCTTGGGTTCAATCGTGTCTACTATGGCAATGAATCAGATGAAAGCCGTTTCTTGACAAAAGATCTTACAAATCTTGGTGTCTAATGGCTTCAGTTCAGACCCTGGAGAAACAAGGAAGCATACCTAACACTGCATCCTGTCTGGCATCTGGATTCAGTGTAAGCACTCAATGCATTCGGTGGGTACTTACATTTTGGGCACTCACCTTAGACAACAGCAGACTGCCAACAAAAGCTGATCAACTAAATATGGTCAGTGAGCCCTCGATGCTATCTTATTTGATTAAAGCCTGAGACTGTTCCATCTGTATAGCCTTTTAAATCAATTTGAGGCACCTGGATACTGCACGAGTCAATTCATAATGACTTTTCCACACCAAAATAACCTATCATAACTATATATTAAAGATGTCCTAATTGAACACCTTATGTTGTGCCAGCGTTGATTATAAATATTCTAAGTATGTTAACTTATCTGATCTTCACAGCAGCCCTATAAGGGAGGGATTATTATTGTCATCTCCACTTCAGTATGAGGAATCTGAGGCACAGAGAGGTTGCATAAGATACCCTAGGTCACACAGGTAGTAAATGGCAGACCAGGGATTTAACTCCAGGCACTTTGATTCCAGGACCCACGTATATACCCACACACCAAAATGCCTCTCACAGTGTTTCATCTACATCTTTGACTTGGAATAGTTGCCAGTCCCACTCAGGCTCTCTAAGGCATTTTGTGCCCTGGGGATGCTCTTCTCAGCAGTGATAGTTATCATTCTGATCCACAAGTTAAGATAGTTCTCATTCTGATCTACCCCTCATAGGGAACCTACTTATGCAGCAGAACATTATGACAGGCGCTTTTACATTTATATACTTGTCCTTGGAATGTGAGTTCTGCTTGCCTTTCCTGCTCACAGAGCTGGCTCCAAGGACACAGCCTTGGTATAGTGATGAGGTGTTGAGAACACCCACACAGTATATGTGACTGAACCTAGTTATGGCCTCTATATAAACTTTAGATTTGGTGGGCAGATGCAGGGATATACTCATCTTGCTGCCCTAGTATGTAAGTCCCCTTGGCTTATTAAACTACCACCTGCCAACCTGGTGTGGCCTGCCTCTTCCTTCAGTTCCCGCCCACTGAGCATGGGGGCTGGTTTCAGATTGCCCCCAGGAAACTTCTGAGGAGCTTGCAAACCCACAGCCAATCACCAAAGGGAAGCTACCTGAAGCTGCACAAGATCAAACGACTAATAAATGGAAAAGGCAGAATCACTCCAAGGCTTGTGCTTTTAATGCCTTGGCAATATGACCTCCCACTCTTTTCTTCCCCCTTCCCCACTGGCTCTGGGAAGCGTCTCCCACCGATTCTTCAAATCTGCTACTCTTCCTCCAGTGCAGGTACCTGACCAGGACCTTGCAGAACCCTTCTCATCACAAGCAGAGCTTTTTAGACCCAGATGTCAGTCCAGGCTCTGATACTCTGTAGAACACTGAGGAAATCACTGAACATCTTTGAGTCTCTACGTCCTTTTCTGCAAAATGGAGAAAAACACCATCTCCTTCACAGGATCACCGTGGAGCTTAAAATATAATGCACAGGAATGTGTCCGGTGCAGCAGTTATTTTTAATGATCATAATAATACTGAGATTGTTCAGCATCAAAACAATGTATAAGACAGGCTGAAGCATAAGCATCTTCCTGCATGGCAATACTTTGGTCAATTGGGTCAATACTTTTGAAGGCTATACCTTGGAGCCCAATGGGGAAACCTGATCATTAAAGCTTTTTCTCACTTCTGAATAATCTTATAAAAGTCTGATATTCATCTACAAAGCTAGGACTGCTTCTGGAATATGTGACTTGTCAAACCACAATTTCAGGGAAGATCTATACCTCAGAACCTTACTTACTTAACAAACTAAAAAACTACGTTTCCAAGAAAATCTATTAAGTGGTAAAAACAGAGAGTTTTGTGAGGAAGAAAAGTTCTTTATCAGAACTATTTACAGGAAAGGAAGTAACACTCCTTGTGATTAGAAGGGTCTGTTATGAATATATCTACTGGAAAATACATGTCCCAAAATATTAGAATACAAAAGAATTATTACTATTCCTCTATCAATAACTTACTGCAAATATACAGTCCAACTCACAATAAATTATAGAGTCATATGTATGTGTACTTAATCTGCCAAAACACTCATAAAGTTTAATGAAGTTAACTCCCAGCAGGCAGATTTATTACTAGTCACTTAATATGAATCAAGCACATAAAGAATGTTTAACAACAAACATCATGCATTTTACATTAGAACACACCCACTAATTGTAAAATACTCAATTTGTTTAATTCTTTCCTTTATGATCAAATCAGACTGAATTCAGGTCCATTTGCTTTATGGTACCCACTCAGCTATGCGTTCTTTCTGACAGTTCCTTTAATTTGAATCTGTTCTAAATCTTCTTATATGCCTGGCATATTGAGGCTCATATCTAGCCAAGGAATGAATCAAAAGTTGGTGCTTTCTGGCACTACACGGTTTACGTGCTTGGACTTGGGTTAGTTGAAAGGCACAAGGCCAGAAAAACTTGCCAAAAAACAAAAATACAGTATATTTAGCACTTACTGCTTTGAGGTCTTCATTAACATAAGTGTCATTCATTATAAATTCAGGATACCCAACTTTTGCCAAAACAGCTCTTGCCTATAAAAAGGAAAGAGAAAAATGACGTCAGAGTTTCAGCACTTAAATCATTAATAATCACACAATGTAGGAATGCAACTTTCATCTCCAAACTCTCTTTACTGAGTATTTAGTACAGTATATGCAACCCACTGTGAAATGCAGGGAAAAAAAACACTTTTTTAAAATTTAGTCCCTACCTTCAATATACTAGCAATACAGTAAATGTAGCAAACACATATATAGTAATAAATAAAATTAAGGTTTTAAAAGAAAGAAAATATTGTTATCCAAGTCCAAAGCGAAGACTAATCCCTCATGGGGAAAATGTTTAATGAAGGTGACCAAACTGATCCTTAGAGAATGGTTGGGATTTCAAAATGCAGAAGTGAGGGGTGCTTGGCTGGCTCAGTCGGTTAAGCGTCCAGCTTCAGCTCAGGTCATGATCTCATGGTTTGTGAGTTCAAGCCCCACATCACGCTCTGTGCTGACAGCTCAGAAGCTCAGAGCCTGCTTCAGATTCTGTCTCCCTCTTCCTCTGCCCCTCTCCCACTCATGGTCTATCTCTGTCTCTCTCTCAAAAATAAACATTTTTTTAAAATGCAGAAGTGTGACAAAGAACATTCCAGAAGAGCAAACAACAGGGGCAACGACAGAGCTCAGGATAGAAGGTCACATGGCATAGAGAGGGGGTATACCTTGCTATAGATGGACTAGAAAGCACTAGGAGGGTGAGAGCAGTAAACAATGCAGGAAAACCGGTTTGGGCCAGTTCACAAAGATTCCTGAATGCCATGCAAAGAGTCTGTATTTTATTTTATAAATAGGAGAGAACAGGGGTGCCTAGATGGCTCAGTTGGTGAGCTGTCCGACCGGCTCAGGTCATGACCTTACAGTTAGTGAGTTTGAGCCCCATGTCAGGGGTTGATAGCCCAGAGCCCGCTTGGGATTCTCTCTCTTCCTCTCTCTCTCTCTCTCTCTCTCTGCCCCTCCCCTGCTCATGCTCTCTCTTTCTCTCTCAAAAATATATAAAACATTTTTTAAAAGTCAGTAGACAGGAGAGAACTAAATATTTTTAGTAGGAGTAAGACAGGAGGAGACACCCTTCAGCAAGATTATCATGCCACACTGAGAATGATGGTGGCCAGGATCCCTGAAAGACTGGAGGTAGAGAGTCCAGACTAACTTAAGATGTGTCATAACCATCCTTTTGATAGACATACTAATTACTCCCTGTGTTCTGCAGCATAAAAAGAATGAAGGAAGGAAAAATCATGTTAGGCACATACAAGGAGTTTGCACAGCAGGGACTGGCAAACCATGGCCCCTAGGCCAAATCTAGTGTCCCCTCTCCTGCCCACCCCCCTTCCATCTGTTTTTATATAGTTTTACTGGAACACAACCATGCCCACTCATTTACATGTAATCCGTGGCTGCTTCTGCACTACGGAGGCAGAGCTGAGTAGATGGAACAGAAACTCTGTAGCCCACAAAACCTCAAACATTTACTATTCTCCCCTTTATAGAAAAGGTTTGCCAACTCTTGCTCTAAAGAAACTTTACAATCCCATGTGAAAATCTGTCTCTCTCTTCTCCCAGATTCTGGATTTCATAAAAACCAAAGAGTGGCTTACTCAAAGAGTTAGTACATGGTAAGGGATCTGCCCAGCTCCCCCTGGGATCCCTTCTATTGCTTCTCCACACCCCTCTCCAGCATCTCATGTTCTTCTTTTCTAGTAGCAGGCACATCAGATCTTAGAAGGCCTGCCCTAGGGCTACTGGAGCCAATGGCCCGCATTCAAAACAGTTCCTTCTTGGGACTTCATCTACCTTCAGATCCCATCCCCACTCTCTCCCACCCCAGCGGCTTTGAGCCAATGACTGGCTGTAGCAGAAGTAGGAAAGCCCAGCTGTTTTTGCCTCAATTTGGGACAAACTGTGAGGTCCGATTTGCACTCCAGAGTTCCCCTAAACTTCCCTTAAAATCACACTCTTGGCTGTCTCTCGCTCTTCTCTGGCTAGCTTCCCCCATTCCCTCAGTGGTTTCTCTTGGGAACACTTGCAGAATAAATCCTAAATACCATGCCCCCAAATCCTCATCTCCAGCTTTGCCACCAGAAGACCCAACACTAGACACCAGGCAACACCAAACACACTGGTTTTATTCAAGCACAGCAAAATCAATGACCTTTGCACATTGCTCTTGGTAATGAGTTGTTTTCCTTTAGTCCCTTGCAATTTTCCTCACCCAAGAAATAAATACAATAAGATAATACATTTTCCTTATCTTCCTTCAGATAATTCAGATATTAAATATCAGAAGAAACCTGAAACTCATGACTCAAAGGATTTTACAAGTGCCACAGGACACAGTCATAAGGGGTTTTGCTGTCCCAGCCTCAAATATACCACAGATCAAATTCTGCCTTCAAATTCCTGTGAGTTACACTGAAAGCCTGATGTGAACTAGAGAACAAATAACTAGAGGTTACAACTTTCCCCCAACACCACACAATGCCTCTTCTGCCTGTAAATTCCCTTGTTTCAAGACCGTTGTACTATTTCTCTCATGGCATTTAAGTCCTTGTTGCATTTTATGAGCTCACCACTAGTCACATGAGTAACACAGAGCAAATAAAGAGCTCCAGATAGTTTCCCCAAAAGTGAAGAGATGTATAAGCTGAGTCATCTACAATCGTTTTCTGAATATTGGTCTTCCTGGAGCATGCTGATGAATTATGCATTGTTTTTCAAACCTCACGCTCTGGGACCCCCACTGCACTATGGAGCTTCACGGAATATATTACCTTCTACACTGTACATGCAGGTCACTGAATCCTTTATTTTTTATTTAGCAATACCAAGACCTGAAGAGAGCCAGAAGAGAAATAGAAAGAATCTGTAATTCATCTCCCAAGGACACATAGATAGAATAAGATAATAAGAATAGTACCAACACTGCCAACAGCTGAACAGAGTGCTCTTCTTCCCAGAATGCGCCCTTTATGTATGCCTCCATTCAAGTTCAAACAGTCCCTCTGTCAGATGGTCTGTCATCAGTTCCACATCATCCTACCCCACCCCATTCGACATTCTTCACTGAGAAGCTTCAGAAGTCCATCTCCAGAAATCCCATGGAGCATGGCTCCACACTAGAATCTGCCACTGAGAAGCACTTATAGTACAATGGAAAGGCAGAAGGAGACACTATTCACTTCCATTGGAAGCTATAGGCAGACAGAGAGGCATCTGCAGATGGCAGACAGAGCAGTGGGCCAGCAGTTTCTAGGCAGTCTCCTGTGTGAGGGCAGTAGTTCACTAGGAGATTGTGGCCTTTGCTCTCCAGCCTTCCCAGTGGTTGCAGAAACTTCCAATTCCCTGTATTATATATCTTCCTGCTTGATATACTTAGAAGGGTATTCATGTTCCTGCATGAACTCTGATATACCCTTTAAGGCAAACAGTGATTATGTCACTTTTTAAGTTTTCATGAATAAGATAAATGAACACCGACAGCTTGATGGCTTGCTAAAGGACAAAGTATGGTGACACAGGCATGAAATTAATTACCCCATGGGTTGGTTACATGGATAAGAAGGAAAGGCAAATCTTACCGCAAATACTGAGAGAACAGTGGTATAAACAGATAACAGACTACATATTATGTTCAGCAAGGAATATTTCCTAGACTGATTGTGGCTAATCAGAAACTCCAGAGTTTTCTGTAACCATCCATTCCTTATTCACATAAATTTTTGGAAAGGGATTGCTGCACGTGACAACCAAATGTCCTTCCTCAATGGAGTAGGCTCGAGCCACGGCTGATCTTCACTACCTTTGTGAGGCTGGGCAAAGTACTTACTTTTCTGAAGCAAATACTGCCTACTGTCTACTAAATATCCATTCTCCTTTCCTTCTCTTAGTATCAGACCCCAATTCTGCTTAGGGTGACAAAGGAACAAACAAAAAAATAGCTGTGTCATCTAGCTGCCTTTGCAGAATTGGCTATGGAATGAGATTCTGGCCAATGGCCGCATTCTACTTCCAGGAGTCCATTTTTAAAAAGGACAGATTTGGCTGGTATGTGTTTTCTGCCTTTGGTCGAGGGTTTCCAGATCTCAGCCCTACTGACATTTTTGAGCCAGATAATTATTGCTGTGGAAGGTGTCCTGTACACTGTAGGATGTTTAACAGCATCATTGGCTTCTTCTACACACTAGATGCCAGTATAAACACCCAACGCCAAATCTGGACAATCAAAATTGTCTCCAGTTATTTCCAAATGTTCCCTAGGGGAAAAACTGCCCTGAAGTGAGAACTATTGCTTTAGCTTTCCCTCTTCTTCTTTCCTATAATGCTGATGCAATGCCAGAGGTAGAGCAGCCATCTTGTAATCACAAGGCATGAAACATGAGGAAGAAATCTGCATGCTAAAGATGTTAGAATGAAGAGTTGATGGCACCTGGAGCCCATCATATCAGCCCTGAACTGCCTACTTCTCCCCTCCACCACATAAGGAAAGTAAACTCCTTATTTGTTTAAGGCATGATATGCCATGTTTTCCATTAGCTGTAGCTGAATGTAACCCATTTAATACACTCTCATCAGATGCAGTCTAAGAAAAACATAGGACCTACTTCAGAGGGTCGCCTGCAAGGATTCAGAATGACACAGCCTGTAAAGCAAATTTTTATGCCTTGGTCCCGAGTCCATGATGAATAAATGCTAACTGCAGACTACAAACAGAAAGTAGAAACATGACTTCTTCCAAGGATTTGGAGTAACTGCTGTGCACTTGTTTAGAGGGTCCTTCAGGTGAGTCCAGACCAGATCACACTCTCTTTTTTTAATGTTTATTTATTTTTCAGAGAGAAAGAGAGACAAAGCACAAGTGGGGAAGGGGCAGAGAGAGAGAGAGGGAAACACAGAATCCAAAGCAGGTTCCAGGCTCTGCACTGACAGCAGAAAGCCTGACACAGGGCTCAAACTCTTGAGGCATGAGATCATGACCTGAGCCGAAGTTGGACGCTCAACCAACTGAGCCATCCAGGTGCCCCAATCACACTGTAAACCAAATGCCTGAACTCCCCTGAGGAAAACTGGCACTGTTCTGAATCTGAGGTCCAGTTTCAGAGGGCCAGGCAAAGTGGTGAGACATAACAGCTGTTGGAGCAACCTGGTAATCAATGTGGAGACACATGTGCCCATGAGATTCTTGGAGCATGGCGGAAGGTTTCCCAAACAAAGCCAAACTCTATTCATGAGCCAAGGTTCAGAACCCAAGCTATTCACACCTCCAAAAAACTCTGAGGACTCTTTTGAGGGCCACTGTTCACAAACCTTCGAAAATGGACACAAGCAACACTAAGAAAGCTAATTCTAGAAAAGATCAAAGAAAAAGGTTGCCTTTAGTATTTGCATATTGGTTTCTGCCTCCCTCTCCTTTCTGTCTCCTGTATTCATTCCTCCCAACATCTAGCAGGCCCTGGGGATGTTCATACCATTTGCTCCCTGACCATACCCAAACTGGCCTCTTCTTGGCAATGCACTGGCTCCAAAGTCATCTCCCCCTTCACTCTTCATTCATCAAAAGTGTCATTCCCTCAAGGCAGCTAATCCATTAGCTGTCACTGAGGCCTCAAACTAATTTGTAATAAAATGTGAGTAACTAATAGCAATCTAATTTATTAACCCTGAAGAAAGATCTGTATTTAAAAGAGTACTTCATTAACCAAAGGGATAAATCCAATTTTAAAGGAGGTTTTTAGAGCTAAGGGAACCTTCTTTCTGCTACTACTCAAATTAAGCCAATGGCCTATTCCATGTAATCACCATTGTGTTCCCCACACGCAGCACAATGGCAAGCACGTAGCAAGTGATCAATGCACAATAAATATTGATTTGTATAATGAGTAATTTGGTTGATAAACCACTCTGACCAATGTCAACAATAGTTTCAGAAAATATGAAAGGTTACAGTCTACCACATGACATTTAAGGCTGCTAATACCAAGGCACATTTCCATATTAACTGATCTTACCATATAAGGAAAAAAGTGGGGGAAAAAGAGACTGTGTGAGAACCAAGGGAACTTTCTGGAAAATGGAGCAATGTTTATAATCCATTGGAATTGATTCCTAAGGACAACCAAAACTGTCTTAATATAAGCTATTACACAAGCAACAAATAACTTGTTGAGAAAGGGCGCTAAGCTCAGGAGTTTCCTTGGTTAAAGAAACTTACAAATATATAAATGATCCATGGTCTCACCGTGTTTGCATAATGAAACTGAGGAAAAACATTCTACGACAACTTGCCATTACTGCCACTACAAAGTAACAGCACTGTCTTAATTTTCTGAACCTCTCAGTTTCTCATCTGTAAAATGTGGATAAATTTACTTCTAATACAAATACAGTAAAACAGAGAGTTGATAAGTATTTGGATAATAAAGGCACTGGGAAAGGAAAAGTTCAATCACCTAGATCAAGGGTAAGCAAACTTCACCTGTAAATGACCAAATAGTAAATACTCTCAGTTTTGCCAGCCATATGGTCTTTACTGCTACTCCACTCTGCTGTTGTACCCAGGAAAGCAGCTGTAGATGACACATAAATGAACGGCTGTGTCTGTGTTCTACTAAAACTTGAATCTCATATAACTTTTATGCATCATGATATATTCTTATTTTGATTTCTTTAAACCATCTGAAAATGTTAAATTCATTCTTGGCTTGTGGGCCATACAAAAATAAGCAGCATGCCAAACACAGCCCAAGAGCCATAGTTTGCTGGGGTGACATAGACACTTCAGTGCAAGTGGATTGTTCATTGAGTTGCCTCCACTGGTGGCACAGGGCCTAGTACACAGTAAGTGCTCAACAATGCCAGCCCAACTGATTTACACTGAGCAGTGCAGGGGAGTCCATGTGTATGTGCATCTGCAGGCATTTTTAGCTACTTTTTATTTTGTTTTGCTCTTTGCTATTACTAACATGTACATACAACAAATCTTAATTGCTTAGGAGTTTATTTCTTGCCCTAAAGTCTTAGGGCTAGAGTTCTAAAAAATTACAATTAATCCCGTGGAGGCAACAGAGAGTTCATAAAGTGAGGATTATTTCATTGAGAGACAGAGAATAACTACCACAGATGAACTCAGAAAAACAAGGATGGGCATGGAGGAGGACACTTGTGGGGATGAGCACTGAGTGTTATGTGGAAACTAATTTGACAATAAACTATTAAAAAAAAAAAAGAAAAGAAAAACAAGGAACATCGGAAATTTAAAACACAATGCAATTTAAACACTCAAGTCACCCCTCTTTCCCAGAATTTTCCACAAGGTACGCTACAATGTGACAGTGCTGGTGGGAAGAACAGAAGAAAACATAATTCAGCTTTACTTGGCTGTGACGATGAAGCAGTGTCTAATTTTGACACAGATGACCAAGCTGATTTAAAGACTGGTCAGAAGAATTGCCTTACTCCTGATTTTTCAAAGCCATTTAGTATTAAGCTGATTGGCAGAAAGCGAGATGAAAAGCTCATTTGTTTTAATCCCCACCGACTTGGCTGTTTAGGAGAGTCAGGTAAATTCTCCGACGTCTTGCATGTATTACATCAAAGGGATCACTTTAATCACTTAATTAAACAGCTTTGTGTTTCTGCTTCCTAGTTAAGTCTCTTAGCACATTTTTTTCTTTTTTATTAATTTAACCAACTTAAGAAAAAAAGGAAACTGATGATCAATTGCCCTTTTACAAACAATTTAGAGCACGACTTTTTCAAGCCTTGCAATGGCTTTGAAAGCTTCCGTCAGGCTTAGCCACACTGATGCCTCATTTTCTCTGATGAGTTCTGTAATAACTATTAAACATCAATCACAATTCTGGGCTTTAAGCATCTGAAAGTTCAGGAGACTGTACATGAATTACTATCCTTCAAAACAATGGCAGTTTTCATAATAACAAACAAATGATGGACTACTGTAGATGCCTTGGCTGAAGATATCATCCTAAACAGAGCTGATGGTATTGAAGAAAATTAGCCTGGGGAACAGGCTTTAATATCCTCTGGGGCTATCTGGATCCCACAAATAATAACAATGCATTTATCTGAAAAATCAAATTTTATCTTCTCAGTAAGGATGGCACTGATTTATTAAGAGTCTTGGAAAACTTGAATTCTGCAAATTGCTTTTGGGTGTGGTTCACAGGCTCACGCATCATGCTGGGGTGGAAGATAAGTTAAGCCTCCCCTAAATCAGAGGGCTTTGTAAGTGCAAGTCACAGTTGTGACTTTACAAAAGCTGGAAACCAGGAATGCTCAGATTTCAGCTCTTCCATCCTAAACCTTGCCCGAGTCATGTCCCTGTATAGCAGACAATCCTCATTTCTCGCCAAACATGGACAACAGTCTAGGAAGCGTTCCAAATCACAAACCAGCTCCATCCATCCCTCCTCTTTTCTTGAAACTCCAACTCAGTGTGTCTTGGAGGTGGACAGTTTTTCCAGGCTGAAAAAGGAAAACTACGCAGGCACGGGTAGCTATAGTTGAGCCAAACTGGCGCTGAACATTTCCCTGGTGCCTTTGCGATGGTCCCCTCACTTGGATGAGTATTGCACCCAACAGAGTTAAAGAAAGAAACCAACATTTGGGTTTTCTTAGTAAATAAATGGAGCAGGGAACAGCGATAGAGTTAAGAACCCCAGGGGCGCCTGGGTGGCTCAGTCGGTTAAGTGTCCGACTTCGGCTCAGGTCACGATCTCACGGTTCATGGGTTCCAGTCCCATGTCAGGCTCTGTGCTGACAGCTAGCTCAGAGCCAGGAGCCTGCTTCGGATTCTTTGTCTCCCTCTCTCTCTGACCCTCCCCTGCTCAGGCTGCCTCTCTCTCTCTCAGAAATAAATAAAACGTTAAAAAAAAAAGAAACCCAAACTATCCTAGGATTAATCCATTAAACAACATATCCCCCTGAGTGTAGGTAGGGGCAATATTACCTTAAAAACAGAGGGAAGTCTCATATACTCCCTTTAAAACTGAATAGGAGAGTGACCAGATCATAACGTTTTTTTTTTAATCAACGTCTTTTTATGACTTTCAATCACATATAGTCAATTGTTCACAAACTTTTTGCAAACACCCAAAAGCTGCTAAACCCAAAAGCTGCTTCATTTATC
>NW_027530995.1:910062-910766 GCF_008692635.1 Crocuta crocuta | reverse complement strand
TATTGTAGTTAAGTTTTTATATGGGCCAAAGTCAATAATATTTTTCTCTGTCACCCACACAGGGCTCTACATCAGTTCAGCAACTACAGCCCACAGGTCAAAGCCAGTCCACCACCTGTGTTTGTAAATGGTTTTCCAGGAACATGGTTAAGGGGTGCAGAATATGCCACTGTGGCCTAAGAATGCTTCTGAACTAAAGGCATTTGAGAATCAACAGATGCAGGAAGAGGCTTTCTCTACACTCCCCTTATGTGCTTAAAAGCAGACCCTTCCAGAAGAATTCCACTGTCATAAATCTCCCTCAAGGGAGGCTTTCTATAGAGGAAATGACTCCTATAACCAGAGATGAGAAATTGCATAAACAGACCTTACTAAAAAAAACTTTACTTTCTATTAGTTTCCCCCATATATTTCTCAGTCATTTCCCACCATTTACTTCCACTTGAAATCCTAATCAATTCCCCTTAAAATGGTATATAAGCCCCAAATATTCAAAGGGGTTCTCTGACCTACATTTTCTATGAGCTCCCACCTACTTAAGGGAATAAAATTTACTTTTTTTCTTGCTAATCTGTCTTTCTTTTGTCAGTTTAATTCACGGGCCTCCAAACACAGGACCTCAAAGGGTAGAGGACAAGTTCTTCCTCTCCAGCAACAGCGACACTTGTTTGTTTATATGTCTATGTCCACTCTTTTTCTCCAGA
>NW_027530995.1:903214-910008 GCF_008692635.1 Crocuta crocuta | reverse complement strand
AGATGTTTGCAGTAGTTTGCCAGTACCTCTTCAAGATAAAAGGTTCCAAGGTTTTTCAAAACTAATAGTAAAGACAGCAAGGGGAAGATAAGGAAAAAGATTAAGTTTTTGAACAGAGTCATCAAGATATAAACATCTGACTCAACTTATAAGGCTTCATGTTTTGTTGAGTTAAATACTTGAATTTTAAAACAGAACCATCATAAAAATATTAACCAGAAGCAAGAATTAATACCATGGAAAAATCAATGTGCTTCTGGAGGAAAAGAAAAACTGCATGGAAATTATTAAAAATCACTTCCAAATGTCAAGATTCAAAGGGCTTAGAAATGCACAGGCAGCATCCAGTCCCTAACATGTAACGTTTCTCGGGTAAATTTAATCAGCTATGTAATCCTCCTTCCTTCAATTGTTAAATTATTTAAATACAAGGCAATGGGGCACCTGGGTGGCTCAGTCGGTTAAGCGCCCGACTTTGGCTCAGGTCATGATCTCATGGTTCGTGGGTTTGAGCCCCGCGTCCGGCTCTCTGCTGACAGCTCAGAGCCTGGAGCCTGATTTGGATTCTGTGTCTCCCTCTCTCTCTGACCCTCCCCTGCTCGCGCGCTCTCTCTCTCGCTCTCTCTCAGAAATAAATAAAACATTAAAAAATTTAAAATGCAAGGCAAGTTGGAGATTAACTTAAAGAAACATATCCCACTCTCTGATCAAGACTGCAATTGAGTGGGTATTGTGGTCATTCTTTTTTTTAATGTTTGTTTATTTTTGAGAGGGAGCATGAGGGGGTAGGGGCAGACAGAGGGGTGACAGAGGATATGAAGCAGGCTCTGTGCTGACAGCAGAGAGCCATGCAGGGCTTGAAACCCTGAACCATGAAATCATGACCTGAGCCAAAATCAGATGCTTAAACAACTAAGCCACCCAGGCGCCCCTGTGGTCATTCTTTCTTTCCATTAAGGTTTACCTCTGACATAAACAATTCTCTACTAGCCTAAAAAACTTTTCACCTCCCTCCCTCATAATGTGGGGGCAAAGATCATATGAGATAACCTTGCTGAATGATTAAATGAGGCCAGTGTGAATTGTCACATGGTTTTTCTACAAAAGAAGGATGCCGGAGGACCAATGCTCATACATACGGCTTGCTCCTTTGACACTGTAGCCCTCTAGTTCAGGGCTTCTCAAAGCTCTACTTTTAAAGTGGCAGCAGCAGCAGCACTTGAGAGCTTGTTAAGAACGCAAAAATTCATGGACCCATCTCAGACATACTAAGGCAGAACATCTCAGGGCTGCAACCCAGGAACCTGCATTATAACAAACCTTACCTCGAGGCAGAGCTTCTCAGCATTGGCACTAATGACACTTGGGTCAGACGATTCTCATCTGTGGGGGTCTGTCCTACACACCGTGGGATGTTTAGCAGCATCCCTGGTCTCAAGCTACTAGATGTCAGTAACTCTCCCCTTCTCCACATCACAGTTGTGACCAAAACTGTCCCCGGACCTTGCCAAATGTTCCCCATGGGTACAATGTCATGCAGGGTTAAGAAGCAGTATCGTAAGGGATTCTCCTGCAAGCTCAACTTTGTGCTAGATTGCTAGATGCTATACGTTGTGATACCTGCCAAGGCTTCTATATCCACTTGTGTGTGAGAAGCCTGCCATTGCACTGTCCATCCATAAGACAAGGGTTCATCCCTGCTTCAATATTGCTTAGGCATCCCACTGGTCACCACCACTCTTACACCAACAGGAGTACTTTATGGAGAAGGCATCAGGCTCTCTCCCAACAATTTCCGACTATGCCTCGGACACCTGTAGTTCTACCCAAAGGCCAGTGCCACCTAAATCCCAGTACGACAGAGGCAAACAACTGATCAACCATCGGAAAATGCTTTACAATGACAAGTCATAATACAAATGAACCCCAAGATCTCAGAGATGTTTAAATTAAAAGTTCTAGTAACTTTTCTCTCAGTAACTTGGCAAATCTATTTTAAGTACTTTGAAGCATCTAAAAAGCCACGTTGATACAATTACAGTTCACTGAAAAATTAGCATGCAATCCAGTTTGAAAGCTAAAATCAGTCATAGCAGGGTAATATTCCATTTAATTATAAAGATTAATTCAACCTTCATTCATTTGTGCGTGTGTCGGGTCTTTTCATTTTTCAAATAACACCCGAGATTCAAATACCATCTGGTAGAATTGCCACAGGAGCGTCAGTAGCATCTATTAGAGTTGCAGATTTCACTTCAAAGTAGGACTGATAAAAGGACAAGGGGAAGGAAAGAAAAGACAGAGGTGGAAACAACTGTAGCCCTCAGTCTCCATTGTCCCAGGCCATGACACCTGCATAAATGGTCCCAAATTACAAGTCCTCTTTTCTTTCTTTTCTGCAACAGCCACGCAAAGATTCAAACAGTGTTGGGAATAACAGTGCAAAATCGAATTATGACATCCTCCATGTTTTTCAAAATACATGCTACAATTTCCTTAAAATTTGGCCACAGGCATATGGTGATTAAGACTGACCACTTTCTTCATCATGACATCCATTCAATATTCAGCCTTCTTTGGAATGATTAGTAATTGCTAAACAAGTGCTAAACAGATTGGAAAACATCTTCCTAACTTTTGATTAAGCTATAACATACACAAAGGACACAAATATTAAGTGTACAAATCAAAAACATTTTAAATGCACACACAGGCCTGTGTTAGTAGCTCCAAGATAAGATTTAAAACAATTATAAGCACCCAGAAGTCTCATTTTAGTGCCCTGCCAATCAATAATTCCTCTACCCCCAAGATAATCATCATTCTGACCTCTATCTCCACAAATTAGTTTTGCCTGTTCTTAAACTTCCAAAAAAAATGTGTATTCTTGGTGTCTGGCTTCTTCCACTCAACAGTACATCTGTGAAATTCATCCATGCTGTTGTGTATAGGAGTTGAGATACAGATTTTAATAAATTGCATTCCTGTCCTCAAGGTGCTCATAGTTGATCATATACGGAGAACAAAATGCAAAAAGAAGGAAGGAAGGAAAGGAGGGAGGGAGGGAGGGAGGGAGAGAGGATGGGAAAGGGGAAAGGGAAAGAGGAAGGGAAAGGGGAAAGGAAAACACTACAAGAATGTAGAAGATGGAATGGAAACAGATGGGAAGAGAAGAACTTTGTGAAAAGGTCATCTTCAAAGAGGAGATCTCAGAGCCAAAATGAATTAGTAACAATAAAAATAACAGTTTAAATAATAACAAACTAATGCTCTTTGCTGAGTCCCAACAATGAACCAGGTACTAGGCTAAATGCTTCATTTCTTCATCAGATGTAAATTTTACCTCAACTCTACCAGGAAGGTACAGAGCATTCCCATGTCACAGTTCAGGCAGCTGAGACTCAGAAAAGGTAACTAACTCTCCCCAGGTCCTGAAGACATTTAAGGGCCAAAACTAGCTTCTTAGCCCAGATTCATTTAGCTTTAATTAGACTTCAAAAGCCCATATTTTCCCAATANATACAACATTTTTTGAGGATGTAAACTAATACTCTATTATGTAAATATTATTCATTTTTATAAATCCAAATGAACTACATAATGTGTATTGTATGGATGGACCACTTCTGTACCTGTAACCATATTCAACTTTCCCAGACAAAAAACTTTTTTCAGCTGTAAGAATGACAAGATGCATGTAGACAGAGTTTAAAGTATACTTTTAAGAAGTTTCCAGGGCACCTGGGTGGCTCAGTAGGTTAAGCACTCAACTCTTGATTTTGGCTCAAGTCATGATCTCACGGGTCATGAGACTGAGCCCTGTATCAGGCTCTGCGCTGGCAGCATGGAGCCTGCTTGGGACCCTTTCTCTCCCTCTCTCTCTGCCTGCCTCTCTCTGTCCCTCTCAATAAATAAATAAACATTAAAAGAAAAGAAGTCCCCACAAGTGCCCTCAGCATTCAAGAGTCTCTCATGGTTTGCCTCCCTCCCTCTCCCCAACTATTTTTGCCACTTCTTCTCCTCCACGGTCCTCCATTAAGTTCCTCCTAATCCTCTTATNTAAAAATCACAGCATTGAAATTTTGTTTCTGGACACCAATGTAACTAAACTTTCACTGGCAGACCAAGAGTTGGCCAAGAAGGGAGGTCAAAACAGAAAAGGAAAGGCAAGAAAGTATTTCTGTCTAGAAATATCAGAGCATCTATTCTTCAGACCAACCAACATAATGAGGTAAATGAGATTCCACCAGTAGAATGATGGTTATAGGGAATGGGGCCCCCGTGAGAGGTTATCAATCTCAAAAAGGAGATTCACTGGCAAAAACTGCCCTGAAAAAGAGAGTCTGGCATGAGCATTCCTGGCCCAAGGCCTTCTGGCCTTTGTCCTTCCATTTCAGAAGACCAGTAACATCTCTCCCTTAGGGATTTAAGTACAGTCATAAAGACAAATGAGAGCCAGTTTCAATTTTGAACCAATTACATTTAAAACTTTCCTAAAGCTCAACCTTAACTAGCTTTGGGGTTAGAAATACAAAAATTCACAAGCCATAGATCAGGAACATTTGAATCTTACCCCAAAAAACCTTGAGAGGGAACATGGGCCTTTTGAGCAGAGAGTCCTTAGTTCCAAATTTGGGTCCCCCGAAACTCACAATTTGGTCCTGCATCGTCTGTTCTTAAGGATATATCACCAGCAACATGTAACTTTCTGCTGCCAGAATAGCCAGACCTATGAGTGTGACATATGTCAATGTGAACTGCATGAGCCCAAGTCCCCTGATGCTCTCCGCCTCTCAGAAAGCCAGAGGATCACCCTCCATCCCTTCAGACTAAAAGCTCCAGAAGTAAGTGGCAGAAGACAGAAATGCAACCCAAATCCACCGCAGTTGCTCTGCCACCACAGTTCACCCCTGCCTGTTTATTTTGAGATACCCGTGGGTCACATTTTGGAACAAACCTTAGCTCTGTTTTGACCTACCTCTGAAAAGGTAGTCTAGGGAAGGAAATCAGAAAGGCCGCCTATACTCAAGGAAGAGCAATGAGCCACAGCCAAGGGACAATGTGCGTTGTTTGTAAACAGCAGCCTAAATGTCAGAATCAATTATTCATCATTCAACAAAGCAAATGAGTAACCTATTATAAAACTACTTAATTCTTACTCAAGATTTGGCCCAACAAAAGAGGAAAGCAGCAAGGTGTTAGTCAAAATCTTGAGACTATAAAAGCTCTAGATCAGGTCGGCAAGCCATGGGCTAACAGGCCAAATTCTGGCTGCTGCATGTTTTTATCAATAAAGATTTACAGACACAGCCATATACATTTTTCACATATTATCTGTGGCTGCATTCATGCTACAAGAATAGACTTGAACATAGTCTGCAAAGCCTAAAATATTTACTATCTGTTCTTTACATGAAAAGTTTGCCAACTCCTACTCCATACTTTCAGTACTCAAAGTGTGGTCCGTGAGCCCGGTGCATTGGCCGCATGTGGAAATTTACCAGAAATGCAGAATCTCACGCTCCAGTCCAAACTTACTGAAAATCTGCATTTTAACAAGGTCCCTACGAGACTGTTGTCCACATTCTAGTCTGAGGAGTACTATTCTTTTAGGGCTCTGTTTCTCAAACTTGACTGCCTCATTATTTTTTTAATAGTTATTGTCAAGTTGGTTTGCATATAACACCCAGTGCTCATCCCCACAAGTGCTCTCCTCCATGCCCATCACCCCCTTCTCCTCTCCCCCTCCATCAGCCCTCAGTTTGATTTCAGCATTCAAGAGTCTCTCATGGTTTGCCTTCCTCCCTATCCCCAACTATTTTTTGCCCCTTCTTGTCCTCCACGGTCCTCTGTTAAGTTCCTCCTAATCCTCCTATACATGCAAACTTATGGTAGCTGTCCTTCTCTGCCTGACTTATTTCACTCAGCATAGCACCCTCAAGGTCCATCCATGTTGCTACACATGGCCAGATTTCATTGTTTCTCATTGCCATGTAGTATTCCATGGTATAGATAAACCACATCTTCTTGATCCATTTGTCCGCTGATGGACACCTAGGCTCTTTCCATGGTTTGGCTATTGTTGAGAGTGCTGCTGCAAACACTGGGGTCCATGTGCCCCTATGTATCCANGGCGTGAGGTGGTATCTCAGTGTGGTTTTGATTTGTAGTTCCCTGATGAGGAGGGATGCTGTGCATCGTTTCATGTGCATCGTTTCATGTGTCTGTTGGCCATCTGGAAGTCCTATGCCTCATTATTATAATAGCCAAGACACAGGAACAATCTAAGCATCCACCAGTGAATGAATGGATAAAGAAGTTGTGGTATACATATATACAGGGGAATATTATTCAGCCATAAAAATGAAGAAATCCTGCCATTTTCTACAGCATGGATGGACCTGGAGTATTACGCTAAGTGAAGTTAAGTCAGACAGGGAAAGATAAATATTGTTATCATCTCACTTATATACGTGGGATTGAAAAAACTAAAAAAAAAAAAAAATCCAAACTCTAGAAAAAGAGATCAGATTCATAGTTACCAGAAACAGGTAGTGGAGGGAAAAGAAAATGAAGGTACAAACTTTCAGTTATAAGATAAACAAGTACTAGGGATGTAATGCACAACATGATGACTGTAGCTAACACTATTGTATGATGTACAAGAAAACTGTTAAGAGAATAAATTCTAAGAGCCCTCATCACAAGCAAAAATTTGTTTCTTTTTCTTCTTTTGTTTAATTTTACCTATGTGAGATAATGGATGTTAAGTAAACTTACTGTGGTAATCACTT
>NW_027530995.1:893120-903158 GCF_008692635.1 Crocuta crocuta | reverse complement strand
ATGTATACAGTGATGGATGTCAATTATAGCTCAATAAAACTGGAAAATACCTTTTTGACTGCTTGTTGCATTCACCTGGGGAGTTGCTTTCTCACTACTGATGGCCTGGGTCTGAGGTAACTCCAGGTTGGAAAGTTTGCAGGAGTTTCCATCTCCTCACAAGGTCACCCCACACAGCTCTCAATGTCATTAGATCCAGAGGGGGTATGCTCAAAAAACCAACCAAGGGTTGGGTGGGGTGCTTGGAAGGAAGGAGAAAGGAAGAGGAGAGGAAGAACCTTTCTCCTCTTCTACTCTGTCATGTTTCCCCATTTCAAAGATACTCTTTCCGCTATGCAATTTTGAATATTTTTAAAGGAAATTAGAATAGGACCTCATTAGAACATGACTTATTACAGATCTGTACAAACTGCTTTTGCCAAACTGTAGCTTGCATTTTCAAAAACCTAGAAGATCTAGTCAAATTTTTCCATATACTTGTAAATTTGTTTTTATAACTAAACATCACAATTAAGCAAAGGCTCTTTTCTGTGTCCCTAAAGGACATAACTTCAGCATCATCCTTGACTCGACTCTGCTCTGGGACAGGTCTATTTGACTCAGTAGTTTAATCCTTACAAACTCCTGGGAGGAAACTCTCATTAGCTGCATGGTGACTGTCAGTGCTGGGAACACCAGAATAGACCATAGGCAGAAGATCTTCCCCCTTTACCTTAGGTCACCAAGGATGTGCAGTGAAACATGGCCCTTGTCAACATCGAGTCTTTACTTATGGAATACAGGAAGTCAATATAGAGTATAGAGTGTGTCTATACTGAAAATTAAGTTTATTTGCTAAGGAACTCAAATGTAATATGGGAAAAAAAATCTGTCTATGAAAATGGAGTTGGGCTCCTTGTGATTTAGTTCAACTCACCTCCAAAACCTAGTAGGAATTTCTTAGAGCAGGAAGGAAGGTCTCACAGAACTGAAGCAGAGACCTTTCCCCATCACAGCTCAATAGTTAGATCACTCAAATAATTCTGAGTCAATATATACTGGCCTTGAGCTAAGAAAAAGAAATCAGTCAGTAATAAGAAACAACCTAACCAAACAAACAGGAAAACAGCAAAAAATAATAATAATGACACTCAGCGGTCAGGTGTTAAAGACTGGCTAAAAAAAGTTCAAAATTCTCTAATGTAAACAATGTAAAAATGAACACAGATAAGAGAGGCAAAGGAGACNGGATACTGAATTCAGGTAGTTAGTTTCCAAACATGGCTGCCAATAATAGCTCCTGTCTGTGTATGCTCACACTGCTCCTCAAGCCAAGAGATGAAGTCTTTCACCTGCCTTTCAATAGGGACTGGGCTTGTCCCCAGCTCTGCTCAAGAGGATGCTGCAAAAGAAACCTGAGACCTCTAGGCCCAGGCCTTAGAAAGACTGGCAAATTAGGATTCCTCTTCTTGGAACCCTTAGCCTTCCTTTAAGAGTATATACCATGCCACTCTGTTGGAGAAAGAAGCCAGAGGAGGAACATTGAGGTGGCAGACATGAGTGAAGAAGCCACCTAAGATGTCCAGCCATGACCAACACATGAATGCAACTGCATGAGAGACTCCAGATGAGGCCAGTAGATGAGCCATCCAGCTTAACCCTAACCCAACCCACAGAATCATGAGAAATGATCATAAGGTATCTTCCACTTTGAGCTGGCAAGGTTTGGGGTGGGTGCTACACAGCAACAGATAACCCAAACACAGAGCAATGTAGTAGGTGAGGAATTCTACCTGCAAGAAGAAAATTAAAATCTGTTCTCTTCCTTCTGGCAATTGACTGATCCAGATCCAAAATGAATAGCAAATAACTCCGAACTCCTCTATGAGGAATCAATCCTTCCATAAATTCTTTAAAAAAAAAAAAAGGAATTGTGTTTATGTGAAACACCAAGAATGATGGGTATTAAGGAGGGCATTTGTGATGAGCACTGGGTATTACAGCTAAGTGATGAATCCCTAAATTCTATACCTGAAACCAATTATACCACATATGTTAACTAACTAGAAGTTAAATACAAACTTGACTGAAACTATTTTCCCCCTTCCCTTCCCACAAAGTCTTCTATTAAGTTTCTCAAACTCCACATGTGAGTGAAGTCGTATGTCTTTCTCTAACTGACTTCACTTAGCCTAATACCTTCCAGATCCACCCACATTGTTGCAAATGGCAAGATTTCATTCTTTCCCACTGCCAAGTAGTATCCCATTGTATATATAAACCACATCTTCTTTATTCTTTCATCAGTTGATGGACATTTGGGCTCTTTCTATAATTTGGCCATTGACAGTGCTGCTGTCTATAAGCAATGAATCATGGGAATCTACTCCCAAAGCCAAGAGCACACTGTATACACTGCATGTTAGCTAACTTGACAATAAATTATATTTTAAGAAATCAAAATAAATAAATTTTTGCAAAAGCTAAAAAAAAACCCCACAAACTTGAAAAGAAAAAAAATCAAAATAAAATTTATTTGGCAAAGTTGTCAGCATCCAAATACTATCCAAATACTTCGGTCATGCCACTTTTTCCTAGCANCCTTCTTTATCTGGGTGTTGGGTTGTTTCTCTGGCTCATAAGCAAGATTCTGTCAGAAGTGGATTTGCTGTCACATCCTCAGACCACCTCTACTTGGCTATGCTAGGGTCTAAAAAATGAGAACTAAGAATAGTGGGTTAAATACAATTTCTTTCTCTTTACCCATCTCCACTATCTGCCTGTCCAGTCCGTGGATTATTAATGGAACTGATATTCCCGTACAACTGACTGAGCAAGACAAAGAGCTAGATAAGAAGGGAGTCTCTGACAGCAGCAGACACAACCCCAGAGATAGCAAATACACACATGCGTCGTGGCTATTAGTTTCATCTTGGGCTGGAGAAAGTATCAGAAAATGAACACAGAGAACTCGAACATTCCTAATGAACTCTTCTCCCATTCAATTAAAACTCAATATATCAAAACAGATTCTTTTCCGCTAAGTTGTACACCTGAAGCTAATGTAATACTGTGTGTCAAATAGACTTCAATTCAAAATAATAATTTAAAAAGTGCTTTAAATGATTCATTTAATATCAAATCAAACTAAACATATGTCTCTAAATGAATTCCTAACATACTCAGTTTGTATTTGGACCAAAAGAGGATAAACTCAGGCATTAAATTTCCCCCACTCACCCCAAGAATAAAAGTAATAAATATTCCCTATAATATTTTAAAAGTAGCTCTCTGCTTTGGGCCTCTGGAATTTCATTTGAAGGCTATCATGGCATTTTCCCAAATGCTTTCAAAGTCCTACAACCAACCAATCCCTCAACCTAAAATAATACTACCCAATAAACTCTTAAAAACTAAACACTTTTACAGTACCATATTCAAACTATTACAGGTGGCTGATATTATTATANAAAGTGAATCAGGAGGAAACAAAAAAATTGAACACACCAATTACCAGCAATAAAATTAAAGCAATAAGCAAAAAACTCCCAAGAAACAAAATTCCAGGACCAGAGCTTCACAGGCGAATTCTACTCAACATTTAAATAACATTTAATACCTATTCTTCACAAACTATCCCAAAAAACAGACGAAGAAAAGCTTCCAAATTCATTCTATGAGATCAGCATTATCTTGATACCAAAACCAGACAAAAACACTACAAAAAAAGAGAACTACAGGCCAATATCTCTGATGAACATAAATGCAAAAATCCTTCACAAAAATATTAGCAAACTGAACCCAACAATACATTTAAAAACTCATTCACCATGATCAAGTAGGATTTATTCCTGGAATTCAACTGTGGTTCAATATTTAAAAATCAATCAACATGACATATCACATCAACCATAAAGGATAAAAACCTTAGGTTCATTTCAACAGATACATGAAAAGCATGTGACAAACTACAACATCCATTCATTATTTTAAAAACCCTCATCGGGTTACCTGGCTGAGGTGTCCAACTTCGACTCAGGTCATGATCTCACAGGTTATGGGTTCAAACCCCGCATCAGTTTGGTGCTGACATCTCAGAGCCTGAAGCCTGCTTCTGATTCCATCTCACCCTCTCTCTCTGCCCCTCCCCTGCTTGCAGTCTGCCTCTCTCTCTCTCTCTCTCAAAAATAAACAAACATTAGAAAAATTAAAAACAAAAACCCTTATCAAAGTAGGTTTAGAGGGGGCCACCTGGGTGACTCGGTTAAGTATCCAACTCTTGATTTCAGCTAAGGTCATGATGTCACAATTTGTGGGTTCGAGCCCTGGTGTCAGGCTCGGTAGTGACATGGTGGAATGTGTTTAGGATCTCCTCTTTGCTTCTCTCTCTGACCCTCCCCAACTTGAATGCATGCATGTGCTCTCTGTCAAAATAAATGAACATTTTCTTTTTTTTTTTAATAGTTTATTGTCAAATTAGTTTCCACATAACACTCCGTGCTCATCCCCACAAGTGTCCTCCTCCATGCCCATCCCTCCCTCCCCCCACATCCATCAGTCCTCAGTTTTTGTCAGCATTCAAGAGTCTCTCATGGTTTGCTTCTCTCCCTTTCCCCCACCATTTCCGCCCTTCTTCTCCCCCTTGTTCCTCCGTCAAGTTCCTCCTAATCCTCCTATACGTGCAAACATATGATATTTGTCCTTCTCTGCCTGACTTATTTCGCTCAGCATAACACCCTCAAGGTCCATCCATGTTGCTACACATGGCCAGATAATGAACATTTTCTTAAAAAGTAAGTTTAGGGGAAACATACCTCAACATAGTAAGAGCCATATATGAAAAACCCATAGGTTACATCATCCTCAATGGGGAAAACCTGAGGGCTTTGTCCACTCTCACCATTTTTATTCCACATAATACTGGAACTCCTAGCCTCAGCAATCACACAAGAAAACCAAATAAAAGGGATCCAAACTGGTAAGAAAGAAGGAAAACTTTCACTATTTGCAAATGACATGAAACTATATAAAGAAACCCTAAAAATTCCAACAAAAAAACTGCTAAAACTGATCAATGAATTCAGTAAGATCACAGGATATAAAATCAATATACAGAAATCTATCGCATTTCTATACACTAATAATGAAGCAGCAAAACCAGAAATTACAAAAACAATTGCATGTACAGTTGCACCAAAAATAAACTTAACTAAGGAGGTGAAATAGTTTTTACTCTGAAATCTACAAAATACTGTGAAAGAAATTGAAGACAACACAAACAAAATGGAAAGATAGTCCATGTTCACGCATTGGAAGAAAAACTGTTGTTAAAATGTCCATACTACCTAAAGCAATCTACAGATTTAATGCAATCCCTATAAAATACAAACAGCATGCCATAAAGAAAATACCATAGTGGATAAACATACCACAGCTACATGAACCAACATAGATGAATCTGAGAAACAGAATAATTTTTTTAAATGTTTTATTTCTGAGAGAGAGAGGGAGAGACAGCATGAGCAGGGGAAGGTCAGAGAGAGAGGGGGAGACACAGAATCTGAAGCAGGCTCCAGGCTCTGAGCTAGCTGTCAACACAGAGCCCCACCCGGAGCTTGAACCCATGAGCGGTGAGATTATGACCTGAGTCGAAGTCAGACGCTTACCCGACTGAGTCACCTAGGCACCCTGAGAATACNTAAAACTGGAGGTATCACAATCCCAGATTTCAAGATATACTACAAAGCTGTAGTAATCAAATCAGTATGGCACGGACACAGAAACAGACACATAGATTGATGGAACAGAATAGAGAGCCCAGAAATAAACTTGCATTTATATGGTCAATTAATCTTGTACAAAGGAGGCAAGAATATGCAATAGGAAAAAGTTTCTTTAACAAATGGTTTTGGGAGATATGTCTGGGAAGCAACATGGAGAAGAATGGGACTGTACCACTTTCTTACACCATACACAAAAATAAACTCAAATTAAGGACCTAAATGTGAGATATGAAACCATAAAAATCCTAGAAGAGGGTACAGGCTGTAATTTCTCTGACACCGGCGATAGCAACATTTTTCTAGGCATGTCTCCTCAGGCAAGGGAAACAATAGTAAAAATAAACTACTAGAACTACACCAAAATAAAAAGCTTCTGTACAGTGAAATAAACAATCAACAAAGTCAAAAGACAGCCTATGGAATGAGAGAAGATATTTGCAAATGACATATCCGATAAAGTGTTGGTATCCAAACTATATAAAGAACTTGTAAAATTCAACACCAAAAAACAAAATAATCCACTTAAAGATTGGGCAGGTGTGCGTAGGTGGCTCAGTCAGTTGAGCATCTGTCTCTTGATTTAAGCTCAGGTCATGATCTCATGGTTCATGGGTTCAAGCCCTGTGTTGGGCTCTGTGCTAACAGCATGGAGCCTGTTTGGGATTTCTCTCTGTCCCTCTCTCTTTGTCCTTCCTCTGCTCACATTCTCTGTCTCTCAAAATAGATAAATTTTTTTTTATTATTGGGCAAAAGACATGAACAGACATTTCTCCAAAAAAGACATATAGATGTTCAACAGACATATGATAAGATGCTCAACATCACTTATCATCAGGGAAATGCAATTCAAAAGTACCATGAGATATTACCTCACACCGATCAGAATGGCTAAAATCAACAACACTAGAAACAACAGGTGTTGGGAAGGATGTGGGGAAAAAAAGGAGACCTGGTAGGAATGCATAGTAGTACAGTTACTGTGGAAAACAATATGGCAGGCCCTCAAAGACTTCAAAATAGAATCACTATAGGTAGCATCCATTAATTCCACTACTGGGTATTTACCCAAAGAATACAAAAATATTAATTCAGAAAGATATATGGACCCCTATGTTTACTGCCTTATTATTCACAATAGCTCAATTGTGGAAGCAGCCCAAGTGCCCATCAATAAGTGCCTAGATAAAGAAAAAGTGATACACACACACACACACACACACACACACACAACGGAATATTACTCAACCATAAAATGAGACTGCCATTTACAACAAGGATGGATATGAGAGTATAATGCTTGTGAAATACATCAGAGAAAGACAAATATCGTATGATTTCACTCATATGTGGAATTTAAGAAACAAAACAAAGAAAAAAAAAGACAAACCAAAAAAGAGACTTTTAACTATAGAGAACAAACTGGAGGTTGCCAGAGGGGAGGTGGGGTGAATATGGGTAAAACAGGTGAAAAGGATTAAAAGTTCACTTATGGTGATAAATACTGAGCAATGTATAGAACTGTGGAATCACTATAATGTACACCCTAAATACTGTATGTTAACTATACTGGTATTAATAAAAAACTGCTTTGGCACCTTTGGAGGTATTAAGAGACCAACTCATAGCACAAATTAAAAAAGACAGATACTCAGGCCACCTTTCAACAGTTTATGTCAGTATAAACTATGTATCACCATATTCAAGTTGTTTGTTGATAAGGGAAAATCTTTTTTATAGAACAATTCCAGCTAATAAATACAGACAGAATGACAGAACTTGAAAATTACTAGATGCAATACCTAATGAACTCATGTACCTATGTGATATTATGAATGACTGTAAAAATAATTATTAGGCCAGTGGTTTTCAACCCTGGCTGCACATTTACATCTCCTAAGGAACTTTAAAAACATGCTGAAGCCCCAGGGAGTCTGGATGCCACTGTCCTGGGGTGCCGCCTAAGCATCAGGATTTTCTTAAAAGCTTCCTAGGTGAGTCTAAGACACAGTCAAGAAAGAGGATCACTGCCTGAGGTGAAACGTTGATGGGTAAGTTAAAATGGAAGGATCAGGCTGACCAGACCCAAACCTTCTGATCAACCTCCACCCTGGGACCGGGGCAGCCCATCATCACAAGCCTACTGCAAGGCCACCACAGGAAGCACACAGTGCTGCCACTGAGTCTGCCTGCCAAAGAAAAATTGAATGTGAATCTCATCAAGCCTCTAGATTCAATTAACAGGAAATATAAAGGACAGAAGAACACGTTCAAACACTAGGATACAATCAGCCAAATCAAGATTGTTGAAAACTCTACCAGACAAATGACACAAGTTTTTCAAGAGATAACATTCACAGATAAGCAGGAGTGGGAGCTCTTAAAAGTTTTGAAGGTTAACTGCAATATGTATACTTTGGTTGGATACTGATTTGAATGAATTGTTTTTTTAAAAAAAGAAACAAACATGTTTTGGACAATTACAGAAAACTGCACACAGGCTACTAATTAATGAGATATTGTCAATGTCATTGGGTATGTTCCTAGTACTGTGCTTAGTTAAAAAAATGCTTATCTGTTGAAGATACATAATATGTTTATAGTAAAATGATGTTGGGGATTAGCTTTTGAATTCTCGAGCATAAAAACAGGTGGGGCGGGGAGTGCATGAAATCAGAATGCAAATGAAGCTCACTGGTGAGGCTGGATGAGGAGGACCTGGGGATCTATTAGGTACACTTTCACGTACATTTAAAAATTTCTCTAATAAAACGTTTACAATTTTTGAACAGAGTGCAAGTCAATAAAGGTTTACTTTGTACCTCCATCCCCAAAGAAAACAATTTAATTGACATTAGCTTTCTCTCTCAATTTTAGGAGACTATAATGGCACATCACATTATTTGGTGAGGAGGAAATAAGAGGAAACTATCCTTCCTTCCTTAATCCTGCCAAATGCTCTGTGAAAATGGTAGTTTAACGTTCTCATTTCATGGGTAAAGAAATCAAGGTCCCCCAAAATATGTCTTTCTTGCCTATGTGTTTGGTGGAGACATGATCCTTACTAAGCTCTGCCCAGTAGCCACAGAAGGGAGTGTCAGACGATGTTAGGTTCTGAGCTTACAAGTACCAGCCAGCCAGCCACAGTTCTTCCCTCACAGTGGTCACTTCAACTCAGTACTCTAGATTTGGGGAGAGAGTTTTGTAGTGAGGAGTAAACACTAGGATACTTATTCTGAAGTTGAGAGAAGACAGGGAAGTCTTCGCTATCAGAAATGCTAAAAAAGGTTACTCTGTTATTCTCTTCCCAAGACAATAAATGAGGAAATGGATTAATAAAGATGAAAGGATACATGTTACAACATTATGTTGAGTGAAACAGGCTAGACACGAAAGGTCTCATATTATAGGATTCCACGTATATGAAATATGCAGAATAGGTGAATCCATACAGAGAAAGGAGACTGGTGGTTGCCTGGGGCTAGGAGAAGGCAAGAATGAGGAAGGACTGCTAATGGGTATGAAGTTTCCTTTTGGAGTAACGGAAACGTTTTGGACTAGACAGAGGTGATGGGTGCACAACATTGTGAAAGTACTAAAAGCCACTGAATTGTAGCTTTAAAATGGTTATAATTTTAGGGGCGCCTGGGTGGCTTAGTCGGTTGAGCGTCCGACTTTCGCTTAGGTCATGATCTCGCGGTTCGTGGGTTCGAGCCCCGCGTCGGGCTCTGTGCTGACTGCCAGCTCAGAGCCTGGAGCCTGTTTCAGTCTGTGACTCCCTCTCTCTCTGACCTTCCCCTGCTCACGCTGTCTCTCTCTCTCTCTCTCTCGGAAATAAAACATTAAAAAATTTTTAAAAAATGGTTATAATTTTATGTTATGTGAATCTTATTAAATTTTTAAAAAATAAGGGGAAAAAAGCATGAGAAGCTAGGGGAGGAAAGAACTATGAAACAGAAATGATAAAGATTTAAAGGTTGTTTGGAAGATACACTCAACAGGATTTGAGAGCTTCCAGTTGTCTGGGAGGGAAGATTCTTGGGAGTCTGAATAGCTGGCTACAGCCCATGGAATGAAGTAATGTGCACTGAGGATAACAAGGGACCTTAGAAAGAATGGGAGCCCAGTGAATGTTCAATATCATCCGGTTTCCTCTTTTTTAAAAGAACAACAGTAAATCAAGGTATACCCTAAATACAGTGTAACTGGGTTATAACAAGGCACTGCTAAATACCTTATGATCTCTAAGCAGGCAAAATGGAGAAACTGGAGGAGGGTG
>NW_027530995.1:888188-893042 GCF_008692635.1 Crocuta crocuta | reverse complement strand
GTTAGTAAATTACTGAGAACCTAACAAAAGACCTGCCACAGAGCAGATTCTCCGTCAATCTGCTCAATAGATGAATCTGGAAGGCATTTCTAAAGGATAAGCAAATAGACCAATTCCAGCCCCATTTGTAAGCATGCTCATTAATAGCCCAGAAAACCAATCAAATAAAAAAGCAGATTTATCAGATTACGAATCATTTAGAAGTGGAGACAGTAGTTGATACATTGAGTGACAGACGTGAGATTTTTAATGGTTTTTTAGGATCCTATTCTAAGAAATTAGTTCTGAATGCAGGAAAAGCTTTATTTATGCACAAAATGTTTATCATAATATCATTAACAGCACAAGCTAAGTATCCCACTATGGAGAACTGTTTAAGTAACTTCCTGCACAACCAGTGGAAAAAATATCCAGTAACAGTGAAAATTCTCATAAAGAAAGACTGGATGATGGAATTAACAACAATTTTTTTTCTTTCTACTTTTATACTTTCAAGATTTTCTTCAATGAAGGGGAAAAATAGTTGGGGAGAGGGAGGGAGGNACATTAACTGACCGTAAATTCGTTATGAGCCAACAGAGATATGGCTGAGGAGAAATGTCAGCCATAATATAAACTTCGGATTTTTTATGTAATTTGTATGCAAAACAAAGGCAGTAATAATATTCCCATTGGGCTGTGTTAGTTGGACTATATCTAGAATATTGTGCTGAGCTCTGAACTGGAGCTTTAAGAAAAGATGTTGAAAACTGGACAGCAGCCAGAAGGCTGAAGCATCACAACCACAACCTGGAGCAGCGATTCTCACACTGGCTGCATCAGAATCACCTGGAGGCTTGTTAAAATGCAGATTCCTGGGTCCCCTCCCAGAGTTTCAGATTCTAGAGATCTGGAGTAGGACCAAGAATCTGCATTTCTAGCTACTTCCTAGGTGATGCTGATGCTGCTGGTCTGCGTACCACACACGGAGACCCACTGGCATTGTGGATAAAAGCCCAGAGCAGACTGCCAAGGACAGAGTTCCAGCTCTTCTGCCTACAAGCTATACGGCCTTGGGCGAGCATGCACGCTTTAGTTTCCTCATTTGGAAAACAGAAAATTTTGACCTGCCTCATGTGGGCATTATGGCACTATAGTAGTTCATATTTGCAAGGCATTTAGAACATCCAGCCTGGCATATAATGTTTGTTAATTTATTAGGAACATTAAAGACATTTCATCTGAAATAGAAACACATTAAACATCTTCGAATACTAGCAGGCCTTTCTACATGGAAGACTTATTCTGCATACTTCCTGGGGAAAGACATGCAGTCAAGATTAGAAGTGACCTAGAAGGAGTGTATGGATCTCTATCAAGAAGGGCTTTTCAGTAGACAGAACAGCAGTGGAGCAGATGGCCTAGCTGGGTTCTGATACTCATCAGGGCACTCTCTTCCCTTGCTAGAAATATGAGGAGGTCTACAGGCTTAACCTCTATACTGTACTTCTTGTTGAGGCCAGTGAGAAGAGATGCAATTATGAAAGCTGCTACCTTGGCCAGGATGTGCAATGTAAGGCAGAGACATGGAGTCGGAAAGAGCCAACTAGCTCATGACAGCAGCACATGTGAGCCAGGGATCTAAAGGGAATGGGGAAGGATGCTGGAAGATGTTTACATGCTGTGTGTCCCTGGAGGAGCAATGGAGTAGAGGCAAGAACCACACATTCTTGAGCACATGCAGTCTTGAATTTATAACAGGGAAGGTCAGGAGACAGTTTGACAAAAGCTTTTCCCTGTCTTTTCTTCCACAGAACAACTTAAAATGAAAATGTGAAATGAAGCAAGAGTGAAGGTATCAAGGGAAAGTGAGCTGTGTGCAGAGCTGTTGAGGTCTGCAAGGAAGAGCCACAGGAAGCCTTACCCATAGGCTACAAGGACACTGGCAGTGATGAGAAGGGAGGCACAGAGAGGGCAGTGCCTGAGTCAAGTGCACACACAGGGTTTGGGCTCCTTAGAATCTTCCTCCCTTACAGTGGCATCCAGGAGCACTTTGTTTCTCCATTGCATTAACTAAAATTTCTCCCCATCTGCCCAGCACCCACGTTCCTGCTGTCCTTTCCCAGGAGAGTGAAAGCCCCAGGGAAAGGAAGCCACTAATCGTCTTTGAACCTGCAGCTCCTACTCCAGCACCTGGCACATCATGGGTTCTGAAACCATTTGTGAAATTGAATTTGAAGTGATGCTCACATGGAGATGCAGTGAAGTGCCTTCAGGAAGGATGGAAAGAGCGCATACCCCGGGAGCTATGCCCTAGTTGCGGACCCCGAAGAGCAGATCTGAGACAAGGACTGGAGTATAAGCAGTTCATCTTGCAAGTGAAAGAAACATCAAACACCAGGAAGGGACCAGAGAAGTGAGAAGAGCAAGGCAGGCTGTTAGTAAAGGTTTTGAGCCAGCTGCCAATGTGAGCAAGTGGAGCTTACCCCACTGGGGGAACTTTGGGAGCCCATGTTGAACATATACTTGAGGGAGGAGAGGGCTGCAACACATACACAGCAACTCCCATCAGTCATTGCGTGTGCTCATTCTCCAGACTGCTGGGCCCTCTGTATGAGTGGCACAGCAGGTTCCAATGGTAAGAGAAAGCTCTTGGGCAAAGTGCAGGCGCCTATAGCTGGAGGTCAGACAGATGTGCAATGAAATGGTAATGGCATGGCACTGGGCCTCCTACCACCACACCAGGGCTCAGCAGGTCTGGGGTGACCTAGGAACTTGCATCTCAAATGCACCTCTGCCTTCTCTACCAAGAAGGACAAAGATGAGTCACCAAAGACAACTATCAGCCTAAAGACAGCACCAGAGTAGACCATGAAACAAACTTCACTAACTAGCCTGTGTCTACCATTTGTTTCTCATATATTTACCTTCCCATAATCTGCTGCCCTTGGAAGTCTAAAACCTCTTTCCTTTTTCATTTCACTGCAAATTTAGTATTCTTTGTTAAAGATGCTATCTATGTAAGCCGGGGCTCTCAGCCACCTCTTTGAGTTATTCATTTTTCTGAATTTCTCTAATGTATGTATGAGATATATATGTTAATAAACTTCAGTTTGATTTTCTCTCATTAATATATCCTTTGCTACAGGGAGCCCAGTCAAGTAGTTAGAAGGGTACAAGAAAAGACTATTTTTCATCCCCGAAAGAGTCAAAGCCAAAGAGGTATTGAAATACACTTTTGTTTGGCCCTCTGTAGGAAAACTCTTCCCACCTTGCTCAAAGCCTGTGCCTGAGAGTTACATGCCTGTGGAAATGGGACCATGCAGTATACTTTCAGGAACCCTCTGCACCTATTTTGGCCAAGGTTAAGGCCACTCACAGTATCTTAAGGATACTGCCTTCCTAGGAGTTCAACCCAGGTCTTTTCCTCGAGGGGTAGCCAGGCAAACATAGATCCAAAGAGTAAAGAGCACAAACAAGTATTTCAGGAAGGATCCAGTTTTTGGATACAGAATTCAATCTAGGTGGGGACCAGGTGAATTCAGGAAGCTGCTCCTCCTGATCTGACACAGACCTCTCCAGCAGAAGCCCTGCTCTTGCCACTAGGACAGCCAAAGGCAGTGTTGTATCCCTTCCTGCCAGGCCTCAGAATCGCTAGGTAGTGACCTTGAGATCTTCGTACTCTATTCTGAAAAGGCAAATATTTCAGAAGACATACCCCAAAATAATTTGTATCACTTTACTTACATTCATTCCACATCTATGACAACTGAAAAAATAACAGGCTTCCTATCCTTTGCTGCTAGTTTACAGTTAAAGCATATGCTTGCAGAAAACAGAATCCTAAAGAAAAATTGGTGCCTATTTCATGATATTAAATTTCCAGTTGAAACCTACACTGTCAGTTTCACAATACTAAACAACTCATGACTTCTTAAGAGATCAGAGGGGAAAGGCAGGGAGACTGAGATAACAAATTCACCCTTCAAAGGGGCAAAGGCATCCTCGTTTATCTTTTACAGTGATCACCCCTAGTGAAGAACACGACAAAGTCACATCACAACACTTCCATTTTGAAACCATGGTCACTGCCATACAAGTTAAGGTGTTAGGCCTCAACCCACTGTAGGTATCTGGACCCTCCCCATTCAGGAGGCCTGGTACAAGGGATTGCTTAGGTCAACACCCAATATAGGCAGTGCTGCAATTTGCTGCAGTCCAGAGCTTCATGGTGAGAGAAAGAAAAGCTGCTCCCATTCGCATATTCGAACATTCTTCCAGCTTTCCCAATGGGTTGCCAAGTGACTCAGCATTGGCCCAGTGTGGGCACTATTATTGATGAGAAATCTTCTGCCTGGGTGATATACTGCATACAACACATGCCCAAAGAACAGTGCCAAGTCATACCGGGAAGAGCAGGCAAATTATTCACCTCCACTTTGAATGCAGGCAAATTCTGTCTTAATGCAGAGGCTACTCAGTATCAGAAAGACAAAGCCCTAAGATCTTCAGAGATTTCTACCTAAGATTCAAGGAATTAGTAGGCAGAACCTCTCCTTTCTTGTTGACTATTAAAAGGCAATCAAATTGAGGACAGCAGAGGAAAAGGGCAAGAAAAAAAAAAATAAGTTTTCAAAAACAACCCCAGAGCAGCAAGCTGCATAAATGCCTTCAGCTTCCTAAAATGTTGTCTTTATGAGTCTATGAGCTCCGCCCAGAGGTCATTTCCAGAACTGCATGTTCATTTAATTTGGAAAAAGAAAATCTGCATCTTCTGGGGTCCAGGGCTTGACATGCTTTGGAGCACTGCTGAAAATTCTTGGACAACATTCCTTCTTTCTTGCCTTTTATTAAAGTAACGTCCCTGAACTCTGA
>NW_027530995.1:887786-888038 GCF_008692635.1 Crocuta crocuta | reverse complement strand
AACTAGTTGAGTTCCTGGCAGGTTGAACTCAGCTCAAAGAAAGTAGAGTGTTCAAAGAGTACTTTTAGAAGAAAAGGTGACAGCTCTCATTGAAATAAAATAGAAGACTGGAGAACTCAGGGGCAAACAGGAACATGCCTAACACTAGAAGAATTGAGAATAATGTGCCTTCAAGAAGGATCCATGGGCCACCTGCCTAGAAGACCCAACTGTAAGGTGCCTACTCCTTTATGCCACTCAGAAGATCTCCCC
>NW_027530995.1:880302-887715 GCF_008692635.1 Crocuta crocuta | reverse complement strand
ACACAGCAAATAAATGAAGCCTTCAAAAAACAATAATATGTTGGTGCCAAAAGTTTCATCTACCATCTGGAGAGCTTCTCATCACAGCCCGCATGCTCCTGCCTTCATCCACTTGTGCCACACATTACTTGAGACAGCTTTGACAGATTCTCGAGGGGAGAAATCCAACTTCCCCTTTGTCTTCTTCCAACACCTGCCACCCCCAGCCACCCAAGTTTTTTCTTCACTGNCCTTATGTTTTTAAAGAAGACTTAAGTTCACAGTAAAACTGAAAAGAAAACACAGAGATTTCCCATAAAACCCCACCCTGACACATGCATACCCTCCCCCATTAACAATATTCCCCAAAAGATTGAGACTTTTGTTACAATCACTGAACCTACATTGATACATCATTACCACCCAGAATCCATAGTTTATGTTAGGATTCACTCCTGGTGTTGCACTTCCTATTGGTCTGGGCAAATGTATGACAACATGTATCCACCCATTATAGTATCATACAAAGTAGTTTCACTGCCCTACCCTCTCCCTCTGGTTTTTGACCACAGGGCAAAAATATCTGTACTCAGCCTGACTCAGAATGACTCTGAGCCATGTTCCCCAGGCCTGCCTAGCACTAAAACTCACCAGGGAGACTGGCTAAAATCACAAATGTTCACACTGCACCTTCAGTCCACTAAATCAAACCTTGCAGGGGAGGGGCCCAGAAAGCTATAGAGCATTTAGGCATCCCAGAGGATTACTATCATCAGCAAACTTTCAAAATACATGTCTAAAGAAGTGCTCCTACTTCAGAGTCTCCCAGACACAGAGCAGCATCCATTAAGAATGCAGCAGGGATTCCCTACCCACTTGAGCTTCAGCTCCATCTGAACACCTAGAGTTCAAGATGGGTCTGATTGTTTGTTTTTAGTATTAGCATGGCTGCCAAATACTTCTCTCACTTCTTGCTCTCCCTTGTTGCACAAGGCCTACCGAGTGTCCACTTCTACTAGAAAACATTTTTGTCTTCTGACACAATGCTCTACCACTGGTCTGCAGTTTATAAGCATGCTATTTGGATCATCAGAGCAAAGTGATGGTTAGGAAGCAGACCTGCTTGGTTACAGGAAAAGATCTTCCCGAAGACATTTGTGTACATTGTGCACAAAGCAGAAGGACACACAGCCAGTAAGGGTTTTTCTTCTTTGTGCCTTGAGGGCTTTTCTGCCAGCTGCTCCCCATGGCTCCCCACTGCTCTGCATTCTGCCACAGCCAATGACGGCTTGTGGCAAAATTCGCAGGGCAGCAGGCCATGCAGCTCTTAGAAACAGCAACTAAGAGAGGAGGCAAGGCTGCATTATAAGGTGTTGGAAATGCGGTTTGAGAAAGGAAAAGGGCAGATCTTACTTTCTCTTATCTCCTAATGATGAAATCTATGCATTCATCCCAAAACAGACATCTAACTCTGGAGTCATTCAGAGTCAACAGTTCAGTCAATATAAAAATCAGGTACAGAAGAGGCGCCTAGGTGGCTCAGTCACTTAGATGTCCACCTTCAGACCAGGTCATGATCCTGTGCTTTGAGTTCGAGTCCCACGTCGGGCTCTGTGCTGACAGCTCAGAGCCTGGAGCCTACTTCAGATTCTGTGTCTCCCTCTCTCTTTGCTCCTCCCCCACTCACATGAACTCTCTCTCTCAGAAATAAATGAACATTTCATTGAGGAGGGCACTTGTTGGGATGAGCACTGGGTGTTGTATGGAAGCGATGAACCACAGGAATCTACCCCCAAACCAAGAGCACACTGTACACACTGTATGTTACTCAATTTGAAAATAAATTATATTTTAAAAATTAAAAAATAAAATTACAGTGTAAGCAAAAAATTAAAACATAAGAAAAAAATAAATGAATATAAAAAAATTTTAAATCAAGTACACAATACTGAACATGAAAATGTATTAAACAAAAAGAGTGTTTTATCAAAAGGAATCCTTACCTTTTCTTTGGCTTTCTTTTTTGTCCCTGCATCCATCCACTCATTTTCTTTCTCCAACATGTCAATAAAGGCCCAGCGAACACCCTCAATCAATTCCTCCATCTATAAGGAAATACCCAAAGAGACGGGTCAAAACCAAGAAGCTTCAAACAAGGTTTTCTTTTAATGTTTATTCATTTTTGAGAGAGACTGACAGAGCACAAGCAGGGGAGGGGCAGAGTAAGAGCAAGATACAGAATCCAAAGCACTCTCCAGGCTCTGAGCTGTCAGCACAGAGCCAGACACAAGGCTTGAACCCTCAAACAGTGAGATCATAACCTAAGCTTAAGTCATATACTTAACCAACTGAACCACCCAGGCGCCCCAAAACAAGGTTTTCTGAGCCATGAGAAATAGTTCAGTGCCAAACATGCTGGGAAAGAGGTTCATGTCACCTTGACTCCAAGCTCTGGCAACATTTCTTTCCCCAGGAAAATGCCCTTTGTCCCCCATTACTAGAAGATAACGAATCATTCCTTTGCAGAGAATGATTTGATGGTCCAGCTGTAAAATGATTACATGGGGAAAGGAATTCACTATAGGTTATGGCTACCTAGTAACTGACCTTTCTATACTTAAAATTAAGCTATCCTTAACAAGGTGGCAACAAATTTCAATAGTTAATAAGGATTTGAGAGAGACAAGCAAAGACATGGCTTTGTATTTCAGGCGGGTATTGCAGAAAAAAAGTGAGTTAACAGTTGAAAGAGATACTGTTAAAAGGGAAACCCCAAGGGACACTTCCCCAGTATAAATCAGACTTATGTCAGGACCCCAGTTCTTCCCAAATTTAGTTCCAGTGGTCAAACCAAATGCTTGGCTGTTTTCTATAATCCTCCTCATCTCCTCTCTATTACCTTGAAGCTTAGAAAAGTCTTAGGTTATTTCAAATCTAAAATGGTAGGTCTAAAGGGGGCTGCTCCAGAAGAGCAGTCTTCTGAAAGACCTATTTCAAAATGTTTCAACAGTGAGACCACACACCCACACTGATGGTGGGTTCACCCTGGCTTTTCTTCCCATGTTTATGGGTCAGCAGAGAGAACGAGGAAAAGGGCGATTCTAACACTTGCCTTCAGAGGCCCACACAGGGTAATCTGGGGAAGCCTTGCCTGTGTATGGGTGCAAACCTCGCAAAATTCCATTCCCTTGCAGAGATGCTTTGATTTTCTTGGTATGACATTCAAGAAAGAATACTAGGTTTGGCACCAGAATTAAATTTTTCATTTGAGATTATAGGGTTGTAAATCCATTTTTAGCATTAATTCTAGAAGAAAAGTTTAGATGTTTCCTTGGTTCTATAATGAATTGTCAGCACAAAGCTCAAAATAATTTTTTTTTCTGTTTAATAAGTTTTCAGCTATGTTTTCAGTTCAATAACAGTTGTAGGGAACCAGAACTGTAAATCAGTGGGCTGGGTTCCATCGTATGTAAATAAGAACAAACAGCAGATGGAAGGGGGTGGGGGGAATTTCACAGCTATTTCTTCCCAACTTAGTAAAAACATTAAGGGAAATCTCAACTTGGGATTGGGGCATGGCTAAAAACACGAAATGACAGGAGAGCTGAGGTCCTTTAAAATCATTAAGTCAAAGGTTCTCAACCTTGTCTACACATTGAGATCTCTGAGGGGAGTTTTAAACAATCTTGAGGGTGGGAAGTCAGGATGCTAATGTCATTATTCCAAAAGTCCCCCCAAATGATGGTAATTTGCAGCTAGGGTGGAGACCCACTGGTCTAGGGGAAGCCAGTGACTTTATGGATAAAGAAAATAAGAGTCAAGAGAGTCCATGGTCTGTTCCAGCTCTTATAGCTGAGGAGGGTCAGAGCCAAGACGCAACCACAGAGCTGAATGGACAGCTGTGAGCTCAGAACTTCTAGGAACAACAGAGGTGTGCCTCATAAATGAGAGGAAAATGCCAGGGAAGTAAAAGGTAACCAACAGAGAGATGCAGAAGTCACTGTTTCAAACAGAAAACCCACACAAGACGGACGTTAAAATGACAAGGAACTCTCCAGCAACTGCATTTTTTGCCTGTGCAGTCACTAGCACCCCTAAGTCTTTATGATCCCATCACAAAGCAATGCACATCAACCTGCCCATCATTTTCACATAAGAAATAATATCTTCCCAAATTAACTAAGGAGAGGGCAATTAGAGTGGGGAAAAGTGGGTAAATTAATTTGGGAGAGACTCAGTGACCAAATCAATGGAACCAGGTGATTAATTTTATGTGGGGAGGTGAGCAAAGTGGGCAGTCAGACTACTTCCCAGACTTCAGGCAAGGGCAACTAGGTGAATGCTGCTGCCATTTTCTAAGTTTGGAGATGCTGGAAGAGAAAGAGGGCTGGAGACAAAAGCCACACCTCAGGAAGAGGTGCATGGGAAGTGGAGACAGCAACTCTGGACAACCCAGTCAATGAGTTTCTCTATGAGGGAGCAAGATTTCCTATCCCCTTCAAGGGAACTTGTAACATGAGACAGATCAATAGGAGAAAATCAAATTTAATAATGTATGTACAGGGAATCCCCACAGATGTGGAAATTCCAAAGACAGGCAAGATGAGGTACATACATGTCATCCTGAACTAAAGAGAAAGGGGGAAGGGGTCTGGGACTTCCAAGGAAAGGAATGCATTTCACGCACAATAAGAAGAACAGAGGTTTGGTAATTAGATGTTTGCCCTACCATATACATGGGTCATTCAAATAAAATTCACCTCTGTTAATAACCCTTATTCTAGGAAAGACTCCCAATTAAGATTCTTCTGTGTGGTTAAAGGAGGGACAAAAATTTCTTTGGAGCCTATAGGGTCTCAAGTGCCTTCAGCTCAGAATAATCTCCGTACCAAAGTAACCCACTTTGGGGCAGCCTGCCCTTGGTCTCTACACTGAGAAAGACAAAAAACAAAGATAAGGCAGAGATGGATGTGGAATTAAGAGAGGAGTCTGAGGGTTTGGGGCTTGGATTGTATGTGTATGTTTGTTGCTACTGCTACTGCTACTGCTACTGCTTCTGTTGTTGTGGTTGCTGACCATGTGAGAGATTTAACTGTGTTGAAATATCAATGGAAATGCAACAATAAGAACACAACCAAACTGATTTTAAAATGAGATGAAGACATTAACAGACACCTCCCTAAATAAGAACTATACATATGGTGCCTGGGTGGCTCAATCAGCTGAGCATCTGACTCTGGATTTTGGCTCAGGTTTGTGGGATTGAGCCCTGCATCAAGCTGTGCACTGACAGCATGGAGCCTGCTTGGGATTCTCTCTCTTTCTCTCTCTACCCCTTCTCTCTCTCTCTGTGTCTGTCTGTCTCTCAAAATAAGTGCATAAACATAAAAAAAAAAAAAAAGGAAGATAAGAATGCCTCTGTGGCTCAGTCAGTTGGGCACCCAACTTCAGATCACATTATGATCTCACAGTTCTTGAGTTCAAGCCCCACATTGGGTTCTGTGCTGACAGCACAGGGCCTGGAGCCTGCTTTTGGATTCTCTGTCTCCTTCTCTCTGTCCCTTCCCCACTTGCACTCTGTGTATCTCTCTCTCTCAAAAATAAACATTAAATTTTTAAAAATAAATAAGGAAGAGATACATATGACAAGCATATGAAAAAATGCTTCCTGTCATATGTCCTCAGAAAAATACAAACTGAAACAACGATATACCACTACCTACCTACTAGAATGGTCAAAATCCACAACACTAACATTACTAAATGCTGCTGAGGCTGTAGAGCAACAGGAACTCTCATTCACTGCTGGTGGGAATGCAAAATGGTAGAGCCATTCTGGAAAATTCCAAAAATGGAAAACAGTTTCTTACAAAACTAAACATACTCTTATCAAAAGAACCAGTAACCATGCTCTCTTGTATTCGCCCAAAAGTTAGGAACTTATACCAACCAAAAAAACCTGCACAAGAATGTTTATAGAAACTTTATTAGCTTCATTCATAATTGTCAAATCTCAGAAGCAACCAAGATATGCTTCAGTAGGTGACTGGAAAAACAAACCATGGTCCATCCAGACAATGGAATAGTATTCAGCACTGAAAAGAAATGAGCTCTCAAACCATGAGATGACATGAAGGAGCCTTAAGTACATATTACTATGTGAAGGAAGCTAATCTGAAAAAGCTACATACTGTATTGTTTCCAAAAATATGACATTGTGGAAAAGGTAAAACTATGGAGACAGAAAAAAGATCAGTAGTTGCTAGGGGGTGTAGGGAGAGCAATGAACAGGTAGAGTACAGAAGATTTTTAAGGTAATGAAAATACTCTTTATTTTTAAGGTAATGAAAATACTCATAATGATGGATACAGGCTATTAAAGTTTTTTCCAAACTCACAGAATGGGTGACACCAAAAGTAAACCCTAAGGTAAACTATGGACTTTGGGTGATATGATGTGTCAGTGTAGGTTCTCTGTTGGTAAAAAAAGAAAAAAAAAAGTACCATTCTGAAGAGGAGTGTTGATAATGGGGGAGATTCTGTATGTGTGCGGTCAGGGAGTATATGAGAAATGTTTGTATCTTCCTCTAAATTTTGCTGTAATCTTAAACCTGCTATAAAAAATTAAGTCTTTTTAAAAATTAATATATATACATTTACTGCCAAAAAGGATCCAGTGAAGAGGAAGAGGCTGAAAATATAGGACAGAAAAAAGATATGAATGCCCCTGAGAGGAAAAGGGGGACAGGAACCCGAGAAGAGCTGCAAGGATTCACCTTGAACATGAGGCNCTCTCTCTCTCTCTCTCTCTCTCTCTCTCTCTCTGTCCTAGAAATAAATAAAAGCATTTAAAAAAAATAAAAGAAAAAAAAACAATTTAATTTCTTCACACAAAGCTATTTGCATCCCAGCAGCGTGAACGTATTGGTAGGAAGAGAGGTATTTAGAGATGAGAACAAAGAGGGCAATGACGGGTTTCCTCCCAGTACCCTAGCCAACAAGTGGTGATAACAGAAAGCACCTAAAAAATCCATAAAAAGCTGAACATGCCCAAGGAAAACACTTGGAGTGAGGAATATGAAAACTTACCTGCTTTCATTATGGTTTAAAATAAGTTAATCAAATAGAACAAAGAAAGCATTACCCAAGCGAAAGAGATTTTTAGCAAATCTGTGTTTTGGAATTTTTGGACTTCTATAGTGATCTTCAGATCATTTTGCCCCTATTCTCTTCGGGGCATTTTTATGATGTACCTACTATTGAAATGAAGTTGCACGCTTCCAGATACTGCTCTCTAAGCACCTTGGTTTTGAAGGCTCCTCCCTTGCCATCCCTGGGCATTATAACGGCTTTCAAAGTCACTAACATTTTAGGCATTTCTCATAGATGCTTAAAGCTCTTGGTCTCGACCCCGTTGACTGACATTCCAAATGG
>NW_027530995.1:868880-880266 GCF_008692635.1 Crocuta crocuta | reverse complement strand
CATTCCAAATGGAAATCTTTTTTTTTTTTAATTTATTTTCTGAGAGAGACAGAGAGAGCAGGGGAGGGGCAGGGAAAGGAGGAGAAAGAATCCCAAGGCGGCTGCATGCTGACAGCACAGAGCCCGATGTGGAGCTTGATTGAACCCATGAACCGTGAGATCATGACCTGAGTGGAAACCAAGAGCTGGATGCCTAACTGGCTGAGTCACCCAGGCGCCCTCAAAATGGAAATCTTTTAAGATGTGTAGGGACCAAAGGCAGGCGGCTCCAAAATGTGCCACTTTAGCATACTGATTATTTACAATAAAAAGTATTTAAGAGACAGCCTGTGCAAGAAAGAAACTCAGACCCTCCTCTATCCCCCTGAAAGCAAGAAGGAAATCTCCCATGTGAAAGGTGCCCCCCCTGTACCAGAAGGTAAGGAGACATCCTTATTACCAGAGATAGGACATTTTGAGCTGTGTAAACACCCTTGCTTACTTCTTCCTAATTTACTCCCACAACCCAAATTCTGTCTAGAACTCCTTACTAACTGAAGCTCCCAAAGTTAAGTTTTCCTTGTCCTGTCAACCCCTCACAGATTTACTGTCTCTTTGTCTAAAACGTATAAAACCCGCCTGCTCATTTCATTAGGTCCCAATTTCATTACAGGGTCTTGGTGCCCATGTAATAAAACCGTGCTTTGTTCTATTCATCTGTCTCAGGTAAATGTAATTTTTAGTCCAGCGAGATCTTGAAGGACAGATAAAGAAGTTTTCCTTCCCATCAGAGACAAAAAGATTTCTGCCTATTGCCACAATACAGACTGACCAACAGCTGACCCATGGGGCTTCCTCCCTCTGCTTCCTTTCTTTCCCTCCCTCCTCTCCTCCCCCTGCCACCTCTGTCTTTACTAAATCCCTACCTTGGTAACTCAGTCTCTCTACTGCCCTCTCACAGATGTCAAAACCCAAGTCATCACTTCCCTGTTCGCTTTCCTAGTCTTCTCTGGTGCCACCCCCAACCCCAGGCCCCACTGCAAGTTCTGTTTTTTCCTTTTTTGCAGACTTTAAATTTATTGTGCAACATCTCCTGTGAAACAGTGCAGAGCCACCCCAGCAGACTTCAATGACAAGTAAAATCTTTTATGGTGATTAATGTCAATGGTTGTTGCGTCAATGCAAATAAAAGAAGTAATGAGCTTAGAATGTTGGATCCTGAAATCACTGAACACTTCTGATGTTCATCTTTAGACTGCTCTACAGCATCACGTAATAACATCCCCTTAAGGTCGTGTTCCCTGAGACACAAAAGTCTGCTATAATCTCAAAACAAAAAAAAAATAGTATTTCTTCACCAAACCTTGACCTTATGCCCCCAGTGGCCAACATATAAAATGAAGAGAAATCACTTAAGGTGGAAGTACTAAGTTCAAGTTTTTCATAGAAAATATTTTAGAGACAAAAATAAAAATATAACATAGAAAAATAAACTCAAGTGTTGTTATGGTAAAATCTGCCACCTTCAGAATAAAGGCCCTCCAGGAAAAGCAGCATTTTCCTAAGCATCTCTTTAGGTCAGATCTATGGATCCACACCAAAAATACAGTTCATTCGGTTGGTCTTGGGACAGTTGTTAGTTCTTTTTCTTAACCAGTGCTATTTAAAAGTGGTTCCCCTTTGCAGTCTCTGCACTCCAGGATTTTGCCCATAGTGTTCTGTATCAGACACTGGGGAGTTACATGCGCATATACATGCACCTGCTACTCTTCCATGCAAGGTTTTTGTTTTTGTTTTTGTTTTTAACAAGAGTCTCCTACCTAGGTAAACTTCAAGTTGTCTCACCTACTTGTCTCAGGACCTCTTCTTGCCACTTCCCCCGTCACATAGACACAGGAACTTTGTTTTATATAAATGCACCAAGACTGTTCTAGTAATGCACTTGAAGGAACACAGATATCAATACTGCTCCAAGGAGTCAGTTCATCCCATTGTCAGTTGTAGTTTCCTTCAAAGCTGTCTCTAGGAACAAAGAAATCCTAGATGGCCAGCTCCAATCCTACCTCATACCCATGAATCCCCAAAATTCAAACTCATACATTCAGTCCTTTCTCAGAGTTCCTGTTAAGCTTATGATCAGAACAATACACGTGTGTGTTTAATTGCCATTTACATAGATTTGGTCTCCACAACAAAATGTGTAAATTTATAAAATAGATATCACAATTTAGATCAAGTAAGATGATATAAGTGTAGGGACCACTGGCAGACTGCCCCAAATGGGTCATTTTAGCATAACATTATTTTGAGTCAAAAACAATCAAAATCCAGCAGATTCAGAAAAAGTTCTTTATTTGCCTCCCCCTCTACTGCATGCTTATACCAAGAAGAAAGCCATTCACGGAGACTCCTCTTTCCTAAGAACTCTATCTGCATAATAGTGCAACCTATGTTTTTCAAACATCTTCTCTCATCTTCTTCCTAAATAAGTCGTCTCTGTTCCCTTTGGGTCCTCAGATCCCTACCCCTCTCCTTAACTCAAATAAACCTCACGTTGCCTCACTGTCTTTGGAATTTCATAGCTTGTGAGGATTCCCCATATGTACAAAACTAAACTTGATTTTCTCTTGTTAATCTGTCTCATGTCAAGTAGATTCTTGGTCCAGCCAGACGCACTGTGAAGGGTAAAGGAAATTCTTCCTCTCCAGTGGTTGGCGTCGTCAGCAGGATACTGGCTGGCTGGAGACCGCTCACCCCAAACAACACTGCATGCAGCTCAGTGACCTTGGGACATCTGACAAACAGCTGGCAGAAGGTAAATTTTCCTACATGTAAGTCTCCCAGACTCTCTCTTTGTGGTGTCTTATGGAGTGAGACGGGAGAGAGGCCTCTTTCTCTTTCTAAATTTAGACTAGGAGAAAATACTTGTGGAACTAGTTTCTTGGGCTGAGCAACTCATTGGTTAAATTTGGTAGAGTCCTCTTTGGTTTCTGATCCATTTACTCCCCAATATAGTTTTCGTTTTCCTTTGTCTATGTCTTTTATGCCATTTTTCATACAAACTTTTTTGTGGATTAATGTGCACATAAGGTAAAAGCTGTTGCTAAGGAACATCTTAGAAGCCAAAGCCTTAAAGTTGGTGGGCATAGGGGGAGCACTTAAAAGCTGTTAGAGCACTCATCACCTAACTCAAAGCCTCCTGTATTGGGATAAGTTGGTTACGGAATGGGTTCGATTGACACTAGGTCACCTGTCAACCTCAAGAAAACTTCTGTGCAGTAATGACATTTTAACTACATTTATTCTTCCAATCCATGAGCACAGCCCCAATGTTCATAGCAGCACTCTCAACAAGAGCCAAAACATGGAAAGAGCCTAAGTGTCCATCAATGGACGAATGGATCAAAAAGATGTGGTTTATCTATACAATGGAATACTACATGGCAATGAGAAAGAATGAAATCTGGCCACGTGTAGCAACATGGATGGACCTTTAGGGTGTTATGCTGAGCGAAATAAGTCAGGCAGAGAAGGACAACTAGCATATGTTTGCACGTACAGGAGGAATATGAGGAACTTAACGAAGGACTATAGGGGAGAAGGAGGGAAACGGGGGGGAGAGGGAGGGAGGCAAACCATGANGTGTTATATGGAAACCAACCTGACAATAAACTATTTTTAAAAAAAAGAAAAAAAAAAAAGAAAACTTCTGTGCAACAAGGTACACTGTAAAACAAGACACACTCCCCAACCCCACAGTACATCTCACACAGGTGTTATTAGTGTGGCTCCAAGAGACCCAAGGCTTAGCTAAAGCTGTTAATGTGCATATAAGACAAACTCTGCTGTGGATTGTGATTTTTCCTTTTGTCATATTTTATGTCCTACGAGCTTGGTTTTGTGACCACTGAAAATATTCTCCTTGGCTGACATCATTCAGAGGGTATGCTTACCAGGGTGCAGCTTGGTGGCCAAAGAGACCATGAATCTGAGTCTCTCTCTCTCTGTCCAGCTGTGCCAGCACTCAGAGAAGTTTGTCATGAGAGGTTCTAGCCCAGAGGAACCTTTGTTGTCTTAACTTTAATTGGTTGTCAGTGCTGGAAAGTCCCATTCCAGTAGCACCTGCCTGGTGTCACAGATGAGTGGGTCTGTGACTGGAAGCGTCTTATGATTTCATGAGGACAGGAAACACTGTTTTCACTACATCACTCTTATGATGTGTGCAAGGCAGACTTTTTGCTTTCTTAGACTAATTTTGGAAGTAAACTTTTGGATCATAGGGATTGCCCTCTTTGGATGCCTCTTAAGTCTTCATTAAGCCATTAGAAAGCTTATTGGTTTGAGTTGCTATTCACACATCCNCTCAGATGAAAAATCCTTTAAATTTTTATTATTTTATTTTATTTTGAGAGAGAGAGAGAGAGCGTGCAAGCAGAGGAGGGGGCAGAGGAGAGAAAGAGAGAGAATTCCAAACAGGCTCCACACTCAGCACAGAGCCTGATGTGGGGCTCAATCCCACGACCATGAGATCACGACCTGGGCTGAAATCAAGAGTCACATGTTCAACCAAATGAGCCACCCAGGGGCCCCTTTGGCTNNCTCTCTCTCTCTCTCTCTCTCTCCTAGAAATAAAACATTTAAAAAAAATATATACTTTATAGAAATATCTCAATTTTCTCTTATTAGAATAACAGCTAGCCTTAGGGACTCCCTTGACAAAATGAAAGAAGAGAAATAAGGAAACTTCCACATCCCTTCATCAAGATAAAAAGCTTCTGTACAGTGAAGGAAACAATCAACAAAACTAAAATGCACCCTATGGAATAGGAGAAGATATGTGCAAACAACATTCTCTGATAAAGGGTTAATATCCAAAATCTGTAAAGAATTTAATCAAACTCAACACCCAAAAAACAAACAACCCAGTGAAGACATGAATAGACACTTTCCCAAAGAAGACATCCAGACGACTAACAAACATATTAAATGATGCCCACATCACTCATCATCAGGGAAATGCAAATCAAAACCATGATGAGATACCACCTTACACCTGTGAGAATGGCTAAAATCAACAACACAGGAAAGAACAGATGTTGATGAGGATACAAACAAAGGGCAACACTTTTGCACTGTTGGTGGGAATGCAAACTGGTGCAGCCACTCTGGAAAACAGTATGGAGGTTCCTCAAAAAGTTTAAAACAGAACTATCCTATGACCCACCAATCATACTACTAAGGTATTTACCCAAAGGATACAAAACTACTGACTTGAAGGGACACATGCACCCTGATGTTTATATCCACACTATCAACAATAGCTAACCTATGGAGACACCCCAAATGTCCACTGACTGATGAAATGATAAAGAAGATGTGGTATATATATACAATGGAGTATTGCTCAACCATCAAAAAGAATGAAATCTTGCCATTTCCAATGACGTGGATGGAGATAGAACGTATTATGCTAAGCAAAACAGGTTAGAGAAAGACAAATACTGTATGATCTCACCCATATTTGCAGTTTAAGAAACAAAACACAAACATAGGGGAAGGGGGTAAAAAAGAGACATGGAGGCAAAGCGTAAGGAACTCTCAACCTACAGAGAACAAACTGAGGGTTGCTGGAGGGGAGGCAGGCAGGGATGGGCTAAATGGGTGATAGGTATTAAGGAGCGCACTTGTGATGAGTACTGGGTGTTATATTTAAGTGATGAATCACTAAATTCTACTCCTAAAACTAATATTGCACTATATCTTAATTGACTAGAATTTTTTAAAAACCTTAAAAATATTTTAATGGAAAAAATAAGTAAAAATAAAAGTCCACATCCAAACTAGGCTCTCCTTTTTAAATCTAGCCTCATCTGCCTGCTGTAACTTCCCTTTCCCTACAAGTTTACAGGGAGCACCCAGTCTAATCTGCAGGTTCAAAGTATGCACGTTGCTCATGTCAGTGCTAAAAGCCAGGAAAAGCGTTGAACAGAAACACCCAAGACTGGCAATAAGGCTTCCTTTGCTCCTACCTTCCAGGGCTCTGTAATCAGGCTCTGCCAGCTTCAGGCATTCCTACACAATGTCCTTTGCAGGTGTGTCCTAGACCCCCCACCACAGAAGAATTCGTGTCCCTGGACAGCAGCAGAGCTTTTACATTATAAAGTCATTTTACCTCTACTTTCAGAAGATCCTATCAAATTTAGAAATAAATTAGAAAGATTAAGGACTAGGGGCACCTGGATGGCTCATTTGGTTAAGTGTCTGAATTTGGCTCAGGTCATGACCTTGTGGTTCCCTGACTCAGACTCTGATAACAGCTCAGAGCCTGGAGTCTGTTTCAGATTCATTCTCTCTCTCTCTCTCTCTCTCTCTCTCTCTCTCTCTCTCTCTCTCTCTCTCTCCCCCCCCCGGCCCCTCCCCTGCTCACTCTCACTCTCTCTTTCTCTCTCAAAAGTAAATAAACATTTAAAAAAATTTTCTTAAAGAAACATTAAGGACTATTCACAACCCCCATTCACAGAGGAAACAGGAACCAACTTCCATCTACCCCTCCTACAAATGACTTATAAAAAGCCAATATTCATTGGCCAAGATTGAATTGTGTAACTAGGAAAATGAGTTTTGCTAAAATGCTTTGTAGAGACTTGACAAAGTCATAAATCTTTTGATTCCCATTTTAGTTAAAAATCTCCCTGATATAAAAAAGCAAATTTAGTTTTAAAAAATGAGCCAGTTCCTAGATTTTCAGACTGTGATCTAATTCTTTGGAGGATTAGAAACAACTGTGTGTCTTAACAATCTCTACAAAACCAGAAATGCAACTCTAGAAACCAGGTAAAGCCCACCTGTCTTTACCACTCCCCAAACCTCGCCTACTCCTCTCAAAATGTTTGTAGATATTATAAAAGATCGGGATATTGGAACCAAATTGTCCAGTACTCTTTTTAAAGAGCAAATTTTAAATAGCAATTACTCTGAGAAGTGAAGAGAAAAAAATCTGCATTGTTTGTCCCTTGAAATTATAAAACTTATCATATCTTTGAAATGTCAATGCAGCCCAGAGTGCCTGAAACCAAAGGGAAAAAAGAGGGGGGGAGATGCCTTTTTAAAATACAAACTGCTCAAAGGGTTCTCACGCCCTGATGCTAGCACCCGTGATTATAGACAGATGTGCTCCAAATCTCCACCCTGGAGAAAACTTTCTGCGTACCTTTATGATGTAAATTTTCTACCTCCATCATCTATACACGTAAGAGCCATTCCTCAAAAATACAAACTTTAGGGAGAAGTTTTTCATTAGGAAAAAAAAAGAGAGAGGGAGATATTTCAAAATTGGGCCTTTAATGTCCTCTCCACAAGTATCAGTAAAAACAAAAACTACAAGATTTTTGTTTACATCTTGTCTGTGTATGTGTGTCCATATATGTCGTTAATGTGAGATACTTACTATCTCTGCCTCCAGATAGTTTTGCTAAAATTAACTTGTAAAAAAGCCCTTTGTAGTTGGTTTGAAGGCCAGCGCTTATAAGGTTGGGCATCGAAAGCTCAGCATGATAGAAACTAACCCAAAGGTTTTTCAAGTCCATTTGCTCTGGGAAAATATTCAGTATTAAAGCTAATTTAACGTTGTTGATTTAATTAAAATAGACATGTTTTTAGAGCAGCATTAAATATAAAACTCATTCTGCCTGTGTTTAAACAAGTTCGTGTTTCTCTGTTACCAAATTTACCCAGGAAAAATAACTTAAAATAATGGTTGACTTTGGGGCACCCAGGTGGCTCAGTTGGTTAAGCGTCTGACACCTGGTTTCAGCTCAGGTCATGATCTCATGGTTTTGTGAGTTGGAAGGAACCCCTGCATGAGGCACTGCACTGACAGTGGGGGGCCTGCTTGGGATTCTCTGTCCTCCTTGCTCTCTGCGCCTCCCCCACTCACGCTGCCTCTGTCTCTCTCAAAATAAATACACTTATAAGAAATAATGGCTCACTGTGTCTAATGCCTCATGAAGTTGACTGAGTAATCTAAACATAACTGTTAAGAATAAATACATTCGAGAGAGGGCAAGATGGCGGAGNCTGAAACCTTGAAGTTTTGGTAAGTTAAATGCTAAGTTAAATTCTTTTAACATCTAGATCATTTTCAAATAAAATAATGAAACATTAAATACTAAATTTAGGTTTACCTACTTTTGTCTTGTGATAGAAACTAAAGATGAATTTGGGTCTGTCAATAAACATCTTTTGTGCTTTACTGCAAGACTGTTCTATGAAGTAGCACACGTTTCTAGAAATTATAAAATTCATTCATAAATTTGTCAATCTAAAGAATACTGGTATACCAAACAGTTCACAACTTCTTACTACTTAGTTTTCACTAGTAATTAAGGTTTTGAAGAGTTAAGAATTTTAATAAATGGGGCGCCTGGATGGCTCAGTCAATTAAGCATCCAACTCTCAATTTCAGCTCAGGTCATGATATCGTGGTTAATGGGTTCGAGCCCCACGTTGGGCTCTGCACTGCCAGTGCAGAGCTGGCTTGGGATTCTCTCTCTCTCCCCCTCTGTCTGCCCCTCCCCCTTGTGCACTTGCTCTCTCTTTCAAAATAAACATTTAAAAAACTTTTTTAAAAAGAATTCTAATAAACATAACTATGACTACTAGAAACTATAAGGGAAACAACTCTGTATGCAAGGGAAATAAGATGTGAGTTTTTGGTAAGAAGTAGTATAAGGAATAGAAATATTTTTTTTTGAGGTAAAGAAAAAAATTTTGTCCTAAAGCGAGGCTAGTTACTTAGAGAGGAAAAACAGGACAAAATCTGAATGTAAACAGGTTTACGGGGAAAAATATTTGTAAAGAAATGTTATGTGTGGCTGGTATTGGCTAAGATTAGAATAAATTTAAGCAAGTAAATAGGTTTTAATATAAAAATAAACTGGTGCAAAAATAAAATTTTGTGTTCTCTTTGTTAAAAGGACAAAGTTTTCTTGAGCTACTGGTCTGCTCTTAATAAGAAAGTATAAACAAAACTTTGTCTTTAAAGTTATCTGCCTAGAGAACCACGATTCTGTGTTTTGTCAAAATAATTACTTATGTTTATCGGGTCTTCAATTACTTAAGAAAACTAAGTCTTAATATTTAAAGAGATAAATTCTGCTCACAACTATGTAATGTTCTACATTTGCCTTTCAAATCTTTTTATTGTCACTTTGGTTACATGGGTAATTATATATTGTTTCATAATAATTTGTGATCCTATTTAATTAAATGTACATATATTTTAATATATTTTGACATGTTTTCCAAAATCAAGTTCTAAAATAGTCTTCTGGCTGCAATCTGAGGTGTTACAAAGGGCCCTCAGAACATTTCAAATATGTTGTGAGACATTAAACTAATTAGGCTTATTTGGTATGTTAAATTACATGGGAATCATTGTCAAACAAGTGGTGCTAAACCTTCTTAGACTGTATTTGTGTAAATATGTTATTAAAATAAGTGTTCATGGTGTCTGCGTGGTTCAGTCGGTTAAGCATCCAACTCTTCATTTCAGCACAGGTTATGATCTCAGAGTTTGTGAGTTCGAGCCCCACAGTGGGCTCCACGCCAACAGTGCAGGTCTGCTTGGGATTCTCTCTCTCTCCCTCTCTTTTTGCCCCTTCAGCGCTCTCTTTCTCTCTCTCAAAATAAAGTTGAAAACTTTAAAATAAAAGTGTTCTAAAATTTTTATGAAACTCCTATAAATCTAATGTCCTGGTAAGTTATTATCTTAAAGTGTTGTGTGTCACAGAAATAACCAAATTTCCTTGTCAATTGCACCATGATGAACTTTAATCAGACCTTGTCATTTACAGTTACTGTTCTACTCTGAGGCTACTGCAAATGTGCCTCATCTTCACTGAGACTCATAAAAAGAACTCTGAGGACCAGTTTCTGATAACCTTAAAATCATAAAACTCAGCTACATAAAAATTTCCAGAACTAATGGACAAACTGGATTTAAGTAGAACAGGAATTATATGGGACTGAATGAACTAAAGACAACTGTAATTTTTATGACTTTCTGTTTAAAACATTGCTGACTTTTAAAATAATGCTTTGCTTTTCCAGATTTAAGGAAACCTTTCTCTTAAGCTGACTGACTTACAGCAGTTTGATGAAATACACTTTTGTTAACAATTGAAACGTTATTTTTTTTCTCCCTACCTGATTCTTCCAGATTCAGAAACTCAGTGGGTATTCCTCTATTTTCATGGCAATATATTTATTTATTCGCATAAGTTCAATAAGAATCTATTCACCTTTTGACACAACACAAGTGAAAACACTGGTTATACCAAGGCTTTTACTGGAATGTCATATTTAAGAGAGACATGCATAAGACTCAGATATGACCAGACAGCTTTAAGGTACTAAGGTTGACTTTAGAGAACCAATAAATCCCCTTGGAAATGTAGGCCTGATATCTTGCTTACTAGGTGAATAAAGAAGGTCACTTTCTGGCAGGTACAAAAACATCAATAGATGTGAAGGACCTGGAAAAGAGAGTAGAATTAACCCAAATCCATAGGAACTGGAGGCAAAATCTAATGGCAAATATCTGGTGTAGCTTCTGGCCTCAAAAGCCTGTTAAAAGTTCACTCTAGAGATTCTTTACAAAAAGTTCCAACAAAGCAGGTTTTAAAAAAAGAAAGGAAGGAAGGAAGCAAGCAAGCAAGCCTTGGCCATTCCTGGTGTCTGGCTAATTCCCAGGGCCGAGCAAACAGACCAAATTTCCAGAGACATGAAGACAATGAGTAATACCCCAAAATATGGACTCATTTTCTACTCCACCTTCACTGGCCAAGCAGCTTCCAAGAACAAAGGCTGCATCTTTGGATACCTGGTGAACAAATGCAATATTGCCTCAAGAAATGACTGCTTCACTAAGGTGCCCACAGGTATATTTGGGGAGAAGCTTCCAGAACAAGTTGAGGAGCAGCTGTCCTTCTATAACAATGGAGAGACTGCACAAAAAAAATCCAGATGCCAGGAAGGAGGCAATGGTTCAGGCAGAAGAAGTGCTTGCTGAGATTTCTATGAAGCTGGAGAAAGAGAAGAAACGCTTGAAGAAGGAAAGAAACTGCTAGCTGCAAGTGGCTTCCTGTCTTCAGAAAACAGCAGCAGTCCCCCCTGACAAATGTGAGGAGACAAGTGAAAGCCGAAAAGAAGGAAAAAGCAAAAGCTCCAGGAGGTTCCTCAGGAGGGTGGAAGGGAAATCCCCTATGTCTCTGTTGCTTTCTCTAAACCCAAGAAAAGGAATTCTTTTTCCAAGGAGGAACTGGTTAGTGGCGATCTTGAAGAGAAGGCTAGCAGTGGAAGTCTTCCCAAGAGGAAGAAATCATTCCCCACAGAGCAACCAGTTAGT